>NC_089593.1:93348467-93679824 GCF_019320115.1 Miscanthus floridulus
CGAGAGCTATAATTTTTATATAAATTCTATCTTCATCCGACATTGTATGAAAGAGTTATGATTTTTCAAAGATTTGGTCTTGTCACGCTACTCCCGATGTCGCGACAGAACAGTACTGTCACGCCAGCGGGAGTGGCATGACAGCGTTTTCCATGTCAGAAACGTCGTCTAACGTGGCGGATGTTGCCGCGCCAATACATGTGGTGCGGCAACGTTATTTGGTCACGCCAGCCGGCATGACCAAAAGAGTTAAATCCACGAAAAAAAATTTAGGAACAATTATTATTAAAATATTAAATAAAAAATAAAAAATAAAAAAATCCTAGCGAAGTGCCATGGAAGTTGACTCAGCCCTATTAAAAGCAAGTGGGCCCAAGTCTACTTAATTAGTGCCACGGTGGCAGTGCGCCATTAAAATAATATATAGTCCACGTGTCCAAGCCAGTGCTGATGTGCTCACATTGAAAACTTTAGAAAACGCCTTTCAAAAAAAGTTAGGAAACACCATTTAAAAAAGTTCTTCCCAGTGGCATGCATTTGAGCATCAAAAGTTTACTAAATGCATAACAACTTTAGTTCTTTGCTTACACCCTGATGCTGGAAGCCAAGTTTAGAACAACCATTACCCAAAATATAAGACCCATTCCATATTTAGATAGCGCTACAGGCAAAAGGATCAATACCTATTTTTGGTCTTCTCCAGCAATAAGACCCAAAAGAGAATCATTTCTGTAAATGAGTCTCAGATTTGGGTTATACCTCTTCTGACACTCAAAATGAGTCTTTCATATAGATATTCTGTTGGAGGCTTAAGTATTCTGTTGAAAACCATATTTTGGGTTTGAGTCTCCTGATGGGTCTCCTGTCGGAGACACGTATAGTAGTTACTTCACTATCCTTAATGTGCGTATGACATGTGAGATTTCATTTTTTTATTTTTGGGATTCGAGCAAACAAAAACTTCAATTATGCTTTTTGATCACCAGCAAGCACTTTTGTGGTCGAGTGCGGCCATTTCATGGGATATCATATCAGATAAAAGCATTAAAGTGCAAGCAAAAAAGATGTGTTTTTTTACTTTTTTAGTACTGTCTGCAATTACTGATCTGTCATGACAATTGTGTTCACCTTCACAATTTCGTTTTCAAGCATTTTCGTATGATTCTTTGATACATTCAGTTTTACAGAAAAAAAAATCACAAGTCGAGATAAGGCGGCTCATTTTTTGGTTAAAAAAAAATCTGCGAGTAAACATATTTCACTTCATGTGGGTTATTCTAATCCTTGAAAAAAACATAAAGCATGACGGTACATCAGTTTCAACCTTTTCTCTCGGAAGCTTAAGTTCAGATTACCATGGATTATAATTCACATGGTGCAAATATTTAGCACTTAGAACAACAAAAATTTTGCAATGGAAAAGGCAATATGAAATGGCAAAGGGGAAAAAGAATCAGCACTTAGAGCCACAATTTCGTTTTACAAATGGAAAAAAAAATATGAGCTTGTCATTTTGCAAGGAAATTGTAGCATAGGTATCTGGTGTGCTTGAGCGTTTCTTTCATGAGCCGTCGATAGTGGCCATGGTGCATGTAGGAGAGTGAGGTGTAGACGTGTAGTGGCAATAGGAATCCACTAATTTACAAGTGGGAGCAGTGCATGCTTGCTGTGGTAAGTAGCAGTAGTAGCTCCCAACTAGATCTTGCAAATTTGGTGGCCATCCTTGCTGCAACCTCACCATGTTGAGTAGGATGCCATTCACCAGCATAACATGCATGGCATTTGCATTTTTTCCATCAGTGAACAAACCCTGTTTCGATCATGACACAGTGTCATCTCAGCATTCTGACTTTTGAGTGATGAATGAATATGCAAGTGGTGTTGATCCATGAAAATAGGCCGAATATATTGTAGGATACTTGACACAGTCAGCCTACAGATCCTATGACTAAAAGGCGAATGAGCCATTTCTGAACTGTGTCAAGTATAGTGCTCAAGCAGCAGAGTTAATGCAGCGTGAAATTGACAAGAAGAATGAAAAAGGGCTAGATTAGACTCATTAACATAAAAATAAATCAGTAAAATGAATAGATATACTCAGCTAATTGTGAATTTGGTCCTAGTAGGCTAATGTATAATTTTTAATGGTTACATGGTAATGATCGATGTCTAATTTCTGCGGCTACTACACATCTGACTCAATTTTAAGCGACACATGCGTAGAAGATAGCCCATTCTTATCATCAATACTGCTACCATTACCAAAAGTATATCAACAGATAAATTTTACCTAGCAGTCACTTCACTCTGATCCACCAAATCTTGCGATGAGCTTCTGCTCAATCTCCAGCCTCTTCCTAACCAACAATGTGTAGTTGTTCAGAAGCTCAGTGTCTCCCTCACAGTCCCCAAAAGGAACAGCCAACTACACGCTAAGTGATGTTCCATCTAATCTTCCTGAGTACACACACATGAGAATGGCACGAACTCGTCTTGCTGCTTACAAAGCCACCCATGGGCTGCTCGCAAAGCAGCACCCAAAGAGGCAGAGTCTGTATTCATTGAATGATATATAGGCATACCAGAATTAGCAAGCAAATTAAAAAAATACAAGAATATGCGAGCATGCACAACAACTAGATCAATTATAAATAGAACAATCGCTGTTCATCATATTGTTTTCATAGCAGGAATGGATACTGATACAAGTATATTAATACTATGTTTCTAAGGAAGCAGGCACATCAGTATATCTCCTGTAAGGCCTGTGCATACCTGATCTTTGGGAAGTGTACACTGGACAACCAAAAATAGATGCCATTATCTTGAGAATTGTTGGGTTTGAGGACGCGCCACCGGTTGCTATAATCCGTTTTGGAGGTACTGGCAGGCCACATTGCTCAGCATGGCCTCTCATGGACATGAACTGCCCTTCAATTATTGCACGCACCTAAATCATGACTGTTAATTAAATGAGCATTTCAAACAGTTTGATTTACAGGTTTTGAGATCTTCAAACCTCTGAAGGAGGATCAAACTTGTCAACTTCTTCCACCATCTCACCCAAAGGTCCACTAGTGAAGTTCTTGACAACGTAGCGGTGAAATCCAACTATGCATGTAGGTGAGCATCTAATCTAAATGAGCACTGAGATGAAGGTTGAATTGCGAAAGGGAAAAAAATGTAAGGACAAAACTAACCTGGAAGTGGTGGGAGAATCTCATGTTCCTTGTAGTAAAATCCCAACTTCCCTCCTGCAAAAGCAGGAAATTATAAGTCCAGGAATCTTCAGGAAAGTTACTTTTGTGTGGTCAATGCAAGCATCTATTGTGAACATCAAGGAAAGGTGAGCGCTTTATGTAGTAACTGCATTAGCCATGTTGGGATCAAAAGACAACCATAATACTGCACTGAGTTGCCAATTTTTGCAAGGCTGTAAACTGAGTGGTTGAAATATGTTGTTTGCCATGATTTCTAGCCAAGCAGTTATCTCAGCTCCCCGACATATTCTCTGATGTCCATTGTATAAACATAAACTCACATTTAGTTATGCTTAAGGAAACTAGGCTATCAATTCTTCAGTAAGGGGGCTGTTTCTTCAAGCAACCTGTTAAAATGATCCCAAGATCTATCAGCATAACGATTGCAAAGTTCTGAACAAAATGTATGTATTAGCAAGGGGGTGGAGCACAATAGAAGTTACTTGCAAAGTTGCAAACCATACCTTCTCGTGTTAGAGATCCATTTTTATAGCAAAGCAGAACCATGTAGGTCTTGGGATCGACTGGATTAGGAAAGATGTTTCCCTCTAGGGTTGGTTCAGGTGAATCGGTGACCCCGAAAACCTGAAAGGGCCATAGAGGCACCACAATCAGCACCAGGGGTTAATACAGAACTAGATAGAATGAAACAATGTCGCATATTGAGTACATTTTCCAGGATTCTTTTACAAACTGATCCACTGTAGTAGAAGTAAGGTTCAATTTGCAAGTTTTGCCAATTTCAGAACAAGATCATAGTATGTATTGCTAGTCTGCTACGTGTTTTCTTTTTAGTAATAACTCTTTTGGGAAATAGGTCAACCAAAAAATTGTAACAAAGCAAGGTGGTAGAAGATTACTGTATCACTTGTCCCAAGGCTTATTGCTAGATCACCAGGATTGCTCAAAGTTAAGCCTGCACAATCACACATGTATGGAAGCCAAAAGCACTTTTTTAAGTTTGCAGCATGCAAGCAGTCTTGACATACATATGGAACAATTAATTTCGCCATTTCTATCTCTATATATAATTCTAATCCAGAGCCAAGGTTCGGGCGGTGGATATGGCCACGTCACCCGCTAACCTATACACCGTTGGATTCAGCAACGAAGCGATATGGTCTGTCCGATTACGGGTCCAATCGGTCTCCGCCTAGTTTCGTTGCGACCCTGAAACCCCAGACCCTGAAACCCCTGCCGAGGCCGCGCCACCACCGCTGCTCGCCACGAGGGGCGCCGCACCAGCCCATATGGCATATGCTGGCAGAACTGGCAAAGGGCGGCGCGAGAGACAGCGACGGCACCTGGTGCGGACGAGCCGAGTGGGCTCTCTCCTTCCCGTGCGCAGACTGCCTCCTTCCTTTTCGTCGTGTGGCGCAGCATGGACGTAGCTAGCAAGGGAAGAAGATGTGGCGGATGCGTGTCAAGACTCAAGTGGAGTTGGAAGCGGCGACCATTGCACCTGCATGGCTGCAACGTGCTCTCCACCACCAACACCATGCCGCGGCGCTTGGCCACCTCGCACGTCGGCCTATGCCCTCCGCGTGCTCTACCGCCCACTCCACCTCACGCCTTCCTCTGTTCTGCACAGCCGCAGCCACAAGGCCACACCCTGCGGTGTGGCGTGACATTGAAGGAAGCCCGGGGATAACAGCCACTCGAGGCTCACCTGCATGGTGTTCGATGAAATGGCTGTCCCAAACACCATGGCCTGCGGCCTGCCTGCCGCTTCGCCATCCTAAACGAAGACGGTACCTACCACTGATGGTGAGTGTACAACGACTCAACTCTGACAACTCTGAAGCAAGCCGTCACTGCTCCCCTGCCGATTGTGCAGTGTTGGGCATGACGGTTACCCATCAGATCGAGCCTTGCTCGGCATCCCCACCGCCAGTGTGTGGCCGAAACAGTTTTGCCTATCTAACTTGCTTTAGGTTACTGTGGTGTTATACTATTTTAGATGTGCCATGTGTGGTAGTCAAGGGGGCAGTTGCTTGGTCAAATGAAAAAAAATCCTAGGCTGGCGAACTCAAGGAGGGCCGCGCCGAGTTTTCTAGTTCTTTATCTAGACAAACAAACATCAGAACATACTAAGATATTTGAATGCAAAAGATTAGGATGAACCTAAGTACCTGCAAGGCTATTGGGGTTGTCGCATGACCACTGAATAACCATACAGCTGCTTGAAAACTGAAATCTGCAAGAACATAAAAACAGAAGTATCAATCTGACAAGTTGGTGTCACGAGTAAACAATGATAAAAAAAAAAAGTTGCTGCAGCTCATTCACATTATCCAGCCTTTCATGATTTGAACAGAGACACGCACAACACACAAAAAAGAAAGACATTTAGCAAAACTTACCTCTGAACAAAATAAGGGGCTATCTTTACAGCAACAGCATGTGCCGGTGCTAGTCTCCCAATCCGCTCTTCCAAATCTGGAGCCATAGCCTACAAAATTGAAATGTAAAAATGTTGAACTGAGCTGAATTCTTCTTTGAGCTGATTGGGCTTAATTGTAGGATGTGCCACTTCCATCTTTTTAGTTACAATTTGCAATGGCGAACACAGTTGCAAGTCTGAAATCTGAAACTCTGAATCAGTGAAGGGAACCATGAACT
This sequence comes from Miscanthus floridulus, assembly GCF_019320115.1. Lineage (NCBI taxonomy): Eukaryota > Viridiplantae > Streptophyta > Magnoliopsida > Poales > Poaceae > Miscanthus > Miscanthus floridulus. The sequence continues at coordinate 93,354,350 of NC_089593.1, forward strand.
CTCCATTTCTATGTAGAGGCAAACACCAAGAGAACCTGAAGAGCATCCTGGCGTAGCTGGCGCGTGTCGATGTCCATGATGTTCATCCCGGCTCCATCGGTCTCATCGATGCAGGCGTACCCGCCGACGAGCAGCGACGCCATGAACGAGCTCACCAGCGACACCCTCTCGGTAGCCTCGTACACCTGCGGCCGGGTCTGGTGCATCTTCCGTATCTGCGGCCCCGTGCAGCGCCGGTGCGCGCGGCACCCCGTGAGCCTCGCCAGGCGCAGGGGCCCGCCCATGGCCGCCTCCACCTCCCGGCACTGCACCGCGGTGCTGCTGTCCATCCACGCGGGCGACTCCGGCGCCGCGAGCGCGCCTGCGGCCGCGAGCTGCGGCGCCAGGCCCTCGCCGGCGGCAGGGTCCAGGGCGGCCAGCGCGGCGCCGGCGGCCTTGGCCCAGTACACGCTGCCGTGCTGCTGCGCGGAGCCGGAGACGGCGGCGACGCGGCGGAGGTCGGCGCGCCGCCGCAGCCTCCCGAGGAGCAGGTCCAGCGCGCGTTGCGCCGGTGCTGCAGCCCCCCAGCCCTTTTCTATTTTTTTTCCTCTTGTTTCCTTTGGATATTATGTGATACAAACTAGCAGATGTTTCTTGGGTATTAGGAATCGGCTTCTAGATTTTGTTTATTCAAATGATATGTATTTTCACACCATGAAATTTCTTTTGTAGGATGCTGATATCATCGTTGAGACTGAGAAGGAGCTTGACGCCACAGATGCTGACAGAAGGGGTCAGCAGATCGGGGAAAGCACTCAAATGTCTCCAAAAGCTTGAGCAGGAGTCTATAGTGGTGAACTTGTTGAAAAGTTGCAGCAACAGCTGCAGCCTCTGCAGCTTCTAGCAGCAGCGAACACTGATGCCATATAAGGAACACAGGAACTATGACTATGCTTTTTTATACATGTTAAACTGTTAATTTGCAGCACCTCCACATTTATGGGCTAAAACTAACTGTAACAGCTTTAGTTGTCTATATCTAAAAATAGGTGTTCCAGTCAGCTTATGGTATGTACATGATTACCCATGGATCCGTTTCATACGATTTGCTTTCCTAGAAACAAAGTATTTTCTGCTTTCATTCTTGGCTTCTCTATTTAATTTCTGTGTTTGCGTTGCAGAATCCTGCAATGGGTTTCAGGAGATTGAAAATGTTCTAAAGTCTGATGTGCTCCCATCTGAAGCATCTGAGGTGGCAAAACAATTTGCTAAAGAGCAAGCAAGAGCAGTGGATCAGCTAGAAAACTTTTTGTGGAGTATGCCAAAAATGCAGCCACTGCATATGCCACCGCCTTCAATGCTATCAACATCTTCGGAACCACACTAAGCTTTTTTATTGGCAACAGTAGTGAAATGATTGAGAATAACCCTCGCCCATGGGGTGTTCATCGCCGTGACCCTTGCTATCCTTCTTATAAGCTTGCTTACAGTCGGAATGTCACTCGCACTTGTGCACAGGCTCAGTGGAAGAAGAAGGTGGCCATAAGTATCTGAGCCTCATGAAATCAACCTATGCTTCAACCCAAAATGAGTCGCATCGACTATTGTCAATTGTCCCAAACTTCCAATAGAAGTTTTGAAACCCTTCCTTACTATCCTTACTATAAAACTCGCCTTAAAACAAGTCTCAATGACTGCAAAAAGATATCTTCTTTAGCATTGACTAATTCTTGGAGTAAAACCTAAAACATAATAACAATATGTAATCAACTTGTTGTAGGTAGAAACAAGTGCGATCTTAAGCTTTTCATCTAGACACTTCAATAATAAAATATTCATGAGCCCATATACATAAAACCACCAGCTTAGTCACTCAGCAAGCCAAATTCGAGCTTAAAATATATGATTGATACTATCATTGTGCTGCTTCACAATAAACTCCGCTAATATACAAAGTAGAAATTAGAGTAAAGGTCATTCTCCATCCTCGACAGTCGAACTAGAAATCAAAGTACAGACCATTACTATGTTAAAATATTACACAAGACTATACACACCATTAAGTGGTTATCCTATCATTTACCCTACTCACACTCACCCTTCTCACTTCTACAATGCTCTTGGAACGATTGAATGGTAAGGAGGGCTACCTCTATTTATAGGCCATAAGAACTCATGGAGATGAAATGTGTCCCCCTTCTAGAACCTTGTATAGAAATATATTTATATTCTACATTATTCTAATGGTGTCCCCCTTCAAGAACCTTGTAAGAGAAATATCTATATTCTACATTATTCTAATGTTTCCATGATGATAATATCTAATAACTTCATGTAAAATGAAAGAACATCTAGGCCCTAAGTGGGTTTTGGTTTATTGGTGACAATGCAATTAAAGGTCTAAGTAGGTTATATCATTAATTTTGCTAGTTATTCTTTCATTGTCATAGTTGACATACCCATCGACAACAAGGAACTTGTGTTAATTTTGCCGACCTTAAGATATGCCAACCTAGTCTCTCATAAACTAGGGATTTATAAGAAGGCAGTGTGCACATGTGTATATATGAGTGTTTTTTACACTGTTTTCGATAGATTGAGGTCATACAATTTAGGAAAAAGTCCAAATTACTCCCCTCAAGGTTGGCATATGTCCAGATTACCCCCTAAACTTATATTTGGTTCAATTTACTCCCTCTAACTATTTCAGTTGGTTTAGTTTACCTCTTAACATGGTTTGTTATTTTTGTTTTTTCACGTATTAGTTGAGTCTTAATATCAACTTTTGTGATATGATAGAGAACATGATAAGTTATGTTAGAAAAATATATCTTAACTTTTTGCCACTATTTTGATAGCTTAGGAAATTTAATAATAAATTAACACTGGAGGTACAATATCATATAAAACATAATGATGAAAAATTCATAGTGCATTTTTCTAATACAAAATACAATGTCCTCAATCACCTCACAAAATTTAAAACTAAAATATAATTTGTACATAGAGAAATAAAAAAAAAGAAAAATCTCTTTAAGGTGCTAGTTGGACCAACATAAATTAGTTGGAGGGAGTAAATTGAACCAAATGTTAGTGTGCGGGGTTATTTGGACATAGGCCAAACTTGGAGGGAGTAATATGGACTTTTTCCTACAATTTATAGAGCATCATAAAAATATGAATGATATAAACTAACAGACTGAGATAATAACTTTTGCAAAAAAAGAGAGCAAAATTTAGAGAGAACAGCCTGACCGGAAATGTTGAGGTAAGCTCGGATAACTGACAATATACAGTTCCATAGGGATGATAATACTTACATATCTCATATATTGTAACGACACCTCATTTTCAGGTTGGACTCACGATAATTGTACTAGTACATAAACAAGAAATTTAATTTTTAGAAATGGTCAGTTGTTGTAACAGTAAATGTGAGGGGCTTCGCCCTACCTCCGAACCTTCCACCGGTAGAGAACAGAGCTTTACTCCCGGTGGGGAACCCCTCCAATCCCAGTTCTCCACCCGGGAGCAAGCATCTGGGACTAAAGGGTAGTCCCGGTGGGTAACACCAATCGGGACTAAAGATGCCTCCTGACATGCCACGAGGCTGGCACCCTTTAGTCCCGGTTGGTAATACGAACCGGGACTAAAGGTTTTTTCTTTTTCTTTTTTCTTTTCTTTCATTTTTTGTTTTCTTTTCAAAATAGGTTTTCGAAGTCGTATTGTACGCTGCTAATAATACATTTATACGCACGTATAGTATGTTTCGGTTCAAGCACAATAAACGTATTAAATCACACAATTCAAACATAGAAATATATATATATATATATATATATATATATATATATATATATATATATATATGCATGCATGCATCATATATATATTTACATGCACGCATGCATATGTGTATTTTACATTATATTATTTTATGTGCATATATTACAAAAGATTGCATTACAGTTGTTGTGATATAACAAGTTTCCTCTCATCCTCTAGCTTGGCTTTCATGGCAGTGTTGGGTCGAAGTAGAACTCGCCCTTGGAATCGATGACCTGGTCATTAAAAAAATCCGGCTATAGACTCTTGAATTGCTTTGATTTGGTCTTGTCGTATGACCTTTTCCTCCAACCATCGAGCCTACAGGTTTGAATTAAAGGAAAATAAATTAATATATGTACATATATATATATATATATAAAGATATAGTAACACAATCAATAATAATAATTAAATAAACATATAGTGTATTTTTAACGTACTTTGAGTCTCTCTGTAGGAGTTCTTTGGGAGAGCTCTTTGATAAACTTGCAAACATAGTAACCACAATAGTTGTTCCCCTGTTCCTGCCTCAGACACCATTTTACGAGAAAAAGATTTGTCATCCAATCTGGTGATCCGGTGAAAGCTATATGTTTAATTAATAAAGATGATACGATTTAGGGGACTTACTTTTAAAGGGATTACATTCAGTGGTGCTTTGCATTTTCCCATGTGTTGCTTCTCAATAAAGGTTTTCTAAACACTGCCCAATAAAAAATTTGCCACGTCATCAGATATAATTAATCATCATGTTTGTGTGTATATATAGTTGCTAGAGATACCAAAATTACTTCTGGATAATATCTATCATATCTTGGTAGTCTTGTTGTGGTTTTTTCATCGAGTTATAGATTATCAAGTGACTTTTCACCAGATCGATGTCCATCAATATCCAGTGATTGTTGCATGTGTTTATAAGATATAACGCATAACACTCATTAATTAACTAGAATCAACATATGAGCCATTAAGGATGATCGACATTATTAACACTCACTTGAAGTTGTAGGGAAAGAGTATATCCTTCTTGTGGCGTTGGTTCACTAAGAAGTTCATGAGGTTACTCTCTGACTCAGACTTCCAATTAGGCTTTGGAACTGGGTCTTTGAATACTATATGGGGATCAACAAAACCAATTTTATTGCAGCCTTTCTTTCTGTGCTCTGTCATTGTAAATCTGTATATATATAGTACTTGTTAGAATAATTTATATACATATACACACATATGATGAGTTTAATAATAGATCGAAAGAATTATTACTTACAGACAATAGTAGCTAATGATAACTTTGTCCAGAGAGGTCAGGTGGCATAGTTGATGAAATTCTACAAAGTCAACATACATAACATCATCGCCATGGAACCAATGTTCGTCTCTAATTCTGACACCAACGCAGAAGTATCCACCAATAGACGCCTGCATGTACCACTTGTTTAGCAGGTACATTTACGTTCCCAGATCACCTAAGGCTTGAGGGTTGTATAGACTCTGGCCTAGTACAAATTTTTTCTTCCAAATATCAACCTCCGCCGCACTCTCAATATTTCCATCACCAAACATCTGGTAAAGGTCGAGACTAGTCTCTTCAATAAATTCACCAAGGTGATCCAAATCGATATCCAGGGGTATATTTGCCTGATGCATTAATCCTAAATTCGAACCATATTCATTACCAACAACTAGCGGGGGGACTGATTGGTGCGATTGTTGTCCGAGATGTGCAACTCCTTTCCCTGCCCGCATCTTTTTCTGTGCCGCCTCAATTGACTTGGTGAGAGTGCGGTCATAGTCCGTTAACGTTGATTTGGACGGCTTACGAGATTTCCGCTATTGTTGCTGGTAAGAAGCCACCTTTTTTCTTAGAATATCTAGAGCTACGAAGAAGTACGGTTTCTCCGAGTTACTCCTTGCTTCTTGATCCTTTTAAGTTTGTCATAGAATCTAGACATATCTTTTTTATATGCATCAGTTACTTCTTCCTTCTCTTCAGATATTATTTTGGGAATAGCCCTTGGTTTCACGGTGGCTTTCTTTGCCGGCGAGGGCTGGTTCTTCGTTTGCGGGGCTAGCCTCTTGCTAGTACTTGGCTTCTTGGTAGGTGGGGGCGGGGGAGGTGTTGGAGACCTCCTTGGAGGTGGTGGCAGCGGCGTTGGAGACCTCCTTGGAGGTGACGGCTATGGCGTTGGAGACCTCCTTGGAGATGGTGTGGATGCAGCCTCGCCTTCCAACACGTTGTCATCATACAGAGCACTATGATGATCTGGTGATTGAACAATTGGACTTAGGTTGGGGGAGGATCTGCTACAAAAAAAGGAATGACATATTATTATGAGTAGATTGTTAATTATTTAAGCCAATATAAATTAATGATGTAGTGTTTTCATCCGCACCTATGGTGAGGTAGTTCAGGAGGAGGTGGAGGCGACATCTCGGGAATGATGATGTAGCACTTGCGCCATAGAATGAATGTCTTCTCTGCTTCTCCGAGAGTCTTCTCGCCATCACCTCCAGGAATGTCAAGAGGCAAATCACTAAAACCTTTTTCAGCTTTATCTACCGAGATGGTAGCATATCCTTCTTGGATTATATTCCTATGAATCCTTGGTGTCTTGGTTCGGTCGATAGGATTAACAAGACCGATAGCCACCTTGATTGTGGAATTCCCCTTCGGAATGTGTAGCTCACACGATGTACAAGGTTCAGTGACGTCATCCACAGGGAAGCCTAGTCCTATGTACCCTTGATTTGGCATCTCTGTGGAAGCGCAGCTGCTTTTCAACTAAACAGATTGACTAATGTTGATTCCTGGCTCTGATGCCTGCTTGCTTGCACTCACTGCTATTTGCACTTGTCTTCTGATTTCCTCCTGCATTCTCGCTTCAAGTTTTTTTTCCCGCTCCTGTGCTTCACGCACCGCTTCCTCCAACCTCTAGAGCCGCTGTGCCTCTTCTTCCTTCTTTCTCTGGTGGCTTCTGTAGGAAGGTCTGTCCTAAGGGAATCCATGCTCCCACGAGACACTTCCTTTGCCTCTAGTTCGGCCACCGTGTTCAATAGTCCCGATGACGTATGTCAGTTCATCCTTCTCTCTATTGGGCCTGAACGCACCACTAGTAGTAGCTCTCTGAGCATAAAATAATCTTTCTGTTGCTTCTTGCAGTCTTGCGCCATAAACGCTCTTCCCTGTCTCCTGGTCCAGTGTTCCCCCATGAGCAAAAAACTAATTCTTTGCACGATCTCCCCACTCGAGTGATTCTGGTGTGATACCCTTAGCAAGAAGGTCTACTTCTATTTTGTTCCACTTCTTAATGGCAGTCGGGTAGCCACCTGATCCCAAGTTATGGTGGTATGTCTTCTGTTGGGCATTATGTTGGTTCTTTATCACCCGACTCACACCCTCTTTCGACGTCTTGTACTGTACAAACTCATCCCAATAGGGCCTCTGCTTTGAGATCGATCCTGGGACAGTAAAATCTGGTGCTATGTTCTTCTTGACATACGTCGTGTATAGGTGTTTCTTCCAAGTCTGAAACTGGGTGGCCATCTTCTTCATTGCCCAATCCCTAACTCGCTCCTTCAATTTATCACCATCTATTATATCATCATAACCATCTGTTTGGAGCATGAAATGTTCCAAGACATCATTCTAAATTAACATCTTGTCACGATCGGAGACAAAACTGATATGAGGAGCATTGGTCTTCTTCTTCCATTCGCGGGTACTAATGAGGAGCCGGTCCCGTACAAGGTAACCACAGTGGTGCATGAATTTTGTTTTATTTGGCCCCCTCGGTTCGCCTGTATCCACATTGAACTCCGAGATGATGAAGCGGCCCTCCAATGGCTTTTTGGGACCTCAAACATTTTTACTCTTCGTTGTAGTTGATGTCGATCCAGAGAGCTACAAAACATAAACATTATTTTTAATATCATGAGCACACATAAGACATATGATAATATAAATAGCTAATAATAAAAAACATATACTTGGCCAATATGTTGTTGCTCATTTTGTTCAAGAGCTAAGTACTGACTCTCGTCATCTGCATCCTCTTGCACATTATTTTTAGCACCATCATCGTCGGCAACTTGAGTGCCAGTGTTGATTAAATTCATCATCAACTCCTCATCATCCATGTTTCTCGGGTCGGCCATCTAGCTTCAAAAAACAAAACCAATATATAGTACGTCAAATCTTTACTTACATGCGTAAAATCTACAAACAATATGCATTATTAAATCTTGCCCCTCGGTCACGGACGCAATTCGCCACACTAGGGCGAACTGCGTCGGTACTAGGGCAAATTAGGGCTATACATGCATAAACGGCCAAGGGCAAATTGCGTCGGTGACTAGGGCAAACCACGTCGGTGACATCAACAACACGGTTCGCCCTAGTCACCGACGCAATTCGCCCTAGTGTGATTGTTTAGCGTTAACGATAACGATAATACGAATGTTGATCGACTAGGCCGTGAGAGAGGGCGGTGTGATGAGAGTGGCGGTGCTCCGCTCCGTCGTATATATGTTTGTACACATGGGTAAACGAGAGTGGCAGTGCTCCGCCGTATAAACCCTAAACCCTAGGGCGAACGAGGGCGGCGGTGCTCCACCGTATAAACCCTAAACCCTAGGGCAAATGAGGGCAGCGGTGCTCCACCGTATAAACCCTAACGAGGGTGGCGGTGCTCCGCTGTATAAACCCTAAACGTCATGGAGCTAGCCGAGGAGTGAACTTCTTCTTAGCGACTGCGCCGCACATCGTGGACGACTGCCTCGGCATCGTGCAACTTCTTAGTGATGGCACCGTGACGCGCTCCGCGAAGTACTCCGCGCTCCCTCTCTAGGGTGAGGTGTCGTCCAACCTGCCTATCCAGTGGAAGGACGTCATCTACAACACCACGCACGCGCTCCGCCTCCGCATGTATAGGCCCACTGATGACAACACGACGACGACCAATAATAAGCTGTCAGTGCTCGTCTACTTCCACGGCGGTGGCTTCTGCCTGTGCAGCTTCAAGCTGCCCCACTTCCATGCCGGCACGCTCAGGCTCACTATGGAGCTCCTGGCGCTCGTGCTCTCCGCCGACTACCACCTGGCACCCGAGCACCGCCTCCCCGTGATGCACCGCGACGCCAAGGCCATCCTATCGTGGCTCCGCGCCCAGGCCAAGGCCAACCCGTGGCTGGCTGATGACTCGGCCGACCTAGGCAGGGTGTTTGTCTGCAGTGACTCGGCCGGCGGCAACATCACGCACCACGTCGCCCTTCAGTATGGTAGCGGGCAGCTCGCCCTCGACCCTATCATCTGGATCGTCGAGTGCGTCCTTCTCTGGCCCTTCTTCGCCGCTGAGGAGAGGATGGCGTTCGAGGCGGCCTGCCTTGTTGACGAACACGGCACGGCACTATACGTTCGACGAACACGAACATGGCACGGCACGACCTTGTTGTCCGAGGAGAGGACGGTGTTCGAGAGAACTCACCTCAAGACTGCAGAGGTGCGCGTGGTGGAGGGCTCGTCGGCGCGAGGTGGGGTGGCGACCGGTGGCGGCGCGAGGAAGAAGAGGAGAAAGGGTGTCTGTTTGACAAGGAAGAAGAGGAGGGGATCGATCTGTGCCAGGCACTGGCGCATATATACCAGGGAGATTTACTCCCGGTGCCAACCACCAGCCAGGAGTAAAGGTCCTTTACTCCTGGTGCGTGTTACCAACCGGAAGTAAAGGTACCTTTACTCCCGGTGCTTGTTACCAACTGGGAGTAAAGGTAACACGCACCGGGAGTAAAGGGTTTTTTTGGCGGGCCACGAAACTGCAGCCCACCTTTACTCCCGGGTGGGCTTCCCACACGGGAGTAGAGGTGGGCTGCAGTTTCGTTTCCCGCCTGTTTTGAACAAATTTTTTTTAATAAAATGCAATAGTCTTGTTAAATACATAGTAAATTAAATAAAAGGCATAAAATTATTTTGTTAAAAATATGGATTTTTTTCTTTATTGCACATAGGAAAAATCTATAACCTAACTTTTTTTTTATTTTTTGTTATAATTATAAAACATAATGTAACTAATATTTATTATTTCGTTAATGCAAAAATGTAGTGTTTAATTAAAATTATTAAAACTATTGGTTTTGAACAGGAAATTTGTTTTCACATCATTTTAACGTTAATATTTTAATTTTTCATCACTCAATATCCTAATTTAACTTTTTGAGAGAGAAATCCCACCAAATCAAATATTGATTTAATTTGAAACACGACATAATAAACATCTGAATTCACAATTATTACATAATATCTCAAACACACACTACATTAAATCACTATATCATTAAGTGGGCACAGCAGTGAACTTCTTCTTTACGTATGTCTCTTGGTTATGATCGCGTCGTAACCATGGAGTGTTCTCATCATTTACCAAGATGCTAGGGTCTTTGTTCACTTTGAAGGACGGAATTCGGTCATCCTTTTCATAATCTTCTGACATGTCCAACTTGTCCTCAATTCCCACGATGACTCTTTTCCCTGAAAGAACTATGTGGCGCTTTGGCTCTTTGGTTGAGTCATTATCGTTTTTCCCTCTTTTTGGTTTGGTAGACATATCATTGACATAGAACACCTGATTCACATCCTTGGCAAGGATGAATGGTTCATCTTTGTACCCAATATTACTAAGGTCTACTGTTGTCATTCCATACTCATTGTCTACTGTTACCCCGCCTCCGGTCACCTTGACCCATTGGCACTTGAACAATGGGATCTTCAAAGTAGGTGCATATTCTAGTTCTCACATTTCATCTATGCAGCCATAATATGTCTGCTTATTCCCATTCAGGTCTGTGGCATCTATGCAGACACCATTGTTTTGGTTGGCACTCCTTTTATCTTGGGCTACTATGTAGAATATGTTCGCATTTATCTCGTACCCTTTGTATGTGATGATATGCCATGATGGTTGCATAGCCAATAAATACAGTTGCTCATGGATGCTCTCATCACCTTGACATTTTTTTCATAACCAACCATCGAAAGTTTCTATGTGCTTACGTGTAATCTAAGCTTCAGTCTTTCCTAGAAACTCAGATCGTAAGAGATCCTTGTGTGTCTCAATATACGGATCTACCAAAGAGGAGTTCTATAGAACTATGTAGTGTGCTTTATTGAAATAATCATCCTCCATACCAATATATGTTTTCCTCCCTAGTGTCCCCTTTTTGCTTAGTCTCCCCTCATGTCTTGATTCAGGAACACCAATTGAGTCAAGGTCGGGAATAAAGTCAACACATAACTCAATGACCTCTTCTATTCCATAGCCCTTGGCGATGCTTCCTTCTGGGTGAGCACGGTTGTGAACATATTTCATAAATCTCTCTAAGGGGAACATGTTGTGTAGGAACACAGGACCGAGAATGAAAATCTCCTTGACTAGGTGAACTAGGAGGTGTGTCATGATATCAAAGAAGAAAGGAGGGAACACCAACTCAAAGCTGATGAGACATTGAACCACATCATTCTGTAGTTTAGCTAGATCAGTTGGATCAATTGCCTTCTGAGAAATTGCATTGAGGAATGCACATAGCTTCACGGTGGCTAGACGTACATTTGGAGGTAGAATTCCTCTTAATGCAACTGGAAGTAATTATGTCATGAGAATGTGACAGTCATGGGACTTTAAGTTACATAATTTCTTCTCTGGCACATTTATAATACCCTTTATATTCGAGGAGAATCCAGATGGTACCTTGATGTTGTTTAAGCATTCAAACATGATTTCCTTCTCCTCTTTGCTTAGAGTGTAGCTGGCAGGATGTAGGTAATGGCGTCCATTATCTATCTTCTCTGGATGCAGGTTGTCTCTTTCTCTCAAACAACGCAGGTCCTGTCGTGCTTCAAATGTGTCCTTAGGCTTTCCATACACACCCATGAAGCCTAGCAGGTTCACACAAAGATTCTTCATCAGGTGCATCACGTCGATCGAGCTGCGGACCTCTAGGACTTGCCAATAGGGTAGGTCCCAAAATATGGACTTCTTCTTCCACATGGGTGCGTGACCATTAGCGTCGTTCGGAACAGGTTGGCTGCCATGTCCTTTTCCAAAGACGACTTTCACATCATTGACCATATCGAGTACATCCTCACCGGTTCGGTTGCGAGGCTTGGTCAGGTGGTCTGTCTTCCCTTTAAAATGCTTACCTTTCTTTCTTAGGGGTGATTTGTAGGAAGAAATCGACGATGGCCAAGGTACACGACCTTTCGACATTTTTTCAAGAATACACATCTAATATCACTGAAGCAGTGTGTGCATGCATTATATCCCTTGTTTGACTGTCCTAAAAGATTACTTAGAGCAGGCCAATCATTGATTGTTACGAACAACAATGCTCGCAGATCAAAGTATTCCTGTTTGTACTCATCCCACACACGTACACCTTCTTTATTCCACAAAATGAGAAGTTCGTCAATAAGTGGTCTCAGGTACACATCGATGTCATTGCCAGGTTGCTTCGGGCCTTGGATGAGTATATGCATCATAATGAACTTCCGCTTCATGCATAACCAAGGAGGAAGGTTGTAGATACTTAGAGTAACAGGCCAAGTGCTTTGACTACTGTTCTGCTCTCCAAAAGGATTGATACCATCTGTACTTAAAGCAAACCTTAAGTTTCTTGCGTCATTTGCAAACTCTGGGAATTCTCTGTCGATTGCTCTCCACTGGGACCCATCAGTAGGGTGTCTCAACATATTGTCTACCTTACGGTCTTCTTCGTGCCATCGCAACAATTTTGCATGTTCTTTATTTCTGAATAGACGTTTCAAGCGTGGTATTATAGGAGCATACCACATAACCTTGGTAGGGATTTTCTTCTGCGGATGTTCGCCCTCAACATCACCAGGGTCATCTCGCCTGATCTTATACCGCGATGCATGGTATACCGGGCATGCATCCAATTTCTCGTACTCTTTGCCACGGTACAGGATGCAGTCATTAGGACATGCATGTATCTTCTTGATTTCTAGCCCCATAGGACAGACAACTTGTTTTGCTTCGTAGGTAGTGGCGGGCTATTCATTGTCCTTTGGAAGCATCTTCTTTTGGATTTTTAGTAACTCTCCAAATCCCTTGTCAGATACACCATTCTTTGCCTTCCATTGCAACAATTCTAGTGTGGTTTCCAACTTTTTCTGCCCTGCATCACAAGTTGGGTACAACAATTTCTTGTGATCTTCTAGCATTTGCTCGAACTTGATCTTCTCCTTTTCACTTTCACATTCTCTTTGTGTGTCATGAATGACCTGACAAAGATCATCAGCAGGCTCATCTTCTGCGGCTACCTCTTCTTCAGCTTCTCCCATTGTAGTATCTTTGAAGCACGCACCATCGGGAATAATATCATTGTCGTCCCATTGTTCTTCTTCACCTTCTTCCATTACAACGCCAGTTTCTCCGTGCTTCGTCCAACAAATATAGTTTGGCATGAAACCCGACTTGAACAAGTGTGAATGAAGAGTCCTTGAGCAAGGGTATTCCACCGTATTCTTACATATGGCACATGGGCAGCACATGAAACCGTCATGTTTGTTTGCCTCGGCCACACGTAACCAAGAATGCAAGCCGTCAATGAACTCTTGGGAGCAGCGATCAGCATTGTACATCCAATGCCGGCTCATCTGCATTACATGACATAAATACCATATTAAAACCTAGATCATAATTAATTATTTATACAACATGCGTGCCACCACAAAAGGTATAAATTTATGAAAGCATCGCTACAATGTAGACAATCCCAACTACCACTAAAAGAACTAAAGCTAAAATACATTTCAGGGGCACAAGGATTTCGCGACCAATCTTAACTAAAACAGACAGATCCTCTGATTGTGCAACATATTTGGGCTTCTTCGGCTGGATCACTGCCTCATTAGCCGCCGTATCTGCCTGTTGTGCAAGATATTTTTGCACGAGTTCAACATACTCTTCCTCCCAGTAGAAGCCTGAACATCATCCACTACCATCCCACTGAAATTAAAACAAAAAATTAGAACTTTAATCACAACCATCATGAAAATAGGTATAAACTAACCATAATCATTAAATACGATAAAATAACTCACATTGCGATCCGAACACTTGTAGAAGATACGATCCTTGTTGGGACCCTCCTTCTTCACTTGGTACTCCATCACAATCTTCTTCTCATCACGACACTTGCCGCATGGAATGAGAGGGAGGCCCGACCTAAGTCGCTTTGGAAACCCATGAGAGGCCGAGGACCCAGAAGCAGTTGCCATCTACTCTCTATACTCATTTTTTAATACACTATAAATTTCTCATTTTATAAACAAATAAAATTAAGAAACTATAAAATTATCTATATCTCTAAACAATGATATTTTTAATGGTCATTGTGTTCTCATCTTTTACTGTGGCAGGTAAGTAATTCACATGATATTTCCGCAAATTAACAGAAGATTGGGAGTGTACACACATAACAATCGATTATCATTTATATTTATATATATATACTATGTTTGGGTATGGTGATTGATAGACTACTGCGATGATATCGAGACGTGTGAATAAATAACCATCCGTACTAGTTGACCTTACTTACGTGATCATCTCGGCGAGCATTTCTCCACCGGACGGCACCGTACTTGGCCACGGAAGAGCTCCGATTCTACGAGAAAGGGAACATGGTCTTCCATGACCGTTGCCGCTCTCCCTCGTAGAATCAAAGCTCCTCCTTGACGTCTGTTACTGCTCGGCAGAGAACATGCTCGCCAAAATGAACACGGTCCGCTAGTTCAACTAGCTACTTTAACCTTCCTTCATGTAAATATGCAAGCTTGAAGTGATTTTGAGCTCAAATTGCTTACAAATGAAAAAACCACAATAAAGAACTATATATATATATAGTGAACAACATGGGATAAGACAATGATGAAACATGAGAGTATGAAGTTGGTAACCTTTAGAACCGAAGAATCAACGGAGGAATCGAAGAAATCGATGGAGGAATCGAAGAATGGATGGAGAAAGAGCAAGAACACTACTTAAATTTGAACTTAAGCTCTCGGGCGGGCTCGGGGAGGAAGAAGACGGCCAGCAGGATTTATAGCTCAAAAACATGTTTTAATAAATAACAATCCGTACTAGTTGACCTTGCTTATGTGATCATCTCGGCGAGCATTTCTCCACCGGACGGCACCGTACTTGGTCAAGGAAGAGCTCTGATTCTACGAGGAAGGGAACACGGTCTTCCACGACCGTTGCAGCTCTCCCTCGTAGAATCAAAGCTCCTTCTTGATGTCCATTACCGCTCGGCAGAGAACATGCTCGCCGAGCTGAACATGGTCTGCAAGTTCAACTAGTACGAATTTTCTATAATTTTCTAACTATTTTCTAAGTTTTTCATTTCATGAAATGTTAAAATAAAATGTTTAGTCACGGAGTCCATAGAAATGACCATATTTTGACCTAGCAACGCATTGTCAATTGTCATTGCGTTGTATTGCACCCCGGACCGGACTCCGAACAATAAAATACTATGGTCGATCGATGCCGTTCTTTGTCGTACAGTCGCACGACGACGGCCGATGGACCCGTTCAACCACCAAATCTGTCAGGCCCGGCTGTTCGGGCGTATCGTCAAAAGAGAATGGATTTGCTTTCTATTGCACGGCCTTGCATTGCATCTGTCATACCAGTCGGAGGCAGTAGTCCCTATACTCATTTTTTAATACACTATAAATTTCTCATTTTATAAACATATAAAATTAAAAAACTCTAAAATTCTCTATATCTCTAAACAATGAAGTGTGCTATGCATGCTACAAATGAACGGTGAATACTAGTTTTTAATAGCTACTTTAACCTTCCTTCATGTAAATATGCAAGCTTGAAGTGATTTTGAGCTCAAATTGCTTACAAATAAAAAAAACCACAATAAAGAACCATATATATAGTGAACAAAATGAGATAAGACAGTGGTAAAAAATGAGAGTATGAGATTGGTAACCTTTACAATTGAAGAATCGACGGAGGAATCGAAGAAATCGACGGAGGAATCGAAGAATGGATAGAGGAACAATGGAGGGAGGAAGCAAGAACACTAGTGCAGTGAGCTTCAAAATGTGCTGAGCTCGAGCTCGGGGAGGAAGAAGGAGACGGCCGGGATATAAAGGGGGGACCTTTAGTCCCGGTTGGTGGCTCCAACCGGGACTAAAGGTCCCTCCCAACGGCTACTGCGCCAGACAGAGGTGGCAGAGACCTTTAGTCCCGGTTGGAGCCACCAACCGGGAGTAAAAGTCTACCTTTAGTCCCGATTGGTGACTCCAACCGGGACTAAAGGTCCCTGCCACCTCTGTCTGGCGCAGTAGCCATTGGGAGGGACCTTTAGTCCCGGTTGGAGCCACCAACCGGGACTAAAGGTATCTCTAGTCCCGGGCGCAAAAAATGCTGGGACTAGATGCTGACAGAAGGAGTCAGCAGATCGGGGAAAGCACTCAAATGTCTCCAAAAGCTTGAGCAGGAGTCTATAGTGGTGAACTTGTTGAAAAGTTGCAGCACTTCTAGCAGCAGCGAACACTGATGCCATATAAGGAACACAGGAACCATGACTATGTTTTTTTATACATGTTAAACTGTTAATTTGCATCACCTCCACATTTATGGGCTAAAACTAACTGTAACAGCTTTAGTTGTCTATATCTAAAAATAGGTGTTCCGGTCAGCTTATGGTATGTACATGATTACCCATGGATCCGTTTCATACGATTTGCTTTCCTAGAAACAAAGTATTTTCTGCTTTCATTCTTGGCTTCTCTATTTAATTTCTGTGTTTGCGTTGCAGAATCCTGCAATGGGTTTCAGGAGATTGAAAATGTTCTAAAGTCTGATGTGCTCCCATCTGAAGCATCTGAGGTGGCAAAACAATTTGCTAAAGAGCAAGCAAGAGCAGTGGATCAGCTAGAAAACTTTTTGTGGAGTATGCCAAAAATGCAGCCACTGCATATGCCACCGCCTTCAATGCTATCAACATCTTCGGAACCACACTAAGCTTTTTTATTGGCAACAATAGTGAAATGATTGAGAATAACCCTCGCATCCATGGGGTGTTCATCGCCGTGACCCTTGCTATCCTTCTTATAAGCTTGCTTACAGTCGGAATGTCACTCGCACTTGTGCACAGGCTGCAGTGGAAGAAGAAGGTGGCCAAAAGTATCTGAGCCTCATGAAATCAACCTATGCTTCAACCCAAAATGAGTCGCATCGACTATTGTCAATTGTCCCAAACTTCCAATAGAAGTTTTGAAACCCTTCCTTACTATCCTTACTATAAAACTCGCCTTAAAACAAGTCTCAATGACTGCAAAAAGATATCTTCTTTAGCATTGACTAATTCTTGGAGTAAAACCTAAAACATAATAACAATATGTAATCAACTTGTTGTAGGTAGAAACAAGTGCGATCTTAAGCTTTTCATCTAGACACTTCAATAATAAAATATTCATGAGCCCATATACATAAAACCACCAGCTTAGTCACTCAGCAAGCCAAATTCGAGCTTAAAATATATGATTGATACTATCATTGTGCTGCTTCACAATAAACTCCGCTAATATACAAAATAGAAATTAGAGTAAAGGTCATTCTCCATCCTCGACAGTCGAACTAGAAATCAAAGTACAGACCATTACTATGTTAAAATATTACACAAGACTATACACACCATTAAGTGGTTATCCTATCATTTACCCTACTCACACTCACCCTTCTCACTTCTACAATGCTCTTGGAACGATTGAATGGTAAGGAGGGCTACCTCTATTTATAGGCCATAATAACTCATAGAGATGAAATGTGTCCCCCTTCTAGAACCTTGTATAGAAATATATTTATATTCTACATTATTCTAATGGTGTCCCCCTTCAAGAACCTTGTAAGAGAAATATCTATATTCTACATTATTCTAATGTTTCCATGATGATAATATCTAATAACTTCATGTAAAATGAAAGAACACCTAGGCCCTAAGTGGGTTTTGGTGTATTGGTGACAATGCAATTAAAGGTCTAAGTAGGTTATATCATTAATTTTGCTAGTTATTCTTTCATTGTCATAGTTGACATACCCATCGACAACAAGGAACTTGTGTTAATTTTGCCGACCTTAAGATATGCCAACCTAGTCTCTCATAAACTAGGGATTTATAAGAAGGCAGTGTGCACATGTGTATATATGAGTGTTTTTTACACTGTTTTCGATAGATTGAGGTCATACAATTTAGGAAAAAGTCCAGATTACTCCCCTCAAGGTTGGCATATGTCCAGATTACCCCCTAAACTTATATTTGGTTCAATTTACTCCCTCTAACTATTTCAGTTGATTTAGTTTACCCCTTAACATGGTTTGTTATTTTTGTTTTTTCACGTATTAGTTGAGTCTTAATATCAACTTTTGTGATATGATAGAGAACATGATAAGTTATGTTAGAAAAATATATCTTAACTTTTTGCCACTATTTTGATAGCTTAGGAAATTTAATAATAAATTAACACTGGAGGTACAATATCGTATAAAACATAATGATGAAAAATTCATAGTGCATTTTTCTAATACAAAATACAATGTCCTCAATCACCTCACAAAATTTGAAACTAAAATATAATTTGTACATAGAGAAATAAAAAAAAAAGAAAAATCTCTTTAAGGTGCTAGTTGGATCAACATAAATTAGTTGGAGGGAGTAAATTGAACCAAATGTTAGTTTGCGGGGTTATTTGGACATAGGCCAAACTTGGAGGGAGTAATATGGACTTTTTTCCTACAATTTATAGAGCATCATAAAAATATGAATGATATAAACTAACAGACTGAGATAATAACTTTTGCAAAAAAAGGGAGCAAAATTTAGAGAGAACAGCTTGACCGGAAATGTTGAGGTAAGCTCGGATAACTGACAATATACAGTTCCATAGGGATGATAATACTTACATATCTCATATATTGTAACGACACCTCATTTTCAGGTTGGACTCACGATAATTGTACTAGTACATAAACAAGAAATTTAATTTTTAGAAATGGTCAGTTGTTGTAACAGTAAATGTGAGGGGCTTCGCCCTACCTCCGGACCTTCGCTGCGGAGCAGCTTGGTGGAGGCCGAGGATGTCCCATATGGAAGAAGAATTAGGGGATGCAGGGACGAAGGTAGTTTCAGTGGACTGAGGGGCAATAAATTTGGGAGTAAATTCGAGAGTAAATGACCATTAATTCACCCTTTAACACCATAGTATCCCCAGGTATTTATAAGCCATACTCGGGGATACCACAAAATTAGAACTCCCACATTTACTGGCTACGTTTCGGCCATCGTAACACAACATATTTTCACAATGCATGCTCGGTGAGGAGGAGAAATAGAATAGTTCGTCTTCAAAGGGAGAATGGGGGTTGGGTGGAGGAGGAAGCAGAGAAGAGGGCTCCTTGTTACTAACTATTTCTCGCAGCATTTCAGGACAAGTGTGGTGGACGGCGGCGTGCACATGCAGCAGCTACTCGACGCTGTGCAGTCCGGCGTAACCCCAGGGATGAATGACATGCTTACCAAAGAATTCGCCCATGAAGAAATTAAGGCCGCTCTTGACGCTATAGGGGATCTAAAGGCCGTGGGAGATCAAATGGTGAAGGAGGTGATGGAGGTCCTGCAGGGTGACCACTTTCCCGAAGGCTGGAATGATACTATTATAGCTCTGGTTCCAAAGTTGGAAATACCAGAGAAAGTCACTGATTTAAGGCCAATTAGTTTATGTAATGTTGTTTATAAAGTGGTCTCCAAAAGTGCTCGCCAACAGACTTAGAGAGATGCTACCAGAGATCATCGATCACCCCAAACCAAAGTGCCTTCATGCCAGGGAGGTTGATTTTAGATAATATTCTTATTTCTTATGAACTCACCCATTTCTTATTGAATTGAATAAAAGGGAAGGAAATTTGGGCTATGCTGCTCTCAAGCCTAATTGTGAGCTATTAGAGAGGTGCTTTCTGAGACAGATGACGAGCAGGTTGGGTTTTGCGGAGCAATGGATCGAGTTGATCATGAATTGTGTCACAACAAAGGTACCAGTAAAGGTTAATGGCGGGTCCTGAGGCAGGGAGACCCACTATCTCCCTATTTATTCTTACTATGTGCTAAAGTGTTATCGGCACTGTTGAAGAAAGGAGCAAGAGAGAGCTTGATAGCTGGAGTTAAAGTTTGCCACAATGGGCCAAGCATATCACACCTGTTGTTTGCCGATGACTCTTTGATTTTGATTTGTGCAACCGAAGGGGATAGCAAGCATTTGCAGACAATACTTCAGGTATGCGAGGAATGTTCAGGATAGGTGATAAATAAGACAAAGTCAGCAGTCCTCTTTAGCCGTAACACAAAGCCGAAGAACAAGAACATGGTATGTGCCCTACTCCAGGTAACAATGTGTGCAAAATATTTGGGCTCACCGGTTCATGTGGGCAGATCAAAGCTAGTGCTTTCGCGTATCTAAAGGATAGGATATGGAAGCAAATGCAGGGTTGGAATAAGAAGTTTCTATCATGGGTTGTAAAGGAAATCTTAATCAAAGCCGTGGCACAAGCGATTCCTACCTTTGTGATGGGCTATTTTGATCTTTTTTCACTTTGGGTGTGATTGGTTGCCTGCATTTGACCCATCTAGCCGACCAGGCCCATGGGATGCAGCGTCCTCGTGTTTGGTTGCCTACGCTAGGGTTTGATGCAGCCACCACGATGCAAAAGCCACCACGGGCCTGTCCCTCCCCATGCGAGATTTTTCTCCATTTCCATCGATGCAAGCTCTAGCCGTGCAGAGGTATGCACGCCGCACGAGAGGGCAAAATCGCCATGGCACGTGAGCGCGGGAAGATTGGGGTCACCGCCCAATTCGCACCATCGGCCTCCTCCCTCTCCCCCATAAATACTCACCCTCGCACCCCTCACACTCCCTCCTTCTCGTCATTTCTCTTCATCGCTCATAGGTGAACTCTCCTCTCTCCTCTCTCCTCTCCTAGTTATCCCCTCAAATCCATCTATGCTTACTCACAAATGTTGTCTTTGGTTCATTTTTTTGTACATCTGAGTCTCGTGCGACCCGATTTGTGCAGGCAAGAACCTTTGTTCACCTCTTTCCTCCGTCCTTATGCCCATTTCTAAACCCTAGCTAGCATTTTGTAGGACTATTTTGGTGGTCTAATGAGTTCTTTACTGTGTTAGGTTTTGTTGATCTGCTGGTGTTTCGTCCATTCCCCTCAGATCAGTCTACTGGCTGCTTAGCTTCCCCCTCCAGCCTTGGTAAAAATGAATGATCCCTCTTTACTGATTTGTGGATGCTAGTAATTTTTTGGGTGTGACTAGTTGCTTGGATGTTGAATTTGATGAATATTTCATTATTTGCATATAATCCGAGGTACTATCCATGATGAATTTGGTCTGTCAATCATTTATAATGATCTGATGCACATGTCTATGATGATTGTCCTTTTTATCTGAGCTACTTTCCAAGTTGATGATGGTTGGTTAGAATTATTTGAGCTACTATCCAAGCCTATGCTTGATCATGTGGTTGATTTTATTCAGAGTAGTAGCAGTTGTCCAAGCCAATGATGCTACTTCCTATGTTACTGAGATCCGATTTATGTCATGTATTTTGCATAGATGGCTCCTCAAAGTCAGAGGCAAATGCTAATTATCTAGGTTGCTGCTTTAGTCACTGCTATGTGTGCATTCTTCTTGAATAGAGTTAGAGTCAATCGTCCTCAAGGCCTAGGATCAGTTATGCCCCTATGAGTGATATGGATGAAGAAATGCAGATGAAGTTGATTAAAATTTACAACTGTGATGATGTAGAGTGTGCAAACATGCTTCATATGAGAAGAGCCCTTTTCTCAGCCTTTGCTATGCTCAGGCAAAGAAACTTGCTTAGAGACAACATTAATAGTTCTATAGAAGAACAGGTAGCAATGTTTCTTCATGTGGTTGGTCACAACCAAAGGTTTAGGGTCATACGTGGAGGTCTACAGAGACAGTTAGTAGGTACTTCAAGGAGGTGTTGTATGTTGTTGGTGAACTTAAGGAGATGATGATTAAAGGTCCAACCAATGAGGCACCTCTTAAGATCATAAATAGCCATAGATGGTATCCTTACTTTAAGGTATGAATAGAGCCATATTCTGTACATAATTGTTAGGTACTAGGGTGCATTGTTCATTAACCAGCATTGTTCAACTTAAGGCATTCAAGCTTGAGGGTGACTATGGAGAGGGCATTTGGGGCTCTCAAAAATCGTTTTGCATTTTTTACAACAAACCATTCCATCCCTTCAAGAAACAAGTGAAATTGGTCCTTGCTTGTTGCATCTTACATAACTGGATACTTGAACATGGCATAGATGAAGTAGTTCCTCCAGAAACTTCTTGGGTGCCCAACAACAATGTACCACATGGCCATGGGGTGGCCAATGAAGACAACCTATCTTGGGCAACCCCTAGGGATGAAATGGCTAATCAAATGTGGGCTAATATGGGCCACTCTCACATATAGTGATGTAGAAGGGACCTAGTGCTATTATTTATATCCTGTAACTACTAAGGCATTGGACAACCACCTCTGAATAATTGTTCAAACAATGTCAACTTGGTATTTGGAAAGTTTGCAATGATGATTATATGCTGCTTATAATTTATAACTGAGGCTTTAGAAAGTTTGCAATGATGATTACTTGCTACTATTTCTTTTAACTGAGGCTATGGGCATTATGCAATGATGAGTACTTGTTATATGTTTTAACTGAGGCTATGGGCATTATGTAATGATGAGTTGTTGTTTGTTATTTGTTTTAACTGAGGCTATAGGAATTATGCAATGATGAGTAGTTGTTATTTGTTTTAACCGAGGCTTTGGGCATTATGCAATGATGAGTGGTTGCTGTTCTTTGTTTTAACTAAGGCTTTGGACATTATGCAATAATGAGTAGTTTTTGTTATTTGTTTTAACTAAGGCATTGGGCATTTTGCATTGATGAGTTACTTGCTAGTATTTATATAGTACCTGAGGCAGTTGGCATTATTTCTTTATACTGCACTCCACTCCTCTTCTCTCTTCCTTCTCCCTTCCTTACCTCTAAGATGGGTTGCACAGATGGCTTAAGAGAATGGGCACATTGAGGCAATGGGCATGTATGATGACTTAGATATGGTTGCCAATGTGCAGCACATGCTGCTGGTATCATTGGGGCCATGGTTGTTGCTGGTGTTGGGGCCTTGGGTGCTGCTGTTGTTGGTGCCTAGGCTAGAGGTGGTGGTGTTGTTGGAGGTAATCAAGCTAGGCCAGCAATGAGGTGGAACAATGTGAAATCCTCCTTTATGCTTCGCCGCATGTGTGAGGTGATCTCCACTGGTGTGAGGACTGATAAGGATTTTAAAGATGTCCATCTGAACAAAGTAGCCAAGGTACAGGGGATGATGTTTGGCAATCAAGTGTACAACCATCTGCACAAGTGGAGGCAGAGATGGATCAGGGTTACCAAACTTAGAGAGCTTAGTGGTGCTTTGTGGGATGATGAGTTGCACATGATCAGTCTAGATGAAGAGCAGTATAGCGGCCATATCAAGGCGTGTGTTAACTGTATCTTTGCATTGCTAACCTTTTCTAACTAGCCACTGTTCCAACCTAATTGCAACCTTGAACTGACATTTGTGATCTTGCAATATAGGCACACCCTAAGGATGCTGAGTACTTAAATAGGCCAATAGAAAATTGCAAGCAGATGGAAGTGATCTTTGGCAATGGTCTTGCAACTGGCAAGTTTGCAGGGCTCTAGTGAGCCATTGGGTACCCCATCCGACTTTGCTGAGAGCTCACTCCAAGCAAATGCCATTAAGGGTGATGATGTTTCAAGGTTGTTTGGGGAGGCACCAAAGAGCCAGGAGGCAGTTGCAACTGCTACTAGTGGGTCTGTGGCAGGCAACAAGAGGAAAAGGTGCATGCTTAGTGAGGAGGTCATGTTGTCATGGCTGGAATGACAGATGCAATCAATAATGTTGCAGATGCTCTTCATGATACCAAGGTACAGGAAGTCCATCTAGGGTTGTATGAGGCTGCCATGTTCATGCCTAGCTTCACTAATAAGGCCTTATTGGCTGCCTATGGTCACCTTCTTAGCGACAAGGCTCTATTGGCCCATAGGATCTCTAACACGGGTGAGTCGACCACTCACCAGCGTTGACGACCATGACTATCGTTGCCCGACCACACACTATGGCTAGAGGTAGAAGAAGGAAGGGAGAACAGAGCACACACACACACACTGCACAAGCACCAGCATTGGTCGAAGCTCTACAGAGGAGATGGCAAAACTAAACTCGCTCTCTTTACTGAGTTGCAATGGCAAACTATATATACAACTCTATTTATCTAGTCCTAGTATAGCTGTCATGCTGCTACAGTGACTAGATGCGACAAACAGGGCTGACTTTGGCGCCTGCCCCTGCTGTGGCTACAGTACCACAATAGAGAGCCTTTTTGACGCCGCCTTCCCCTATCATGCGTTCACACAAGGAAGCAACAGATTACCTAACAATTCTTCCCCTAATCCTGCTACTAACCCTTGAACCCCCTCCATGCTGATCATCTCCTTTAGCTCCATGAACCGAAGATGGCCGGGCGGCTTGGTGAGGACGTCCGCAAGTTGCCGACTAGTTTCGACGAACTTGATGACGATCTGCCCTCTATTGACACAGTCCCCGAGGAAGTGGAACTTGACATCGATGTACTTGCTCCAGTTGTGGAGAACCAGATTCTTCACGAGGGTGATGGCGGGCTGGTTGTCCACCATTAGTGTAGGTGAGTGAGCTTCCACACCGGTCAGCTCGCCCAGCAGCCAGTAAAGCCACACAGCTTGGCACGCCGCTGTGGCCGCCGCCACGTACTCTGCCTCGCACATGGATAGCGCCACCACCTTCTATTTCAACAACAACCATGAGATTAGAGCCGAACCGAGGAAGACAAGAACACCAGAAGTGCTTCGCCATCCGTCGATGTCCCCTGCCATGTCTGCGTCACTAAACACAGTGAGCTGCAGCCTACTTTCATCGGTCTTGGGAAAGACAATCCCCTGATCCACCATCCCCTTGATGTAGTGCAGTAGCCGCTTCACTATAGCCTAGTGATCCTCTCTGGGATCCTCCATGAAGCGGCTAACATAGCCCAGGGCGAACGCAATGTCTGGCCTCGTGTGGACTAGGTAGCGTAGACTGTCGACGATGCTTTGGTAGAGTGTTGCATCTACCTTCACTGTGGTACTAGCCTTCGGCAGCTTCAGTCGCTCCTCCATCGAAGTCACGCACGGCTTGCACTCAGCTATGCTGCTCCGCTACAATAGCTTAGAGGTGTACATGCTATAACCGAGCATGAGCGCCTCCTTCCCCTGTCTCACCTCAGTGCCGAGGTAGTAGGAGAGCGCGCCGAGATTGCTCATTCGAAAATGAGCCACCA
This sequence comes from Miscanthus floridulus, assembly GCF_019320115.1. Classification (NCBI taxonomy): domain Eukaryota; kingdom Viridiplantae; phylum Streptophyta; class Magnoliopsida; order Poales; family Poaceae; genus Miscanthus; species Miscanthus floridulus. The sequence continues at coordinate 93,379,705 of NC_089593.1, forward strand.
TCTCATGCTTGAAGCCATTGATGTCCTCCGTACACGCATCGGTGAGGATCTTGTCATCCACATACACGCCAACGATGAGCTCCTCCTTCCCCCATCGCCGTGTGTAAAGCGCGTGCTTGGTAGCACACCATGTGAACCCATGCTCACCTAGCGTGGCGTCAAGCTTGGCATTCCATGCTCGTGGGGCCTAAAGCAGCCCGTAGAGCGCCTTGCGCAGTCGGAGCACCCTGTGCTCCGCTCCCTTGATGGCGAAACCTGGATGTTGTCTACGAAGACCGTCTCCGCTAGCTCACCATTAAGGAAGGCTGATTTAATGTCTAGGTGATGGACACGCCAGTCCTTCACTGCTGCCAAAGCTAGTAGCAGTCAGATAGACTCCATGTGCGCTACTGGCACAAAGACTTTCTCGAAGTCGATGCCCTCACACTAGACAAAGCCTCGGGCAACGAGGCGCGCCTTATGCTTGACAATGGCACCATGCTCGTCCTGCTTGACCTTGTACACCCACTTTAGGCTGATTGGATGGCATCCTGGAGGTGGATCGATGAGCTCCCAAGTCTCATTTTCCTCAATCGCCTTCATCTCCTCCAGCATCTGCCAATGTGCATCATGCTCGGCTAGCGCGAACATGGGTGGTTCCTCTGCACTGATAAGGAGCAGCTCTATTTCATTGAGCAGCCATCTTGCCAGACCTGAGGGCCCTGTGCCACCAATGATGTCGTCCAGCCTACGAAACCGCACCTCCTCACCTTCGTGGAAGGCATCCACGAACTCAGTGATGTCACTTGGAGGTGAGGCAAACTCGATCGGCGTCGATGGAGTTCCTTGTTCTGCCGGAGTGGTTGGCACAGCACCTGTAGTGCTCGGCACCCCGGTTGTAGTGCTCGGCACAACTCCTGGACCGCTCGTCACCACTTCTGGAGTGGTCGGCACCACTGCAAGACTTCTTTGCACTGCTACGGGAGTGTTCGATACCCGTCCTAGAGTGGCCGACACCACTACAGGACCGCTAGGCTCCACTCCTTGAGTGCTTGGCACCCCTCCCAGAGTGTTCGGCACCGCCCCAGGAGTGCTCGGCTCTATTGCTGGAGTGGCCTGCACCTCCTCTCTAGCGTCTCCACCACCGTGGATGACCAAGTGCTCGACGACGAAGGTGCTGGTGAAGCCGCCAGCTTCCCCCGTGCCCGGACTGTTCTAGTCCTAGGCCACCTTCTCGTTGAACATGACAACGCGTGAGACAAGCACCTTGTCTCCGCATAGGTCGTAGAGCCGGTACACTTTGGTACCTTCCGTGTATCCTAGGAACGCCATTGGTGTGCTCCTATCCTCTAGCTTGGTGAGAACCGGCTTTGTCTTCCTAATGTGGCTGATGCAGCCGAATGTTCAGAGGAAGGACACGCTCGGTTTGCACCCATACCAAGCTTCGAACGACGTCTTGCCCTTTAGGGGCTTAGTGGGCATGTGGTTGAGGATGAACACCATCGTGGTCATCGCCTCACCCTAGAACCTTGCCGGCATGCTCTTAGCCTTCATCATGGATCGAGCCATGCTGACCATCATCTAGTTCCATCGCTCCACCATGCCATTCTGTTGTGGTGAGTATGGCACGATGTGGTGTCGCACCACACCTTGATCCACGCAGTACGCAGCGAGCTCCATCGAAGTGAATTCACCACCATGATCAGTCCTCAGCACGCATAGCTTCTTGCCGCTCTCTGCCTCCGCACGCGCCTTGAACTTCTTGATCGCCGTCGCTGCCTTGTCCTTGCTCGTTAGGAGTTGTAGCCACATATAGCGACTGCAATCATCCACGAGTAGGAGGAAGTACCACCGACCACCATTTGTGGCTGGCGTGATTGGCCTATAGAGATCGTCGTAGATAAGCTCGAGAGCATCCACCGCGTGATACTTGGCCACCTTTGGGAACGACAACCTCCTCTGCTTCCCGGCCAAGCAGCTGTCACACAGCTCGCCTCCGTGCTTGATGTGGGGTAGCCCTCGGACCATCTTCTCTAGCCGACCAAGCATGTCGCAGCTGAGATGGCCGAACCAGACATGCCACAGCTATGGCTCCTCGGTGTGCCTTGCCACTAGGCACACCGGCTGCTCTACCTTCAGGTCGAGTAGGTACAACTAGTTCTGGGACCTCTTCACCTTGGCAAGAAGTCTCTGCTCCCAGTATCTGATCTTGAGGACACCGTCCTTGATCAGTACCTCGCTATAGCGCTCATCCAGCTGTCCAATGCTGATGATACTTGAACACAGCTGCGTGATGTAATATACATCCGTCAGCGCATGGTGCTCGCTGTTCTGGCACCTAAAGATGATGGTGACGCGCCCTTAGATTTCCACCCTTGAGCCATCACCGAACTTCACGTGCTGGTCATGTCATCGTCGAGCTCGGAGAAGGCTGCCTTGGAGCCCGTCATGTGGTTGCTGGCGCCGGAGTCCAAATACCACCACTGCTCCTGCTCGCCGCCCACACGTCGGAGGTGGACTTGGGCGCGTGGTTCGTCGAGGTTGATAGCTTTTAGAGCCTTCCTAGGCCCTTTCACCGCCTTCACCTCTCCCTTCTCCTTGCCCCTCAACGTCGTGTAGTGCACAGAACATCGCCATCAGAAGAGTGGCCTCATCATCATTAGCCTGCGCCAGATGAGCCTCAACCTTCTTCTCCTGCTTGCGATTTGAGCACTCCTTTGCCCAATGGCCCGTCTTCCCGCAACGCCGGTAAGCGTTGGGGTCGACCTTCTTCTTATTTTCCGAAGAAGCCTTGTCACGGCGCTTGCCATTGCCACCGTGGCTGGAGGAGGCTACCTCGGAGTTCCTCCGGGTAGCCCACTCCTCCTCTGTCAGTAGCAGCTTGCCGCTGTCCTTCGTTGCTATGGCCTGCTCCATGCGCTCGTCCAACACCCGCAGACGGCCTATCACATCCTCAATGGTGAGGGTGGACAAGTCCAGCATCATCTCTATGGAGAGAGCAATCTAGATGTACTTCACCGGCATGAAGTGGAGGTACTTAGAGACCGCCTCTTCTTCATTGATGGTGACATCGTGGCTTTTCAGCTTGCTGATGAGCGTCTACAGGCGGAGGGAGAAGTCCTCCACCAATTCACCATCCTTGAACTTGAGGTTGGCGTACTCCTGCTTCAGCAATTGGGTCATCGCCTTCTTTGCGCAGTCAGAACCGACACGCATAGCCACAATGGCCTCCCATGCCTCCTTAGCAGAGCTCTTCGCCCCCAATGGCTCCCTGTACTCCGCTGGTACAGTAGCGAGGATAACCTCCAACGCTGACATATCGTCTTCTTCGTTGTCGGTGCCCTTGTCAACAGTATTCCAAAACCGTCGGGCTCTGAGCTTGACCTTCATGGTCACCACCCACTCACCATAGTTGGTGCGAGTCAGCATCGCCCAACTGGTGCCGCTGACCTCCCGCACTATGCGCACAACGACCTCCTATCGTGGCTGGGTAGCCACAGCAGTGCTACTACTGTCGCCCATCTCCAAACCGTCCATCATTGCCAGCGGTTAGTCCGGTGACGACGCTTGTACGGCTCCAATACCAATTGTTGGCCCACAGGATCTCCGGCACGGGTGAGTCAACCTCTCACCAGCGCTGCCGACCACGGCTATCGTTGTCTGACCACACACTATAGCTAGAGGTAGAAGAAGGGAGGGAGAACAGAGCACACACATTGCACAAGCACCAGCGTTGGCTGGAGCTCTGTAGAGGAGATGGCAAAACTGAACTAGCTCTCTTTACTGAGTTGCAGTGGCAAACTATATATATAACTCTATCCATCTAGTCCTAGTACAGCTGCCATGCTGCTATAGTGACTAGATATGACAGCAGGGCTGACTTTGGCGTCTGCCCCTGCTGTGGCTAGAGTGCGATAGGAGAGCCGTTCGGCGCCTACCCCTGCTGTGGCTACAGTACCACAGCAGGGAGCCTTTTCGGCGCCGCCTTCCCCTGCCATGCGTTCACACAAGGGAGCAGCAGATTACCTAACAGGCTCTAGGTATTGCATTTGTGATGATGAATGACTGTCACCGTCTATTGTGGATGACTACCTACTTGGCCAAGAACAACTACATCTAGACACTTGATGGCAGTTATTTTTTATCCATCTTTTGAGCAATGGAGTTGCTAATCTGCTGGTGCATCTTTTGCTTCATGAGCCTTGTGCTCCCCTGGTGGCATCTATGGTGCAGTCAGAATTATTGGGTATGCAATGATGTCCTTGCGGTTGGACTTGAGCAGTGATGATGCAGACAGACCTCTTTGCTGCCTTCTTCTGTGCATACCTTCTCCTGCCTTACCATGTGTAGTTGACCTGATCCTGCATTCTTTTGTGCAGCCTTGACTAACTATAGTTCCCCATAGCTTTTCGTTGGTTACTCTACATAATTTGATGCCACTATGTTTGCCTATCTATGTATGTAACTTGATGCTAAGTTGCCTAATGTGCAACACACTTCATTTGGATCATATCAACCTTGATGGTGGAAATGTTCCTATGCATTTGGCCCCTTGCCATTGATCTGTCTTGTTATTTTGAGGTTATTCCAATTGCCAATGATTATGTCTTGTTACTCTGAGTAAATACCCATGGCTACTGATTGTCCTTTTTTTCCATATTTAGTTACTGAACATATGCTCATTGCCCATGATTCTATCCTTGTAGTGGTTCTTTCTTACTGAGCATATGCTTATTGCCAATGATGTTGTCATTGCTATGTTTATGTAGTACTTAGCATATGGCCATTGCAATGATTTGTAGTTGTTTCACTGAGCAGATATGCCCATGGCCAATGATGTTTTCATGTACTTCTCGATGATAAGACTAATAATTCATCTATCTATGATTCTTGTCCTGTTTGCTCTCTTTGGACAGCCATGTCGTGGTATGTAGTTCATGCCGGTCGACAGACTGGTGTGTTCTCTTGTTGGGAGATTTGTCATGACCAAGTTGTTGGCTTCAAAGGTGCGTGCCATAAGTATCACACCAAGGAAGCAGCTATATATGGCAGCATTTCATGAACAAGAGGATGAAGGAAAGCGAAAAGAAACTACAACTAATCTGAAGGCCGATAATGGTGGCTATGAATGCAAAGATGTCATTATAATAGTGCAGGGTGCATTTATATTAGTGCAGGCCCTAATCATTGTGGTCCTTGCTTGCAAATTGATGTAATATGGGTTAGAAAATGAGGCAACATGAGTTACAAAACGATGTAATATGTGATCCTTGCTGTCCATGGTGGTGGTAACCTCACCATTGCATGCAAAGAGGTGACAGCAACTACTTTCATTCATGCAACCAAACATACTACCTGCATCTATATGTCAGTGCAGCCTTGCAATCTAATGGGCCAAACATACTACATGCAGGCTGGGTGGAGCAGGCAACCAATCAGGCCTTTTGTGATCAGATTAGTATGATGATTTGTCGGTTTTGGTGGAATCAATCAGGAAAGCACAAAATTCATTGGTTGAGGGACCAATTGCTGAAACCGAAAGATGAGGGTGGTCTTGTCTTTAGGGTCATATATGCGTTTAACCTGGCAATGTTGGCAAAGCAGGGGTGGCAGTCGTGGCAGAACCTAGACTGTTATGTGCACAGGTTATCAAATCTAAATACTTTGCCAACTCGAATATTTTGGACGCCAAACCAAAAGCGGGCATGTCGTACTCCTGGAGAAGTGTTCTGCAGGGTATTGACCTTGTCAAGAAAGGCATGATATGGCAGGTGGGTGATGGGCTAAATTTGAATATTTGGAATGATCTGTGGATCTCAAGGAATTTCTCCAGGCAGCCAATAACTCTGAGGGGGGCTAATCTGCTTACGGAAGTAGCTGAACTAATAGACCCGATGTGGGGCAGCTGGGATGTGCCATTGGTAAAGGATGGTTTTGGGGAGGAAGACATCAAGCTAATTAATTCTAGCGCTAACAGTTCAGGGGGGGAGTATGAATTCTCTGGCTTGGCATTTTGATAATCACGGGCACTTCAGCGTGAAGAGCGCATACAGTGTCGGATGGACTTCCTACGTAATAGTAGTATTGGAGCCCAAGGTGGAAGTAGGTGCGGTACAGATTGCATTTGGAAGAACATTTGGCGCCTGAACTGTCCAAACAAGATCAAGCATTTTCTCTGGCGACTTTACTCACAACAGTCATCCACTTAGGTGCAATCTAATACACCGTGGAATGAGAATAAATCCCAGGTGTGAGGTCTGCGACGAAATGAGTGAAGATGGAGGACATTTGTTTTCCAAATGCGGATTGGCCAAACAAGTCTGGTGGCTGCTCAACTTGGAGAAGGAACGCGCAGTCCTTGCAGGCTCATCTGATGCCCGAGGGGAGGTGGAGATGATTCTGAAAGCAACAGCAGAGAAGAAGCTGAAAATGGTCATGACACTATGGATGATTTGGAATGAACGCAATATCATAAGAGAGGATGGGCGATGGCGAAGCGCAGAAGTGCTGGTTAGAAGCATCGGCACATACACTTCTGAAGCTGCAGGCCTGAACAGCAAGGAAAGCGGGAGGGGAGTACGGAGAGCTATGAAGTGGGCAAAGCCGTCGCCAGGCTACCTGCAGATGAACTGCGACGCCTCGTTTCAACCAGGATCCAAAGCTGGTAGCTGGGGTTTCCTAATCCAAGATAGCGACAGAGATGTGGTGCAGATAGGGAGAGGGAAAGTTGATTATGTGCTCATTGCTTTCCACACGCAGAATTAGTCGCTTGCCTCCTAGGCATTCAGTCGGCCATCAACTTGGGTATTGGAAATCTGGTTCTGGAATCTGGAGTCGGATGCTCAAGAGGCAGTGCATGCAATCAACTCAGAAGCCCACTCATTCTCGGCATGGGGCACCTGTTAGAAGAAATTAAGTCCCTGATAGACTCGAATTTTCTTAGTTTTGAGTGTCTTTTCAAAGGGAGAGAATGTAACCAAGCCGCTCATGACTTGGCTGTACTGGGGTTCTTGTGCACTGAGGTAGAGTAGCAAATTATGAGCTTCGTTCCTGATAGCATGTCTGTAATTGTGGCTATTTGTTAGCTATTGAGTAATGAAGTTATACCCAGTTTCTTTTTTTAAAAAAAACTTAGGACATATCTAATTGTTTTCATATTATGCTATGATCAATCAAAACTCATGTTAGGTATCAAAAAAATGGTTTCTTACTTGTCAATACAGCACCCGCAAAAAAATTGAAGGAAAATGTTACTAATAATAATCAAGTAGAGCAGTATGATGATACAAAGGTCAACATGAGTGAAACTTAAATACACCATCCTACTTCACAGTAATTAAGTTGATATCAACAACTTTCACAAACAGTTATTTCATTGGGGGTAAATATAATATATTATGAACTGAATTTCACATTGACCAAAATGGTGGACCAAATATAAAAATAAAGGCACCTATACAGGACTGACGGAACCAACAAACAATCAAGTCCCATGTTTCAAATTAAGTGGCAGCTATACAGGTTATATAGTAAATATAACACTATGAACTATCCTGTATTTATTAGTTATTACATATATGTTAATCACATTTCGATTGCACGTGCGACACGCACATGTCTTGAAAAAATTCATAAACATCAGAGGAACAGTAATGTCATTTTTCTACAACTTTTCATCATCATTGTCCTCCCCATTACATCATGTAAAGGCTAGCAGAGTGGAAATCAAGTCATCACGTTAATTTCAAAACACATCCATATTTAGTGCTCAGTTCATTAAAAAGATTTATTTTGATCTATAGCCAAGTAAGTGCAACCATACTCAGAGATAGTACAAAAGGAATAAACAAATTATTCAACTGATGAAACAACTGTTAAAAAATATTAATTTTAAACAAAATATAGTATAAATTGTCCCCGTCAGCACAAATTGTTATAGCCCCCACGGAACATGATAGTGACTGGGGCTGCTTGTGTATCAAAAAAATCAACAATTATATAGAGTCACCAACCTAAGTGTCAACATAGACACATTATATAGTCCTGAGCCAGTCTATGTTCCTAGTACCTATTGTCAAGAAACAAAGAAGAGAAGGATTACGGTACAAAATTATTCTTTGAAGGTTATGGTAAATGTGATTTGTGTCTGATTTAAGAGAATGCTGATGTGCATTTACATCTAATGGTATGGAATTACATGTTGCTCAAACTCAGCCACTGATCTCGACCTCTTGGTAGCGAAAACCAGCTCAATGACTAGCTCATTCTCAAGTGCAGATTCAGCCAAGCCTGAGTTGTCAGAACCGGACGCCACCCGAGTTCAGAGAAATGAGTTTAACATGCAAATCCTGCATTGCTCATAGGCTACCAAATTTCTTCAAAAATTCCAAGTGATTATAAGAAACAATGTAGGTTAACACTCCTAACTGAAAATTATGCATACTTTCTTTCTTTTCAGAAGAGGCCTTGACAGCGGCGTGCTCATTAGCAGCCTCCTTGTCCTCCTCTGTTTCATCCCCAAAAAGATCAAGGTCATCATCATCCTCAGACTGTAGAGAATTAAAAGCTTACTACAACAAAGATAATTCAGCAGCATAAAAAATGTTCAACCAATGAGCGTCAATCGTAGCATGGCAGTTGGTAGAAATAAACTGTTAATAAAATTGATTAATGGTATAGATATATCAGTGTGGCAGAGATCTGAACCTTGTTGCCTTCAGTATCGTGTGGCCTGTTATAGAATCACGTATATGCCAATCCCTATGCATTCCATTTTTACCATTAGCACTAACCCATGTATCTACTTCAACTGTGTCACCCCAACAGCAGAATAGAGGAGCGATTTAGAACACATAAGAGTAGAACCCAGATGATGAGGGATGACCTTTAGTTAACAGAAGGTAAACTTTCTAGTATCTGTTAGTTACCATAGGAAAATGTACCAAGACTTCAAGAGGTTCAGTGAGTGTATCTGCATCAATAATAGAGGTCCGCAAACTGCCTACAGTGACATACAACTATATATAGGCTCCTTTTGCTAAAAAACTATATAGGCTCCTCCAAAAAGTTATTGTCAAACAGTGCAAAAGACGCCAGGGAGCTTTCCTTTCACATTTATTGCCGAACAACTTGAAAACCCCATTCAACTAATCAGTCACTACCCCTTCTCACGTTTGAGAGAAAGGAGAGAAGAATGACAGAATAATTTTTTTTTAAAAAAAAAGAAGGATAGCAAGTACTACAGGTGTCATTCGTACTAGGCCAAGGCGCAAGTGAGAGTGCGTGAATAAACACGTCATGACATCAAGCATTAGAAAACAAACCATAAGAAACAAAAAAACAAACCACAAGAAACAGAGACTAGTAAAAAAAGCAAATCATAAGAAACAAATCAAACATATGGCATATGAAGGCTCCTCCAAAGCTGTCGTGTTTTATTGACCGTACTGTACTTGTACAGGTTATTTCATGAACAACAATGTTTTAAAGGCGGTAAGGCGAGGCGAGGCGAGCGACCCCCTTCCAGTCGCCTAGGCGAATAAGGCGCTCGCCTAGGCGACGCCATACAGACAATTTAATATATAACATCAATAAAAATTTAGATGACAATCCAACCTTAATATAGCCAATTATAAGCATAATACGTAGTGCTATTAGAGTTCTAGGGCACCACATAAAGTAGCAAGTAGCAAATATGAAATGTTTCATCTCTTAGTAGCCATAAACTAGTCTCTAATGGCATATATAACTTAATTAGTAGTGTTGCTAGTGCAGCACATACTTAATTAGTAGTGCTGCTAGTGCAGCACATATATTAGCTTACAAAAGAGGAAATCTTTAATCTCTAATCTCTCAAGTCTCAATAGCCATCATCAAACTCTCCAGCAACGTTGGCTGCTTCATTGTCTTCTCCAATTTCATTGGCATCATTTGGATCATCCTCACAATCTGTCACATCTGCATCATCAAATGGATCTGGATTTTCTTCATTATCTGAACCCAACTCAGCTTCATCCACCATAGGTGCAGAATTTCTTGCACGCCTATGGGCTGCTCTTGGAAAGTTCCGGCCTTGAAGTGATTGTGATGCTCCAACAGCTTCATCAACAAGGTTCCAAGTAAGGTCACACTCACACCCACGAGTACCTTGAGGGGGTACATGCAATGAGTCAGCCCACTCATTGTTCCAATCAAAGTCCTCAATAACCAAAGGATCAAAGTTTTTCCCCTTGTTCTGGCGTAACTTTTGGAACCTAGATTTCATCTTCCGGTTGTAGGAAACAAAGACAATAGAATTCAGCCTCTTATGCAACAGTCGGTTCCTTTTCTTTGTGTGGATCTACAAAACCAGAAACACAATTGCAACCAAAAAATGAATAAACTGCTTGCTGAAATATTGGTAAGGGCAGCAAGCAAATGAGGAAATACTCACAGATTCAAATTTGCTCCAATTTCGCTCACAGCCAGATGATGAAGCACAAAGACTAACCACACGCCTTGCAAACCTTTGTAGCTCAATAGCACGGCCACCATAGGAACGCCACCAATCAACTAGAGCAAACAAATGAAACAATATGTTAGGAGCTAGGACCAAAAAATGCTAGCTAGAATCAAATTGATGTGATGTACACTTGATGAAATTAAAATGGAAATAAAACACTTACGAGGACTCATTGACTCAAGGTTTTGAATGGCCATCTTATTTGAAAAAGCATCTCCTCTAAGATATTCATAATTCATGGCTTGAGCATTGATCTTGCTTCTAGTTTCCTCATCCTCCACCATTCTTGAAAGCACATCAAGAAAGCAACCTCTTAGCTGTCCAACAGTTGCATCATCATCCTTTTTTAGGAGAGGATGTAGCTTCCCTGGGTTCAAGTATAGTGCAGCCCCATACAATGGATGATCCATTTGTTTCTCCCAACGTCGCTCAATTATTCCCATAATCTTCTTGAGCAAAGATTTCTTGGATTGGATAGCAAAGCTTTGATTGATCCTCTCCTTTGCATGGTTCATTAGAGCTTGAACCTCCGGCATTGATGGCTTCTCATCTCCATCAACCACCCTAAGCACAATAAGGAGTGGGGCTGAAGCTCTAAGGTAATCTTCCACTGAATTCCAAAACTGTGTAGAGAGCACAATGTCATGCACATCTAGACCAGCCTTAGTTTTTGCCAATTTGTTCCCAGTCCATGCTTCACTAACCATTAAAGACTTCAAAGCATCCTTGTGCTTGTACAAGCTCTTCAAAGTCAAAAAAGCCGTTGCAAAACGTGTGGCTGCTGGCCTCACAAGGTCAGCCCCACCTGTTTTCTCCCTCATGGCACTAAGGATCCTCCCATGTCTATAGATGAAAGTTGTCACACGCCTTGCATGTGTAATAGGTTTCTTGAATTCCGACAAGTTCCCTATATCTTCTAACATGAGATCCAAGCAATGCGCAGCATATGGACTCCAAAATATTGTAGGAATCCTGTCCATGAGAATCTTGCCTGCAGCCTTGAAGTTAGCACCATTATCTGTGACAACTTGAACAACCTTGTCCTTCCCAATCTCCTCAACCTTCTTCTCTAGCAAACCAGCAAGCATGTATGCATCATGTACTTCACTTGATGCATCAATGGACTCCAAGAAGTAAGTCCCCTCTGGGCTGTTTACAAGGAAGTTAATTAAGTGGCGTCCCCTCCTATCAGACCATCCATCAGACATGAGTGTGCAGCCATAATGTTTCCATGCTCTCTCATGCTCCTCTCTCATGGTACTTGTTGACTTCACTGCTTCTTGAAGTAATGGATCCCCAAGTTGATATGGTGTTGGAGGCTTGTACCCTGAACCATATTGTGCTGTGGCCTCAACTGCAATCTGAAATTGCCTTGCTACTGCTGCATTAAAAGGTATGCCACATTCATAGAAGAACAAGGCCCATTGTGTATCCACATAATGTTTCTCTTCCTTGGTTTTTGTACTGGACACAATTGTGGGCTGATAAGACCCTAAAAGTCTCTCATCTACTATCTCTTCTGGTGTTTTTCGAAGCATCTCAACTACAGATTTGTTTGTCTTTCCCTCCGGTTTAGTCTTGTTGCCAACAGCCATGAATTGTAAGGATGCTTGCCTCTTTTTTGCTGCTGTCCCTGAACTAGGCTGTACCGCAGCAGCAGCCTCATTTGCAGAAGCCTCATTTGCTGCCACCTCCACCACCTCATCATTTAGAACTAATGGTCTTTTCCTCTTGTTTGCATCCAAGTAAGCTGCCATCTCCCTCCTAACTTCAGTGCTGACACCTGAACATAGTTTTGCATCTCCATAACCTCATGCCAAATGTTGCTTCAACCTTTTAATCCCTCCACGAACTGAGCCGCCACATAAGGTGCATGCCACCTCATCTTTGTTTTGTAGGTTCGGCCAATAGCCAAACCTCCATGCTGGATCTTTTGACCTTTGTGGCTTCCGAGCTGGATCATTCTTGGGATCATATCCGCTGACGATTGATGGTGGACTTGACATGATTCCTGCTGCATAATTTTTATAAACCAAATGAGTTCAGACTTCAGAGAATGGCAAAGTGTAGGAATCAGTAAACTACCAATTTAATTAGCATAAAAGGCAGTGCAATTAGCATATAGCATAAAAGAGCACCCTCCAGCCTAATAAACAGAGCAGCAGCAGCAGCTAAAACAGAGCAGCAGCAGCTAACAGAGCACAGAGCAAGAGCACCCTCCAGCCTAATAAACAAATCAAATTAGCATAAAAGGTAGTGCAATTAGCATATAAAACAGAGCAGCAACAACTAATGTACTGCTCCATTTAGCATCTATAAATCAAAGCACAAGTAGACAAAGCAACAACTATACCCATGTGCTATCTGCTCTGAGCAGGGGACAGCGGCATGCAAGCTTCAGCCTTTCTAAAAGCAAACAAAGCAGGGGACAGCAGCACATGCCACATGCAAGCTTTGGACCTTTTTAAGAGAAAAAACAAACAAAGCAGGGGACAGCAGCACACGCCACATGCAAGCTTTGGACCTTTTTAAGAGAAACAGAGAGAGAGAGGAGACGAGGGATACCTGGTCCAGTGGAGGGCTGGCCTGAAGGCTGAGCGGAGCTGGGCACCGGTGAAGCCATCCTGGGTCCGCAGAAGAAGCTGGTCGTCCTGGCTCTCCTGGTTCGTGCGGACGGACGCACGGGTCCGCACAGAGGAAGCGGAAGACGGGCAAGCGGACGCGCGCGGGAGGACTCGCGGCTCTGAGCGGACGCACGCGAGAGGACGAGCGGGACCTGGCCGCGAGTGGGGAAGAAACTCCAGCAGGGTCTGCCTCTCCCTCTCTCTTCTCAATCCCCTATCTCTCACAATCCCTCTCTATTCCCGCGCAATTTCCTCTACGCGCGCGCGCAGGAAACGACGGAAGGCGGGAGAAGTCCCGTGCGGGAGCGATTTCCCGCCTTGGGTCCCTTCCCTTTTCCGCGCGTGGCTGCTCACGAGTATGGCGACCGCCTCAGGCCGGTTGGCGACGCCCCAGACGCCTAACGCGAAAGGCGGACGCCTTAGACGCCGAGGCGGACGCCATACGGCTCCTGGCTAGGCGACCCCCGACGCCCAGACATTTTCGTCGCCTGGACGCCTAGTCATCGCCTAGGCGACGCCTTTAAAACAGTGATGAACAGAACATATAACATCAATCAATACGAGAAAAATATCAAAGACTACACACCCTTGGCTCGTACAAATGCAATAACAGCACATGATACACCCGTATCTCTTGTCTATACCCACCTTATTGGTATCTTATCTCTCAACAGCTGGCAGGTTGGCTATCTGTTTATCAGGTAGTACGACTGAATGTTATCAAACCTAATATTACAGCTCCTGCCTACATGATTGCTCAAACCCGATATTAGTCTACATGATTCCTCAAACCCGATATTACATCTCCTGGCTACATGATTCAGTTGCAGTTCACAGTGTTCAAAAAATATCACTCCCTACCCAGTAGCAGAAATGTTCCTAACTTCATTCCATAATTAGTGGGACCAATGTCTAATGCAAGGAAATAACATGATGAAAAATAAAGTACAAATGGTGCAGAGCCATCAGGTGGCTTCCCAGCAAGCTTCCTTCAGGCATCCTTCCTCCCCCAGAGGCCCACACCACATCAAGCTAACAGCCCAAGCATCAATCATGATTGCTTCACGGCATGGGAACATCGAGGATTCCCATGAGAATTCCACTGAAGAAGCATCCATATGATTGACGTTCCTATATAAATAAATCAGAGAACTGATCAGAGTGGCTAAACAAACAACCAAGACAAAAGAAGCATCATTACAAGTACTCCTTCATGATTTCAGATTTAATTACCACCTATTCTAGTCATTTGTCAAGCTACACATGCAACATGCATGATAAGCTCCAATGCTATTTTGCAAGATTGAAAGCTGGAAACTTGGAACTGATAAATGCTATATTGCATCGTTAAAACTGCAAAAGTAAAGTACTGACATCAAATGAATATTTCGATTAAAGTACCAGATAATCAACCTAGCTGTAACTGTAACAAGTGCGATAGTAAAAAGGCTGACTAGGCTCTGAAAACTAATTTGTAAAAGGTGAATGAAAACAATGGTCCACTCACAAGGAAAGCTTAGTACCTGCAAAGAAGCCAACTGTGCTCAGATTTGTTGCAGCCATGGTGTGGTATATCAAGTATTCCGTGAGGAAATGACCAAGAGCGTAGATGAACGATAGGAAGGTGGCCAGATACAGAGGCCTGTTTTCTAGGTTCAGTGCGCAAAGGAAGCACAGCGTGCAGGTCAGAAGAGTCCAGACACCAAAAGTACGGCCATGAACATCAGTCACTGCATATAAACAATGTTTTGTTAATCAAACTAGTAATAAAAGGCCAAGGTTTTTAACAAAGGATGGCACATAACCAGGAACTAGTAATTCAGCATGAGGAATAATTTGGAATTTCCAAAGCATTTGATTCCATAGAATGGCCATATTTGCTGGAAGTATTGACCGTTCTGGGCTTCAGTACAAAATGGCGGAACTGGATTTCGGCAATACTAGGGACTTCATCATCCAAAATCCTCATAAATGGAAGGGCAAGTCAGAGTATCTCACATGCTAGGGGCCTTAGACAAGGCAACCCGCTGTCGCCTTTCTTGTTCATTATAGCCATTGATCCACTACAGAGAATAATAGAAAAAGTGGTACATCAAGGCATTCTACAACCGGTGTTACCCAAAGCGGCAAAGCTGTGGTGCTCTTTATACGCGGATGACGCAGCCCTATTTGCAAATCCAACAGCAGCTGAGCTCAGCAGTTTACAGAAAATACTACACTTCTTTGGAGATTGCTCAGGTCTCAAGGTTAACATGAACAAGATGAAAATATTCCCGATACATCTTCAGGCTGATTTGGTCCCTGCTCTCATCACCAATTAACCGGGGAAAATCGGTTCTTTCCCAGGAAAATATTTGGGGCTCCCACTCCATACCAGGAAGCTAAGGAAAATTGAGGTGCAGCCGCTTATAGACAAGGTTGGAGCAAGATTACCGGGTTCGAAAGGTAAATTTTTTACAACGGCTGGAAGGGAGACTCTAGTAAAAACAGTGCTATCATTGATACCGATCTACCATTTCACAGTTTTTCATGGGCACAAAGGGGTACTCAAAAGAATTGATAGGCTCTGGCGCAGTTTTCTATGGCGAGGCGAAACACCAGAAAACGTCAGCGGAGGCCATTCGTTGATCAATTGGCCCACTACATGTCTACCAAAGGAAAAGGGAGAAATCGGCATCATGGAATTAGAAAGATTCACAAGGGCTCTGCGATTAAGATGGTTGTGGTATAGGTGCAAGCAAAAGGAGAGAGCCTGGAGTAATCTGGAAGTCCCTTGCGACAAAACCAATCATGAACTTTTCAACGCCACAACCATAGTAAAGATAGGAGATGGTAAAACAGCATTATTTTGGTCATCATCATGGATAAACGGAACTTCGGCAAAAAGGATCGCGCCCAGCTTGTTCAAGAAGACGCGCAGGAAAAAGATCACGGTACAAAAAGCGTTACACAACAACAAATGGATCGACCATATTTATCCTCCAAGCACACAGGAGGAGATATCAGACTTCGTTAATCTATGGGAGGCAATCAAGGATACATCTTTGGACGATCAGGTTGAGGCCGACATAAAATGGCGTTGGACGCCATAGTTTTTAAGGCGGTAAGACGAGGTGCGGCGCTCCACCCCCTTCCAGACGCCTAGGCGAGTTAGGCGCGCGGCGAGGCGACGCCATACACATACATGGGCTTGCCATTGCGCTATCTGCTGTAAAAACAAAGATGGACTTATGCATCCATAGCTGCCACAAATAGCAAGCAACCAGCAGAGCAGAGCAGAAGGAGCAGAGGAAAGAAAGAGGAGAGTGCATAACAGAGGCAACTACCCACACAGCAGAGCAAAGGAAGGAGAGGCAGAACAGAGGGAGGGAGGAAGACTGGAAGAGCAAACAAGGGGAGGAAGAGGGGGGAAAGCACGCACCGAAGCTGTGACAGAGCCGCTGGCGGGTGGATCCGGTGGGGACTGGGGAGGCGACGGATGAAGCTGGGCAGACGGTGCCGGCGGCTTCCAGGTGCTCGTTCTCGTCGCCCTCCTCTTCTCTTCCCCTCTCTCCTCTCTTCCCTCTCCACCGAGCGAGTGCAATTTCCCGCCACTTCCAGGCGCGCGACTTCCCGCGAGCAGCGGGATATGGAGGCGCGGGCGCGATTTCCCCTCTCCAGCACGCGCAGATCCTGCCTTTCCCGCGCGGGCGGGATTTCCCCTCTCCAGCGCGCGCAATCCCCGCCTTTCCTGCGCGTAATCCCAGGCTTCCCGCCCTACGTGCGTGATTTTCCCTCCCCCGCGCGCGGTTTTCCTCCTGCGCTCGCGCGTGCGCGGCGTCCGCCTAAAGCAAGTCGACGCCATGGTGCAAGGCGACGCCATACGCGAGGATGTCGTGGCGAGCCCGACGCCATGGTTCAAAAATCGCCCGGACGACAAGGCGTCGCCTAGGCGACGCCTTAAAAACTATGTTGGACGCCAAGTGGAGAGTACACAACCAAAAGTGCCTACAAAATTCAGTTCGAGGGGACCTTTACTAAGATGAGAATAACGCCAATTTGGAAGGTGAAAGCTGAGCCAAAGTGCCGCTTCTTCGCCTGGACTTTGCTACACAAGAAGATCCTCACGGCAAACAATTTAATGAAATGAGGTTGGTCGGATGACCCTGTTTGCAAATTGTGCAGAAATAATCTGGAAACTCCAGCCCACCTCTGGAAAGACTGCCTGTTTGTGAAGGAAGTCTGGGAGCTTGTGAAACAGTGGACTGTTACAACAGATATCAGCAGTTCAGCACAGTTAGCTCATCCAGGTCACTGTATAAATTCTGGAGGAGATGCAGAACAAAGGTGGATAAAAGTAGGAGAAGAAATTTCGAAGGAATTATAATCTACTTTTGGTGGAACATTTGGAAAGAGAAAAATAGGAGAACTTTCCAACAACAAGCTCCAAATCCAAGACAGGCTGCAATTTTATGCAAAGATAAGCCATGTTCGCTTGTCTTATAATCCGTACTTTTCAGCTTATTTTTTCAGTTGGAACAGTGTTTTTCTCCAGCAACAAATCAGCCAGCGGTACTCCATGGCTTATCAGCCAAGCGAACGGGCCAAAGCACGGCAGCAATAGAGAGAAGTCTTCATTTTGCGTTTACAGAGTTATTCTCAGGACCGTGTTGCCTTCATCCCCTTTTTTTCGGCTCGGTTTTCAGTTTGTGTTCAGTTGTCTTTATTTTTTTTCAGCTGGGCAGGTCCAGGTTCATGAAGTCGTCTCTGTAAATTCAGTTTTCATTTTCTTTTCTATCGTCTAATAAAATCTACGGCAAAGCTTTTACCGTCCTTTCTAAAAAAATAATTTGGAATGGAGAGAGTACCAAGTAAAAATCAGGGTAGAGACCATTCTCAGTCCTGGTCAGTCGTACTGGCTTTTCTGAAGGGTCCACCAGTGGACTCCACTCAGAATACTCGCGAAGCTCAAACTCACGAATCCCGCGGGAAGGAGACACAGAGGCCTCCTTGTTGGATCTCCAAACCTTCATCAAGAAGGCGCGGCACAGATCAGGCTATAACCGCGACCGGGTGAGATGAGATCCGTACCCCCCACACGGATCGACCCTGTCCAGGCGAACGAGAGGCAGAGGGGGGAAGAAGTGAAGCGGGAGGGGAGAGGGAGAATGCGAGGGGGGCACTCACTCTCCGTCTGCGAGAAGACGGCGACGCGGAGCGCCCAGATGTCGAAGAAGCCGAACCAGACGGAGGCGAGGCGGAGGGAGCCGACCAGCATCAGCCACCACCCTAGCGCCGGGACGCCCTTCCTCTTCCCCTCAGCCGCCATTCCCCCGTTGGAATTGGAATGCTTCCACTTCCACTTCCACCGGTGAGCGCTGAGCAGCGTGGAATGGATGCAGCCGTCGGAGAGCACGAGGACTCGAGGCTGTGAGGCCTGAGAGGATGATGCGCGCCTGATGATAACCAAATGGGCCTGGCCCCTTTGGATGGTTCGGAACTGGGCTTGTGGGTCATGCTGGATTACGGGCCGACACACAGCACTCGTATTTCTCTAAAACAAACACTCTGTATCTTCTTAAAAACACTGGAATGAGTTCCTATAAAAAAAACACTGGAATGACACATTTGAAATCGGAGAAAATACAGATAATACACTGTATTGTACTGACAAATTTCATGTCAAATGGGAAATGGCAGCATCTTATTCTGTCCTAGCAACGTAGCAAAGCCCTTCACATCTCGGACGAAAAAGAAAAACAAAAGCCAATCGCTTGTGAAATCTTCAAAGCAAATGTAGGCGACCAGCGTTAATATTTGGCTATTTGCCATATGAAATGATCAGTATAACTTTTTTACAAATAAATACTACTAGGTACTCCCTCCGTTCCAAATTATAAGTCACTTTGGACTTTTCTAGTACATAGAATTTGCTATGTATCTAGATATACATTATATCTAGATACATAGTAAAATGGATGTACCAAAACTCAAAGTGATTTATATTTTAGAAGAAGTATTATGTTCCAAAAGGATACAACTCTAGTTATTTTCTTAATCAAACTATTTAAAATTTAACTAAACATATAAAATACATATCAATATCTATAGCATCAAATTAGTATACAATGAAAATATATTCCATAACAAATTTAATAACATTTATTTGATATCTTAAATATAGATGTGTTTTTATAATATTAGTCAAACCACAGATATTTTGACGATACTACTAAAGTTGCTTTTAAGGAGTAATAACCTAATGTCATGTGAGGCCCAATTTTACCCAACTATTAGGTCCTCTCTCTTGTAGGCGACCACAAAATAGAGCCCTTCAAAAAAGAGTCTTTTCTGCACAGGACGGGGCTATTTGACAAATGCAAATGTCGTAGCTGCGTGGCACACGAGATGCCTTTTAGCACAATTTTCCCTTGACCATCTCTAAACGACAGATTTTTTTTTTTTTTTTGAAGACTTCACCGGAGGGGGGAGAGCCCCACCTGAATGATTTTCCATAGATTCCGGCAAGCCGGTAAATGGAGGGTGCCAGGCACCTAGAGTTTACATGGTCTTAATCGTACAGGGCATTAATTCATGACAAATAAATTACACCAGTGATCAGCAATGGAACGGTCTTGGGAACGAAGGCGGCTGCTTCATAGGCGATATGTTTCCCTGCAGCTGTACAGGAGGCGGCTCAGACAGGGTTGCTGATGGCGAAAGACGACGTCGTGGCGATGGTTCCAAATCTGCCAGCAACATAGTAGTATCATCATCAGGAAGTGCTTAGCCGGGATATGTGGTGACCGTGGCATCTCCCATAGGTGAGTTGGCTCCGGAAGGTTGACTCCAGTCCAGCCAATATGATTCCACAAAGCCGAAGGAACCAAGCAGCGAAAGATGAGGTGATCGGCAGTCTCTGCCGCCTTACCACAGAGTTGGCAAATGTCGTCGTCGAGGACATGCTTGAGGTGGAGGTCGACAGATTTAAAAAGTTTTTTCTGACAATTCACGTTGTCACGTGTGCATTGGAAAAACCCGCTCCTGCAACAAGTCCCATGCAGAGCCAGCGTGAGGTGGTTATAGAATTAATACAGTATTGTATATCCAAAAGTTCATAAATGGAAAAATTGTGTTGGGAATTTGGGGTAATTTACTTGAATAGAGGGTTGTCAAAAATTGGGCAGGCAACTTCGTTCGGTAGAATTATAGGATCATAAAAGGAACTAGTATGGCTCTGGCGACCAATCACTACCGGACTCGGGCCGAGTGACAGGGGCACTCGGCAAAGCCCAATTTATATTCGGCAAATGCTTTGCCAAGTGTTGCACTCGGCGAAGGCCACTCGACAAAAAATTGGTCGGCAAAGGCGTCTTTACCGAGTGTTTTTTATCGGGCACTCGGCAAAGCCTTCGCTGAGTGCCCGACACTCGGCAAAGTTAGAACCGAAAAAAACCCAAAAAATGGGAATTTTTTTGTAATCGGTGGAGGCCCCCACCAGCTAGCGCCCGCCCATCTCCGGCATTTTTTCCCGTAAAATTCACGGCTACGAGGCCGGCGGGATTCGAACCGACGACCTCTCCCTCGCGCGTTCCCTCCTCTAACCACTGCACCACACTGCCACCTATGTCTAGATTCCATTTTGGTTCCCTACATGTTATACTAAACCGAGTGTAAATTGCTTGTTTGAGGCCCTAAACAAATTCAAATAAAAAAGTTGTAAAATACAAAGTTTCATAACTTTTTGAGATCTACACTTTTAGTTTAGGAAGTTTTTCCATCCGAGGTCGTTTACAAAATTTGAATTTCAAAATTTTAAAATTCAAACGCAGTTTGCATGACAAGATGATTTCAAATCAAAAAGTTGCCAACTACAATGTTTCATAACTTTTCGAGATCCACAGAGTTTATTTTGGTTGTTTTTCCATCCGAGGTCGTTTGAAAAGTTTGAATTTTAAATTTTTGAAATTCAAACACAGTTTTGTATGACAAGATGATTTCAAATAAAAAAGTTGCCAATTACAAAGTTTCATAACTTTTCGAGATCTACAAAGTTTTATTTTGGTTGTTTGACCATCTATTCATCCGACATGGTCGTTCTAACATTGTTCACAAATCTTATATATCTCTCTTGTAGTTTCATAAACTACCAGAGAGATATATTAGATTTGTGAACAAATTTACTTTCACTTTATCATATGAAGAAAAGACCAAAACAAACGTTGTACATCTTGATGAGATATACAACTTTGTAGTTGAAAACTTTTTCATTTGAATTAATTTACTGCTTCAAAATGTGCTTTGAAATTTTCTTTGCCTAGTGTAAAAAAACACTCGGCAAAGAGCTTTTTTGCCGAGTGTAAAAAAAACACTCGGCAAAGAAGCTTCTTTGCCGAGTGTCAAAAAAAAACACTCGGCAAAGAGCTTCTTTGCCGAGTGTTTTTTTCCAAGTGTTTTTTTTCCGCACTCGGCAAAGAAGCCGACTGCCCAAAAAAAAACACTCGGCAATCCACTTGGCACTCGGCAAAGAGCTGGTCTCCGGTAGTGAGTTGTTAGATATTATAGCTTAAAACACAGGATCTATCATTAGTTCACAACTAGGACATCTAACAAGATTTAGTACTTAGTATATATCACAGCCGTGGTTTGTCATCGTGAATCAGTGTCTTACAGTCGCCTGTGGAATGAAGTTCAACAGAGCTTTATTTGTTGGTGGCGCAATGTTCGGCGATCATTGACTTGCCTCCGTCTAGGAGTACATTGTGGCTTTGATGTTTTTCCTTGTGGTTGTTAGTGATTGTTCTTCTCTTTGTACGTGGTGTTGTGTTGTGTTGTGTTGCTGTTTGTATTCTCTTTCTCGGCTTTCTTGCTTTGTAACCTTGGGCTTATAACCTAACAATATAACTACCATTACCGGCTTTTGTCAGAATCTATGGTAATGAAATTCAGGTGGGGATAGTTCATCCTCCGGTGATCCTTTCCAAAAAAGGATATCAGATGTTGCAATAGCCTGTTCTTAAGGTGTCATCGCATCAACCAGGTGAGCAGTGGCATCCTACGACATTTGTCAATGTATTCGGGTAATTTTAGTCGTAAAATTCAGGGCAAGTCTGAGCATTTTTGGAAAGCCCGAGCTGAATGAGATATTGTAATGTGGGAATTTAATTTCTGGTGGGAAAATAAGTGGAGGTCAAAGATGGCATTTGGAATCTTGGACGGAAGAGCATGCATAGATCAACTCAGTGTTCATTTCAAAACTCTCAAAGGTGGAGTATACTCATACTCGTACTCAGTGTTCATTTCAAAACTTTCAAAACCTGTTGGCTTTGTTGAAAAGCCAGGCTGAAAAATACTGTTTGCTGATTTGTTAAAAGAAAAATACTGTAAGTTCAAGCGAACAGGGCTTAAGAGCATCTCCAAGAGACATTTTTTATGGAGTGGCTAGCCAAATAAAGATATGGAGTGTGGAGTTTAGAACGTCTCTCGGAGATGCTCTAACCGACAAACCACTACTAACGAGCTTGCCATGTGAAGAAAAGCTTTTAAAAAAGATTGGTTCATAGTAAATTGCCATCCTGTCTGCGGGTTACTCCTTGCATGTCCATCTTCTAAGAGAAAAGCCTCAGATTATTGTTGGCAGGTAGCTGGAAGATCCTATCAGCATTTTCAAGTTTTGGGGGGTAAATACAGGCCGGTTGCACAGATGGTGTGGTTATCATTCTATACAATGGTGTACATCACAGGTTAGTGCGAATGATGGTTCGTTTAACTCCAGTTGCTAATTTCTACTATGTAGTCCGAGAATTTTATAGACCAGCCACGGCCAGCAGCAGCAGCAGCAGCAGCGCGGGCAGCCTAGCTATATATGCTTGTCTGCATTGATAGGATTAGACAGGTCGACAGACAGAGCAGGGCGCAGGCTGCATTGACCGGCGGCTGGCAGCGGCACGGCAGGACGTACGATATGGCACTGTGCTGCTAGCCTGCTTCTGGTGAGGCCGGCGACGTACTGGCTGGGAGCCGCCCGTGGCTGGGCATGATTCGTGTCTGCTCGCCAATTCTGTTCTAACGGGCGGAGCGGATCTCTGGCTGGTGGCAGGCCTGCCTGACTCTCAGCTCAGCTCCTCCACCACTGGCTTCAGGAATTCAGACTTTCAGAGGCAATTTGCAATGGCACTGCACGGTCTGCACCCAGACCCAGCAGGCGATCGAGCACATTTGCAGTGCAGCAGCTAGCGTAGCACGAGTAGTAGGAGTGCAGTGCATTGCATGGCTCCATACGCAGGGATAGTATTAGTAGAGTATTTTATTACCCTATATACTGCTTCGTATAGTACGGGGCCGGGTATATTATTGCTGTTAAACTCATTCAGTTCAGTTGAGATGAGGATAATGCTGGGCAGCGCACTTGCTTCAGAGCTCACGCATGCAAACGACGACTGGTGCGCAGCGTAGGTAGCCCTGCGGCGGCGGCGGCGGAGGGCTGCGTAGTCAACATGGGGAGAAGTTTTGGGACCGATATTTACAAGGGTATTTTCGTAATTTCGCATGCGCCGTGTTTTTTGCGCGCCAGATCGCAGGGATGGGATACCTATCGGCATCTGGACGGCCGACAGAACCTGTCGGCAGCTGGAAGGCCGACAGGATCCGGCTTCCCGGTTGCTGCATCCTTTTGCTTGCACTGTGAGGCTGTGACCGTGAGCTCTCCAGTCCAGCTCTCGCTCGTCGTCGTTTTGACGTTTTGCAGCGACCTCGCAGGAGGAAGACGAGAAGGAAGGGCAGGAAGCAATGCTTCGCATTGCACTGGAGTTAATAAAACGCATGCATGGGTCATGGGGGGTGCGGCCTTCATTGGATTAGACAGGACGTTGCATGCAAAGTACTCCTGCTCGCTCTTGCACCGCATTGCATTCATCTCTCTCTAGTCAAGATCCGAATCTTGTCTCCCGGCCGACACTAACGCATGACACCGAGTTAAGTAACCACATTAATTCATATTTATTCATTCAAAACCCTTTAAGACATAAGTACACCGTACATCCTCCTTCGTCTCAAGATAAACGCATAGCCTATTTTAATCAATTCAAGCTATTATAGCTCCAGCTACTGCAGTTTATAAAAGAATTAAGCTGATGTAAACATGGCCATACTCTATTTGGGGGATACTGCAAGTTTTAAGTTAAAGCCTGTGTGTTTGGTTTCCTGCCATCGCGCACCACGCCACACTTTATGGCCGCCACAGCTCCCGAGGGTGATGTTTGGTTGGTGATTTAGGGGGTGTTTGGTTCGAGCTACTAAACTTTAGTAGCTAATAAACGGTTTAGTCACCTTTAGTAACTCTAGAGTTACTAGAGAGGACTAAAGCCCTTTTAATAGCTTTTAGTCATAATGTTTGGTTAAAAAGTTACTAAAGTGACTAAAAGCTACTAAATTTAGTAGCTACTAGACGAATCAAACATGCCCTTATCTTCGACGGCCATAGCTTTTCACAGACTGGGATTCTGCCACAACAGTGGCGTCCAGTAACCCCGCCACAGCTGGTGCCGTCGCCAATCTAGAACCGGCCATGCTTCTTGCCTCCTCCCGCCCTCATGACCACTTCTCCATCAAGGTCATGGGCGCTTGGATCGTACTCTAGGCCATGGCCCTGCCTTGCCATCGATGTGTATCCATCGAGACGGCTGTGGACGGACTCGTTGATGTACGCCGAGGGCGGGTCCTCCGGGTTATAGGCGATGTCGGACGTCGCCTTCCCCTTGTGGGCCAAAGCATATGCCACAAACGGGGAGCAAGGCTCACCACCATGTGACGCCGACTGAAAAAAACAATATGATTAGAAATTATGCAGAATTGAGCGTTAGAATAAAGAAATGAATTCGCGTACCCATCTAGCCGTGTATTCTGAGAGGTTGAGGTTGCCTTGATGGTGTGGTGCACCCGGCATCAGCAAACACCACTCCCAGCAAGCATTGTGATTCTCCTCCCACGTGGGGGTCGCACCACCTGTCCACCATCTGGGCCCAGCACTACAGATCGTAGGCGCACCACCACGGAGGCACCTACGTCATCAAGTATGTGACATATAAGAAGATGAAATTAAGCATAATTAATCTCAGAAAAAAATAAGTATTAATGTTCTATATTTACCTTCAGGTATTGTTCCGAGGTCAGGCTCATGGTTCTTGCCGCCCTTTTAGGGATCCTCTCTCTAAGAAATTCCGCGTGGTATTGGATCATGACCTGGATGCACGCCTCGTAGTGCATGCCCTTAACGAGTTTCTTGGCGGCTTTGTCAGCCACAACATCCGCCTTGGCCTCGTATCCCTCCTCGCATCTAAAGAAATCCTACATATATATATAGACGTGATGTATCCAGTCATTATTTCAAGAATGTCCAATCAATGCGATGTATTGAGCAATGTAGTACGAGAAAGACTTACCCAAAGCTCGGCCTTGACATGCTGCGCCTTGTCGGCGAATACCCTGCCATCCCGATCAGTGGTGTCGGGGACGACGGCATAGTGGACCCACGTGTAGACGGCTCGATAGTTCCGCCGAACTGCACCAAGCCAGGGAACTTTTCCTTGATCAAAAGATCAAGGACGTCGTTCACATGGCATGCGTGATCACCCCCACCGACCTTCCTCCAACCCCTGCCAAGTGATTAAGATAAATTATTAGTTTCTATTGTAATTTTGAACATATCAAATGAAAAATTAGTGATAACATATAAAGTTACTTACTTGTCTCCATCGGGGTGAATCAGCGGGCGTCTCTCAAGGGATATCGGTCGCCTCGGGAGGGTCGAGGGACCTCGCAACCACACACACGACGAACTTGAGGAAGAGGTACCTCCTGTCTTCTCCTCCATCCCTACCTCCTCCTCCACCCCCTGCCTCCTCCACCTGTACCTCCCCCTCCTTAGAGGATGAGTGAGCAGAAGGTAACTCAGACGACCGATGAAGGTATAGGCGATGGTGGCCTCGTCTTGCCTCCACCCTTCCCTCGACCCTTGGGTCTACCCCGAGGTCTCTTCCCGGACCCCTCAGTTGCATCGGACCTTTACTCATCGCTGCCGCTTTTGAGTAAAGCGACGTTATCCTCCTCATACCGCCCACCATTGTTCAATCACCTGCAATTAAAAAGAGTAAACCAATTAGCACAAATAATACATCAAAATAGATGCAAAATAAACAAAACATACTTAGAAAATAACATGGTATGACAAATAATAAATCAATTAGCACGGATCATACATGTATTAGAAATAATCATCATCATCGGGATTAGCTGGATCATAGGTCTCATCATCACTATCACGCATGTCGATATAATCATCCCCATGCTCCGAAGGAGGGATGTCGTCATCACCGTCATTGCTTAGATGTAATCGCTGAAGTAATTCTAAGTCCTTCACATTCTGAACCTTGTCTCCAGCGTCCTCGTCAGCACCACTTTCATTGTCTACTTCCATACCCTGAGCTTCGGTTAAGTATATCTCAAAACTCTCTTCGAGCCCATCTTCTTGAAAGAACTCTTCGTCATATGTGTTGGGGTCTATGTTGTAATCTTGATTGTTTGAGACAGGTAGTTTACCGTGTGGCGATACCTTATACACAACATCCCAACTCTTAAGACGGTCTATAGTTTGGCACGGGTATGAGAGATAATAAGCTTGCGTTGCCTCTTGAGCCACAATATAGACATCGTCTCCTGGTAAGACGGATGATTGTCGAATTTCTACTAGCCCAAGATTAGGGGTCCGCCTCACTACTTCAGGATCAAACCAATGGCATTTGAATATAACAGGATTAAGAGGTTTGCAACCATGAAACATGACTTCGTATATTTCTTCAATTCTTCCATAATACTCAACCCCATCTAAGCCTTGTGTAAAAACTCTAGTATTTGTGGTTCTTCGATTGGGCCGACTCTGCTCGTGACTTGTTGTGTGAAAGCGATATCCATTCACGTCATAACCAGTAAATGACCTGACCCTATAGGCACAACCATTGGCAACCTGTCTTAACTCGACACTCATAGACGCATCGGTTTGTCCCTACAAGTTCAAGCAGGGTAGTTCATTATATTAGTCGCACATACAAGCAACTTGTAATGTCAAACTAAGTACGAGCCAAAATGGACAGTACCTTCTGTTTGAACCAAGAAATGAAATCGGGCATTCTATTTCCCACACCCTCTCTAAGAAGGGTCGAAGTTTCCTACAGGGTAGGTTCCCTTGATTCATGCCAGAATCATTCATGAAATTCCTTGTACCAATGAGAAACAAGGGAGTTGGACACAGAATTGTGACTACTTGAGAAAAAGTTTGTGGAGAACTTACAACATGTATGGCTCTTGCACTTCCTAGTTGCCCTCAGAAAATGCTAATGTTCGATTCATCTTTGCCAGCATTGTAACAAGGGGGTGGATTATGCACGCTAGAAAGGTTGTCAGCATAGTATTTTGTTGTGAAGTTTGACACCTCCTCCAGAATGTATGCCTCTGCTATTGATGCTTTAATTTTGTATTTATTTTTACATTTAGCTCGAAGAACCTTTTGAAATCTCTCAATTGAATAGCACCAACAGCCATGCACAGCCCCCCCCCCATTCGTGCCTCATACAGGAGGTGCAAAATCAAATGTTGCATCAGATTGAAGAAGCTAGGTGGAAAGATCTTCTCCAACTTTGCAGAGCAACACAGGGGCCATTCTTTCCATGTCTGCAACCACGGTACGAGATGACTCCTTAGCATAAAGCTGGCGGAAGAAATTGCTCAACTCCGCCAGCACTATCCAGACATGCTCAGGGACATAGACTCGAACCATCACCGATAGTAGCCGCTCAAGCCATATGTGGTAGTCATGACTCTTGAGCCCGTTGATTCACAAAGTAGCTAAGTTCACTCCCCTCTTCAGATTCGCTGCATACCCATCAGGGAACATTAACATTTGGAACCATTCTAGTACTTCCCTCCTTTGGGCCCTTGTCAGAACGAAATCGGCCTTAGGCTTTCTCCATGACTTCCCGCCTTCGGGAGGCGCCATGTCTAGCTTTGGTCTATTGCATAACCTTGCCTGATCCACTCTTGCCTTAACATTTTCCTTTGTCTTATTAGGAATGTCTAAGATTGTAACAAAAATTGCCTCGGTGATATTCTTTTCAGTGTGCATTACATCAATGTTATGTGGAAGTTGAAGGTCATCAAAATAGGGGAGGTTCCACAAGCACGACTTGTGAGTCCATGCATGTTCCTCACCATATCCCATAAAACGATCTCCTTGGTCATTGACCTCAAGAGCGTCTAACCGAGCACGAACTGTAGCACCAATCATCATCTGGGGTGTAGGGCCTTCAACTACTACATCTTTCATAAAGTTCTTGATGTCTCGTCTAAATGGATGGTCAAGAGGGAGGAATTGTCAATGTTTGTCAAATGAAGAATACTTGCCACCCTTTGTCAACCAAATGAACATCAGAGACACCTTGCATACTAGGCATGAGAACTTCCCGTAAACACACCAGCCGTAGAATATCCCATATGCCAGAAAGTCATGCAGAGAGTACTGGTACCAAACATACATTTTCAAGTTTGTCTTTGTAGCTCGGTCATATATCCATACCCCTTCCTCCCAAGCACGGACCAAATCATCAATCAGATGCTCCATGTACACACTCATATTATTCCCTGGGTGTTCAGGAATAATCAACGATAAGAATATGTTCTATCGTTGAAAGAGGACGCTAGGGGGGAGATTGAGAGGGATAACGAACATGGGCCAACAAGTGTATGCGGTAGCCGCCATTTTATAAGGATTGAACTCATCTGTTGCCAGCGCACCACATACATTATGAGCCTCTAGAGCTTTCTCATGATGAATCATATCAAACCTTGTCCATGCTTCACCATCGAATGGATGCACCAGCTTCTCAGGATTGTATCGACGTCCGTATTTGTGTCATGTCATCTGTTTCGTAGATTCCTTAGTCATATAAAGCCGTTGGATCCTCGGTATGAATGGAAGGTACCATAGGATCTTCACGGGGATGGCGAGCTACCTCTTCTAACCATCACCAGAGTCTACCTCTAGGAACCTAGATGATTTACACTTCACACAGTACTTTGCTTCTGCATGTTCTTTCCTAAATAAGATGCATCCCTTCGAACAAGCATGTATCTGCTCATATGGCATCTTAAGTGCACGAAGGAGTTTCTGTGCCTCATACATGCTCTTTGGCAGGATGTGACCATCTGGGAGCAGGCTACCAACAACTGTCAGCATAACATCGAAGGCTTCTCGACTCAAGCTAAATTAGGATTTTATGGCCATTAGACATGCAATGGCATCTAGTTGAGAAACCTTGGCATGCCTATGAAGAGGTTGCTATGCCGTAGACAACATATCATAATACGCCTTTGTGGTTGGCTCTGGCTCCTCCTCCCTACGTCCTTCATTGAAGTGTGCTTCATGATAGTCATTTAACATGTCTCCTACCTCGGCATCAGCATCATAATCCTCGATGCGTTGTCTCACGACCTCATCTCTCACACGATCGGATTCACCATGGTAGATCCACCGGGTATAGTCCGCTGTAAATCCATTCTTGCAAAGATGTTTACCCATGACCACCTTTGTTTGTCGACGCATGTTTGCACAAATACTGCAGGGACACCAAGCTCCACGCGCTCCTTTAACCCTTGCAAATGCTAGTTCCAAGAAAGCATCGGTCTTCTCAATCCATTCATCGGTGAACGAACCCTGATTAGAGCAACCCGTGTACATCCACTCACGATCATTCATCCTCTAACATATCAGCAAGTAATATAAAATTCAATTGCATCTATAGGTTCCTATACTGTCTAATAGGTGAAGATATGTCCTAATCCCATCCGAGGATGTGTAGATGGGGTTAGTTTCTATGCTCTACTCCTATCCGAGACAGAATTTCGGCAGCACCTCCCGCTGTTCTCCAAATACATGCCCTAGCAGGGAGATTGTGCATACGGAGAACAATAGGGAGATGTTGTTGAAACTCTGTCTCGGATCCGAGCAGAGCATGGAAACTAACTCCATTTACACATCCTCAAGCTGTCCAAAAAACGTGGACAATTCGAAATAGATACAGTTATAGATATGCAAAGATCTGCATATTTCCAACCGTATCTCTTTCGAACGGGAGACACCTAGCTAGGTTATGTGATATACGAACATGATATGGAAAGAGGGATGTAGGATGTCTCACCTTGCTGTCCTGCAAAGTGACGAGTCGAGGACGTTGGGGAATGATCCTTGCAATAGTCTCTCCTGCAACAAATAAACATAATAGTGTCAATTGTAAATTTTGGCAGCACCTTCTCTGCACAGTGAGGTAACCAAAACCTAAAACAAATCAACGGCGCGATGGCCGACAACCACATACACACCAAACCAATGGCACGATGGTCGACAACCACATACACATCTTATACCTTGCAAAACCACGACAAGTCGAAGGTGTAATAACAGTCTACCCACTGCCTCACTGCATTTTCATGAACATCCAATTGTAGGTAGAGTTACAAGCCTTGTGGCTAAGAAAGCTGTAGCTTCAGCTACATGGATTGAATAGGCAATCAATAAAACGAGAGCCTGCAAGCTCTCACTGACTAACAGTATCATGTCATATTTTCTACCACAATTAGACACTAACACGACCAGCTAACAGGAACATGTACAACAGCTTCCATCAGACACACAGAGATGTAATATAGCTACTAATGCAGGTACTCATTGTACAGGCTATAGAAATGATGTCCTGCTGCTGTCTGCTCTACATGCAACGAGGTGCTACCCAGATGCATCCCTGATGCCTGATAACGGAGCTACCACAAGATCAGCAGGTTTAGGCGTAATCATCATCAACCCAGGAGCTATATCATCAACAACAGTTTATGTCCAAGCAAGAATCAATGACATCCAATCAGTGCTTATGGCGGAAGCGGCTGCTATATGCCTCGCAGCAAAATTGGCAAAGCAGCTATCACTTAAAAACTGCCATGTATAGAATTGTCTAGCAGAGGTCCAAAGATTAAAAAAAAGAGGTGGGAATCAATGACTGGAAACTAAAGGGAGGAAATGAACACATGCCCAAAGTATGTCACTGTTGCTAAATTTGACTACTTGATAAGTGTAGTGTACTTGGCCTTTTGTGATATCAAATTGCATTATTACTAAAACATAACATATACTGCAGCCATAAGCAAGGTTTATTTCCCTTGAATATCAACTGATGCAAACACCTAATACAAGCATGCAAGCACACTTCCTAATTTGACTCTGCTGAACATCTGCAGTGTGCAGTCAAGTATTCTTGAAAACTGATAAGCTAGAGACTTATGCAAACACCTAATACAAGCATGCAAGCACACTTCCTAATTTCAGTTATACATTGCACTATATCCCTTAGAAACCTATCTATTTGAAGCAACCAAGTACTACAAACTGATAGAAATTCCACTGCCAAACAACTGCGAACCAAACTCCTCAACTCCTCAATATATAGTGTCTACTACTGTAGTACATGGTTAGCACTGCTACTGTTCGGATCTACTGGAACCGGAGTACTATAAACCATTAGCTTATCACGCCTCTTCTGAATTCAGATACTACAAGCTTTACATATTCAGAATAATGCAATGCGTGCCAAGTACCTTCAGATACAAAAGATACACGCCACTCAGCATCAAATTTCACTCTAAGGCGACTGCTAGTAGTGACTAGCCAGGCAGAGTGTATATAATAATCCAGATACCCCCTTGAACCCATATCAATACCTCAGAAATTCAGGGACACGGTGCTACTAACATATTGCGCCAAAATCTCAGAATCTATTTCATGGGACCGATCCGTGTTGTTGGCAGTTTTGGCAGAGTATGATTATGAATGCAATGAAGCTACATTCTACAGACAGATAAAATGATATTACAACATTTCACTCCAGGGGAACTAGGAACGAGGCAATTCGAAACACCAATGTTCTGCAGCATGGAACCTTTTACCCTATTTCTATCAGACAAAGGGAACATGAAAGAGATGACCAAGGGATTACCTAGGTACTGCACGGGAGGCCGGGCGCCGGAGCCTGCGTCCACTACGTAAAAAATGGTTTGTAGCAACGGGACAAATTTTTTTGTAGGGACGGCTGATGATACGAGCCGCTCCTATAAATGGGTCGGATTTGTAGGGGCGTCTCACTCACCAGTCGCCCCGATATTGCTATTTGTAGGGGTGGCTGGTGATTGAGCCGCCCCTATAAATGCCCGCGTATAAATACCTCCGATTTGTAGGGGCGGCTCAATCACCAACCGCCCCTACAAATGACCCATATATAAAGCAAACCGCAACACCTTCTTCCTCCTCGGGTCACTCACTCCAACCCGTGAAAGAAAGGTGGGGATGCCTTGGGCACCTCCCAAAAATTGCTCTACTAAGGGGGAAAGGTTTTGGTCTTAAATCATTTGGTGGAGAGGTTGTAGGCGGTAAAAAATGCTATTCCACACTTTTTTTAACTTTTAATGGTTGGTTAGCGAGTAATTAGAGTTTTGCTTCTCTCTCTTCTATGATGCTTGAGCTACTTATGAAGCAAATTAGACCCAAGTTTTGAATGTACTAGGGTAAATTAGGGAGGGAAACAAAATCGTACCCTTATTTAGTCCATGTTTCTTGATTTTAGTGAACAATTAGTTAGTTTTATGGATGTTTCATGTGCATGTAGATCTAGATCTAGGGTTTGGGTTTTTATTAATTTCGGTTTTGTAAATTTGTGTTTGATGAAATTGGACTAGGGTTTGCATGAAAGATATTGGGTAAAATATAATTGTTGCTAATTGTTGTCTTTAAAATCGTTTATTGTAATCAACAAATATGTATTTTAATTATTTATGGATAAATGGGCCATTGATAATTTTTCTTCTACCATGGTGTGGTTGTATGCTTCATGTAATTATATTTGATTTATATTCATATATATCTGAAGTATATACAATTATTCTCAAGTAATTATTAATTTGATTTATTTTTTATATATCTGAATAAGTAGTCCTTTAATGTTTGTTTTGTTGTTGTTGTAAAAGATGGAGTACATGAACTCTTGGATGTATGGGTTCGTTAAGGTTCAAGGCAGGTTTCCATGAAGAGGTGGATAAATTTATTAAAGCCGTAAAGAAGCATGCAATGACATTGACAGAGAATAAGTATACAATTATTTGTCCCTGTAAGGATTACAAGAACCGTATGGCATGGACAGATGCGACTATCATCAGATCACATTTGATTATGTGAGGATTTGTTGAGGACTACACAATATGGATTTATCATGGTGAAACGGTTATTGTTAACGACAAGGATGAGGAGGAATACGACGACGAAACCCTAGAATCCCTGTCCCAATATTCAGCAGAGCTTGATGCATGAATGGATTCAGAGTTTGGCAATGAACAAGGTGGTGATGCTAGTGGTTGGGATGGTAACGATGAAGGTGGTGCCAATAATGATGGTGGAGCACGTGTCGTGGATGAAGATGATTTAGAGGACATGATTCGAGCCCTTGGACCAGAGATTTTACTAAATAGCTCGAAAGGTCTAGAAAATTTGGAAAGGGTGACAAAAGCATCGAAGGAGACTGTGTATGGTAGTGAAAAGGGATGTCCGACACATTGGACATTGCTACGTTTTGTGCTTGAGCTACTCATCCTGAAGGCTAAGTACGGCTGGTCAAACTATAGTTTCAATAATCTATTGCATCTCCTGTCATGGGTGCTGCCACAACCAAACTCAGTTTCTGCCAACACATACCAAGAGAAGAAGGTCATAAGTCCATTGACAATGGGGGTTGAAAAAATTCATGCATGCCCCAACCACTGTATATTTTTTCATGGTGAAACGTTCAAAACACTAGACAAATGTCCCTAGTGTGGGGCTAGCCGATACAAGAACAATGACCTTTACGGTGGGGATGAAGCCTCCATAGGGAAAAGGAGGAATAAGAAGGGTACAAAAAAGGTGGTACAAGAATCTCAGCCCCCAGAGGACACTCCATTAGGCAACGATGCAAAGAAGAGAAGAATTCCTGCCTTGGTAATGTGGTACCTGCCAGTGACCGACCGCTTGAGACATATCTTCCTAAACCCTAAAGAAGCCGTACTCATGACATGGTGGGATGATGAGTGCAAGGTAGATGATGATAAGATTGCACACCCGACTGATTATAGTTAGTGGCAAAGGTTCGATGAGAAGCACAAAGAATTCAGCGATGACCCAAGGAATATACATTTTGGCTTGAGCACCGATGGAATGAATCCCTTCAATGAGAGGATGAGCGACCACATCACTTGGCCAGTGATCTTGACCATGTACAACATCCCAATGTGGTTGTGTCAGAAGAGAAAGTACCTTCTCCTCACTATTCTTATTTCTAGCCCTAAACAACTAGGTATTGATATAGACATGTTCCTCGAGCCTTTGCTGTAAGAAATGGAGAGGCTATGGAGGCATGGGGAGCCGATGTACGATGTGTTTCGAAAGGAGGACTTCATATGCAGAGCAATAATATTTGTTACTACCAATGATTACCCCACGTTGTTTGCTTTGTCTAGACAGATCAAAGGAAAGACAGAATGCTTAGTTTGCTTGGATGGTACTACATGGGTGTACCTAGATGCATCCAAGAAGATAGTTTACCTAAGGAACCGACGCTTCTTAAAGACAAGTCATAAGTACCGCAACAAATTGTTCTTTAGATTTTATGACAACACCCCAGAGATTAAACCCCCTTCAGAGAGACATTATAACAGAGAACACGTGTACAGAATGGTGAAAACATACGTGTCATTTATGGAAAGAAGAATACGGATGGGACGAACAGAGATAGAAGCACACCTCCTATTGAAGGTGTACCTTTCAAGAAACAATCGATCTTGTTTCAGTATCTGCCTTATTGGCCAGACTTAGAGGTCCCCCATGCCATTGATGCTATCCACGTGCAGAAGAATGTCTTTGAGAGTCTCATTGCTACCTTGATGGACACAGGCAAGTTAAAGGATGGTCTGAAAGCATGGAAAGCCATGGTGCAGCTAAACATGATGCCACAACTTCACCCGGTACCTGAGGCTAATGGAAAATACACTCTGCCCGCGGCGTGCTTCAACCTAACACCAGACGAGAAGAGAGCTATATGCACTTTCCTAAGGAGGGTCAAAGTCCCAACTGGGTTTTCAGCAAATGTGAAGAAGCTAGTGTTGATGAAGGACTTGTCAATAACACACTGCAAGGCTCACGATTATCATGTGATGCTGACAGTGTTTCTACCTATTGCAATCAGGGCTATAAAGCCAGAGTTCTTGAAAATGGCCATCACCCGCATGTGCTACTTCTTTTCGAAGATATCACAGAAGACGATTGGCAAGCAAGAGCTGAGTGACCTATATGAATTTGTGGTGGAGACACAAAACCAACTAGAGATGTGTTTACCTCCTGCTTTTTTTGATATAATACCACATCTCATGATTCACATGGTTCATCAGATACAGACGTTGGGCCCTTGCTACTTGCATGAAATGTGGTCCTACGAGCGGTTCATGTCGGTTCTAAGTCGATACATGCATATTCGAGCATACCTAGAGGGCTCCATGATAGAGGGTTATAGTACTGAAGAAGTCATCGAGTGCTGTCAAGAGCATCTAAAAGTATAGAAAGGGATTGGTAAACCCGATTCTCATCACAAGGGTAGGCTGGCTGGGAAGGGTACTAGTGGTAGAAAAGTGTTCATCAACCATGATTACAAAGAGGTGAGTCAGGCGCATTACAGTGTCTTATAGAGTACACAACTGATACAAACCGTACATTGATGAACACTTGGCTATCATTATGGTGGAGAGAAATGGTCATTCGGATGATTAGATCATGAAACAACACAAGCAACAACTAACTACATGGTTGAAGGACTAAAACATACCGCCTGGAGAAACCATAGACTCTATTACCATCAGTAGGTTGGCGGAGGGGCCATTGAGACAAGTGACATCTTGGAATGCTTATGACATCAATGGGTATACGTACTATACCCACGCAAAGGATAGTAAATATGTGAACCAAAATAGAAGCGTTCGAATAGAGGCTCTTGATGGATTGGGGTGAAAGATCCAATACTTTGGCATCATTGAAGAGATATGAGAACTTGACTATGGAAGGGATATAACGGTGGCCCTGTTTCGATGCCGCTGGATCAAACAACACCAACTGAACGAGAACAGATTGAGAGTCCTGGACCATGAGAATCTAGGCTACCAAGATGACCCTTGGGTGCTCGCTTCATGTGTCGTATAAGTTTTCTATATGTCTGGCCCACAAAGTAACCTCCCTCTGAAGAAGAAGACAAAGCACGTGGTTGCCTCCGGAAAACAACATATTATTGGAGTTGATGGCGTAGACGTTGTTGAAGCTTACAATAACTATCATGAGATACCGCTATTCATAGACTTTCCTAAGAAGATCAGTATTATAGAAAAGAATCTACCCAAAGACATATTGCCTTGGAAACAAAAAGGTGTAAAGGGGAAAGTCGTTACAACGGGCTAGCTAGTTGTTGAACGTGGAATGTTTGTGTAAGTGTGTGTTTGTAAGACTTCATTTATGCATGCGTGTGAGACTATATATTTATATATATGTGTAAGACTACATATTTTTGTATGTGTGTGAGACTACATTTATGCATGTGTGTGAGACTACCCTTTGCAACATCTAGATGAATCTATTTCAACATCCACCCTATTACTACTAGAACTTTATGAAATCACTTAACACTTTATGAAATGAAGAAATGGCCAAAATAAAAGTAGGAGATCTTGATGAGTTATACAACTTTTATATTCAACACCTTTACAGCTGAAATCATTTAGTGGTTGAAAATCAGGTTTGAAGCTGTCATTTTTTAAAATTCAAAATTTGAACTATTCAAATTTTGTCAAATAAAAAGATGGCCAAAATAAAAGTTATAGATAGTGATGCGTTCAACAACTTTTATATTCATTACATTTACAGCTAAAATCATTTATTGGTTGAAAATCAGGTTTGAAGCTGTCATTTTCTGAAATTCAAAATTTAAATTGTTCAAAATTAGTAACAAAGATAGATGACTAGACTAAAATGATAGAGCATGATTTTAGAAAATTTTAGGAAAAAAAACTATCACATTTAGAGTTAGTATGAGAGAGAAAAACTAGTTACAAGTTTCAGCCACAGATTAAAAAGAGAAATCACACTTGTTCATCATTGATCATCATGAACAGTTATGATTTTTTTTTAATCTCTGGGTAAAATTTGTAACTAGTCTTTCTCCCTCATACTAACTCCAAATATGATGATTTTTTCCTAAAATTTTCTAAAATCATGCCCTATCAAGTTACTGTGTTGATTTGGTCATTTTTTTTCATTTGACAAAGTTTGAGCACTTCAAATTTTCATATTTAAAAAATGACAAGTTCGAATGAGATTTTCAACCACTAAATGATTTCAGCTGAAAAAGTGATGAATACCAAAGTTGTATAACTCATCAAGATCTACAACTTTTATTTTCATTATTTCTTCATCTAACAAAGTGATAGTAAACATTGTTCATAAATCAACATGTTTCTTGTATAGATTATGAAACTATGAGTCATATGTGAATTTGTGAACAATGTTTACTAATATTTTGTCACATGAAGAAGTGACCAAAATAAAAGTTGTATATAGTGATGAGTTCAACAACTTTTATGTTCACGACTTTTATTGTTGAAATCATTTAAGGTTTTAAAATCTTGTTTAAAGTTGTCATTTATTGAAATTTAAAATTTCAACCGTACAAATTTGGTCAAATGAAAATATGATCAAAATAAAAGTTGTACATATTGATGAGTTCTAGAACTTTGGTATTCATGAGTTTTTCAGCTGAAATCATTTACTCTTTTAAAATATTGTTTCAAGTTAAAATTGTTTGAATTTCAAATTTTGAATCGTTCAAACAAAGTCACATGACAAGATGACCAAAATAAAAGTTGTACATGTTGATGAGTTATACAACTTTTATGTTTACAACATTTTTATTTTATTTCATCTAATGTCATAAAATTGTAGTCGAAGTTTTAAAATTCAAATTTTTAATTTTTGTTTTCTATATTGTTTTGACTACAATTGTTTTTATATATATTTCTGCATATATATAATAATACAAAATATTATATTTGTGCATATATACAATTGTTTTTATATTACTTTGTGTTTTGTGATATAAAAAATACAGAATTAATAATTTAATAAAATAGAAAATATTTGTATGGGCGGCTGGATCAGGAACCGCCCCTACAAATCGTCCTGAGTATAAAAGCAACGGCGCACGGGTGAAAATATGTTGGGCGCTCCCTTCTTCCTCCCGACGCTATCAAGCTGCCCAACTTTTTTCTCGGCACCCCGCCGCTGCCGCCTCCCGGACCTCTCTCGACGCCCGCGCCCCCTCTCCGCACCCCCAGACCTCTCCCGATGCCCGCGCCCCATCTCTGCACCCGTGTGCCCCATCTCCATGGCGGCTAGGGTTTTAGAGCCCCCGGCCGCCGCCTCCTCCCCATCTCTGTGTCATCCACATCCACAACCTGGTTCGCCGCCACCTCGTTTCCGACCTTGAGGTGCCTCGGGCCTGCTCCCCGCCCTCCCGTGGCCCAGGTGCGTCGGCGTCCATGCTCCCTCCCGCGGCGAGCAGCCACGGTGACCGAGCTCTCTGGTGTCCACACTCCTTCCCTAGCTTCCACACCTCCAACGGCAGGCGGCCTGGCTGCCCGTGCTCTCTGGCGTCCGCGCACCTCCACCGACGTCCGCGCTCCTCCACAATTTCCCCTACACCTGATAGGTAATTCGGATCCACCACTGCTGAACTAGGTTTATTTATGAACAGTTTTTACAATGTTATATATAGGTTTGACGTAACATGCTGAAGGAATTTTTCATAAATTTTGATTGTATGCAACTATGCAAGTTTGATAGAATTGGATTGGATTTTGTTTTGGAAGGCAAAACTGGCACACACACCAATTCACCTTTTTTGTAGCTATAGAATGAGTTTGAATTATTGTGCAATATTTGAGGAGAATCTGTGATATGGCTTTTCAAGCTAGTTTTTAACCTTCGTATCTTGTTTTTGAGTATCTGCACACCTTTGCCTGCATCAATTTAATATGCCAGCTTAGAAATCAGACGTGTTGCCAAGAATAAAGCAATAATTAATATTGTGTAGCCCACGGTTCAGTACAAATCTAAATCAAGTGTTAATCTGACTTTTTAAAGTATGATGTAATTTATATGTTTATGTATATTTATTTTAAAATATATGTGGTAGAAGTAGAATCTGCTGTTAATTTAGCTTTTGTGTTAATCAACCTTGTTGGCTTTGTGATAGTTTATTTGTTCCTTGTTACTTCATGACTATCTTGAAAAAATGCTTTAATCCTATGTTATATAGTTGCTTTCTGATGAGACCATTGTTATTTATTTCGTTTGTGTGCCTGTTATCAATTGGTATAGGGAGGCTGTTAATTTAATTCATTGTTCCTTGAAAGCATTACACCACCTGTTAATTTCTGATGTGGATTGAAACAAACATTAGCTATGAATCATTAGTTCACTACAAGACCTACCCTAAAACTTTAAAATGGATAAGTGAAAAGAAAAACAACAGTAGCAGATTGTTTTCTATAACAGGGAGCCAAATGTAAACATTTATATTTTGGTTCATAATCTGTGTTACACAAGACCACAACTCTCATCGATTTAATCTTTCGTAGAAACTATAAATTTTTCATGCAAAATCAGCCAACATTTTTTATTGATCAAGAGCCCAAATGAGTTTAGTAAGACTAAGAACTAAAATACAAACTTCAACCTTCACAAAATGGATGAATATGACAGTTGCAAAAGAAAACCTAGAAGGACTTCAAATCTGTAATGTGCTGATGCTAGTGATAAATTAAAATTCGGCTAAGAGAAAACCTAGAAGGACTTCAAGCTGCGTAAATTTTTAGTGTCCATTCGGCTAAGAGATGGCTGGACACCATATGGCAAAACTCTGAAAGGGGGCTTGTAACCTAGCACTATTGCAGGAAGTAAATCTACATCTACCAGCAACGGGTCAGATACAGGCCAGTCAGTGTATCTTGGGCCAAGTTCATCCAATAGTTTGTCAATTTCATCTTCATACTTGATTTCTGGTGCTTGCACAACTATTTCCTCTTTCCCAGCATTAGAAACTAAAGGTCCATTGCTATCTTGTACACTGTTCTCTTTCTCAGTTGGTAGCAAGGAAGGATTAAGAGACCCTTTAATTTGGGACTTCATAGAAAGAGACTGAATTCTTCTTTGACCCCTTAATGGGTTCTGGTTCATCATAATCTACTCCCCTATACAGAGAAACAGAAGTCCCTGATCTCCATATTACTAATCCTCCTATTTTTCTCTAATCACCACTATTAAAACACACAACAAAAGAAGAAAGTATGTCAGATGACAAGCACTTCAAATATCTGAACAGAGATGAGTTGAGAATCAATCAAAGCCACTATATTGAACTTAGATATTTATTATTATCATTTTGCGAACAACACAATTCACAATAGAATATTTTGCAAACATTTCATAAGGTTTGAAAAGCATAGTGTTTTTCAAAGATCTAATTGTACACTGAATATACTGTAGTAGTTGTATCCAAATATTCTATAATATTATCTGCACTTAATACGATTTTGCTAGTATCTTTTCTCAACTACTTGATAACAGAAACAGAATGTAACGCTCATTTTCAAGTCAATTCTAAATGAGAAAAAGAACCAAAATAAGTGGAATGATAGAACTTGATAATGATAATTAACATCATAAACATCAATCATATAGAGTTTTCAAGTACTGACAAGATGCAACTCATTGTCATCCTTTCCCTTTCTGAGAGTAACTGAGTTCTCCGTATTTGACTAAAATGTGGCAATCCAGCTTTTGATCTGCAGATCAAAATCTGGTAATTGAAATGTGAAAATCTGGTTGATAGACAAAGTCCTCTCTAGCTGCTGGCTCAGCTGCTGGCTCAACTTGGCTCAACTGATGGCTGCTACTTCTATACTACTGTCCTACTACTACTACTACTACTACTATTGTTATACTACTACTGCTCAACTACTACTCTACTTGCTACCGCTAGCTACTCCTACTCCTACTAGCTGGCTGCTACTCTACTCTCTTCCCTAGCTACTGGCTGCTACTCTACTCACTTCCCTATACTACTAAGTGGTTGCTACTAAGTGGCTCACTTCTACTACTGTATCTATGACTACTACTGTATCTAAGTGGCTGCTGCTCTTAACTACTGGCTACTACACTTCTCTACTCCTCCTCTACTCTACTCCTCTACTATTACTCCTCCTCTATTCTAATCCATTATTTACCACATCTAAGTTACCAAATTTTGATCTGCAGGGGTCTTCCAACCATGTGGCAGCAGTCAACTCCTATCCTCTATGTTTGGGAAACAGCAGCTGCTTTTTTTACACCTTTTCCTCTCTATGTTTGTTAAGCAGCTGTTGATTTTTTTTGCCAAATCTCCCCTCTCCTCTCCTCTCCTTTGTTTTACCGATGATGAAATTGTCTAAGTCCATACATTATATGGAATATGAGCTGATGATCAAGAACTTGTGAGGAACTTGGCATCATTAGCAGCCGCCCCTATATTACCTTCTCCTCCCTTCTCTATTATGATGCCTTGATGCTCCAAGTTCAAGATCAGATGATGATTGATATGTTTCTGAGGCCTCTACTACTGCTACTACTCGTTTTTTTGATATATTGTTGTTTTATAGGACTACTTTGGTTTATAGACCTTTTGATTTCTTATACCTTCTCGCGTACCTAAAGCACACTTTCTTGCATCTATTAGAACAAAGTGCGAAATAATGTCGCGGACACCAGATAGTGCAGCCCGATGCCTCGAGCATGATGAGTAGCCAACCAATGAGGAGCAAGCACTAGAGGACCAGCTTACTCAGGAGCAGTTCGATAACGAGGTAGAAAAGGATCTAGAAGTGATGCTTACTCAGGAGCAGTGTGACGAGGAGGAAGGGGGAGCAGAAGGAAGAGCGAGAGAGGCTGCTAAAGGTGAAGAAGTTGATGACGATGATGATGAGGACTCAGAAGAGGGATATGTAAGTCTCGAGGATCCTTTCCCACGTGAAGCCAGAAGGAGGCCAACGGAGGAAGATTTGGACAAGGATTTTGACCCGAACAAGGAGGTAGGGAAAAACCTTAGCTTATAAATTTTGCTAAAGCTTTGGCTGTGTTACCTTTGCTAACACTTTGACCTATCGTATATACAGGTCCCTCCTAAAACTCAGAAAAGACAACATCGACGTCCACGACATCTCGCAGGACAAGACAGAGTAGAGGAAAGGAGAGCAGAGGCAACAGCCATAGAGATGGATCACGATGCCTCTGCTCCACAACCTCAAGACACAACCACGACTACCAAGCCTAAGAGGAAACGAGGGGATAGAAAAGCAAATCAATATCCAAATAAGGCATGCTATGTAATAACGGAGGTTGTGCCAGTAGGGGAGATCCTTGAGCCGAAGGAACTAAGAGGATGATTCCATAATGCGATCGGGGCCCTAGTAAGAGATAAATTGAACCCAGCAATCCCTAACTAGAAAGAGGTACCAGAGAACAAAAAGGATAAACTATGGGATAGGCAGCTAAAGCTCAATTTTAGATTTCTGGAGGGTAAGCACAAACTGGTAAAAAATGCTTTTAGGATGATGGGAGAGTCATTCCGACGTTGGAGGTCGGAGCTCAACAAGAAGTATATCCAAAAGGGGTTAACTCCCTTCAACGAGTTTGGCAACATAACTCCTAGTCAATGGGAGGAGCTCATGGCTCAGAGGACTTCACCGAAGGCATTGGAGCTCAGTGCCCATAACACCGAGCTAGCGAAGAGGAACAAACACCACCATCATCTAGGCCCCAGTGGCTACTATGCCAAGGAAGAGCAATTTAGGAAGATGGACGAAGAGGCCACAGCTGCTGGGAATATCGATGTGACGAATATGAAGGTATGCTCAAAGAATTGGATATATGCAAGTAGTATAGAATCATCTGGCGGTAATCTTAAGTTTGATAAGCCAGAGACCCAAGAGGCAGTATCAAGGATACTGAAATATGCTAAAGACAAGGAGAAGGGCTCATTCAATCCTTCTAGAGAGAGGGACGAGCTTAGCCTTGGCTTGGGAAACAAGGAGCACACAGGCCGCACCAGGGGGCTAGGGAAAAGGACGACCTGGAAGCAAGGATTCAAAGAGGATAGGCACATGTACAAGAAACATGGCAGAGACTGGGAGACTAATCTTGAGCTCCAAGTGAAGGCTCTAGTTGCGAAGGCGTTGGAGGAGCAAGGACAGTCTATGGAGCCATGGATATTAATGGCACCGCCAGGAGAACTAGCATTAGTTGGTAGCCCTCTGAAAGTTCCTAGCAGCCAAGGTTCCACTACAGCCATAACCCCCGTCGATCACAAATGGGAACCAACTAGTTGCACCTTGGTGTTTCTCAGTGGTCGGTAGAACACTATGATGGAGGTGGCAACGGGAGTGGCACATCCGCTCGGTGGCTTACACCACAATAATAAGATACCACCGGACTACACTAGGGTCGAGGTGCATACCGTGAAGCCTGAGTTCATGTAGTGGAGGATAGACTATGCAACTCCCGAGGGGCTAGTGTTACTCATAGACGTTATGGGGTAGTTCATCCTCTGGCACAAACGAGACATTATATTGACTGCTTCTTTGCCGCATCCCCCTCTCCCAAATTTGGAGCGAGTTGTTGAGGTCGGGGAGATATTTTCACCATCTCATGACCACCACATTCCTGAGATGCCACATTCTTCCCCACCACCTAGCGAGCATGTGCCTGATGAGATGCCACAACCTTCTCCAGCTCGTACCGAGCAAGTGCATGATGAGATGCCATAATCTTCTCAACAAGAACAGTCGATACATGAACAACAAGTGCCTCTTGAAGAAGGTGATGCACAAGAAGATGAGGACGTGCCTGAATGGGAACTTTGAAAGAAGCATCCAATCACCATAAGGCTAGTTTATGTTCCGATGAAAGATGTCTCGTCAGTATCCAAGTGGTATTCCCATGACTAGTTCAAGCCTGAGAACCAAGTTAAAAAAATTCCATCATGGGGTTCTGAGGAGGCCGTCA
Organism: Miscanthus floridulus; assembly: GCF_019320115.1. Lineage (NCBI taxonomy): Eukaryota > Viridiplantae > Streptophyta > Magnoliopsida > Poales > Poaceae > Miscanthus > Miscanthus floridulus. Next base: position 93,424,097 of record NC_089593.1, read on the forward strand.
CTAGCAAACTCCACCAAATTGTAAAAGCAGTATCCAAATGTTGATGCCATCAAATGGTCAAAGGATTGCCTGAAAACATATGAAAGAGGCAAGCCCTTCCTACCAAACTGGGACATCCAGCGCCTACCACTTGGAATGAGAAGGTTCCATGATTGGTATTTGCGTGTTCTCCCAACAAGCATAGACCTCATACAAGCATGCTTCCCTACTGATACATTTGGAAGCCCAGCCGGGAAAATTGTCTTTGACTTCAATGACATATAGACATGCTTTCACCTAGGAGCAATGGAGATGAATCTAATTCGCACGTGGTGCCTGTAAGTCCTTGTCCTCCTAATATGATATGAATGTAATCTTTAAATTTTATTGTAACTAACCCATGCCGTGATTTATAGAATGCAAGTGCACATTATCAAACAAATGACAAGTGTGAAAGCCAGGTATATAGACCCTCAAGCTATAGCCCAAACAAATTTTAATTGCCCTAAACAGTGGAAACTGGATGCCAAAGAGCTAGCTGATGTAAAGACTCTTTGGGAGAAAGAGCACATCCGTACGGTAAAACTAAGGGAAGAGTACCTTAAGGTTGTGGCATACATTATCCTGGCTTTCAAAATTCTCCAACAGCACTCTACTATATGGCTACTATACAACTTCGAGTAAGTTCAACTCTATACTTAAAGCTTTGTTCGATATATTTTATTCGATGCAAAAGAGCTTATCTAGTTCTATGATTAAATCCATGCAGCAACCACTAGATTTATATAGGTGTCGATGTCGGGAGGAGCATGGCATGGGTCTTTGATTCAATAGATAGGGACCCGGTGACATACAAAGACTTCATATCGATTCTCAAGACGTATACATATCGACAATCCTCATTAGCTTATATGTTTGTATACATACTTGTAACATTCACTTTTGGATACTAACAAGTTGTATTTGCTAAAATAATTCGAACAAGGCATTTAGGTTCTATGTCACTAACCATCACAGAAGGCATGATCCAGCAAGGAAGGAAAAGTGGGCTATAAAAACACTATGTGTGGTAAGTGTAACTTACTTCTTCAGTACTCCATTACATGGCTGTCAAAAGCATTACTTAACATTATCATATGCAAAACACAGTGCCCCAAGCAAAAGCCTGGGAGTGTACATTGTGGATACTATATATGTTCTATGATGAGTAACACCGGTGCCTACAGGAGACACCCCTTAAGGGTAAGTTTGAACCTCTTCACCCGTAGTATAAAAACTTCATACATGGTATGAAATACTAAACCGAAACTTGTTCTCTTGTGGTGGAAAGAAGAGAAAGAAATGAAAAGAGACCCATACAAGGATGACCAACTCTTAGAGCTCATCGGCGACCTTTGCAACTTCATATTGGACCAGATTGTACACGTCAAAGGCGCCTACCATGACCTAGAGTCTGACTTAGGTAGAAATCCTCAGTACCAATATCTTCGTGAGACTGAAAGGCTAGCTCTAGGATGTTGATAACAATATGTATGGAATTTGACATTGGTTTTACCTTGTGAATTATGTCTAATTAATGATGGATTGTATATATTCTTGTGAATTGGACTTGTAATTGTAGTTTATATAATACTCTTGTGCTTGTAGTCTATGGGGTTTGGAACGCTGGTCGCGGGGCGTTGGGCAGCGCGAACGCGGTTCGGAACATTGGTCGCGGGGTGTTCGGCAATGCGAATGCGGTTCGAAACGTTGGTCGCGGGGCGTTCGGCAATGCGAACGTTGGATGGAATACGCGGAAACAAACAGTGTTCTAGTCGAATTTGAATTGTAAATTTGAATTTTTTTTACGGGAAAACGTATTGTAGGGCGGTTCTAGACTGAACCACCTCTACAAATAGGTATTATAGGGGCGGCTGGTACTATAGCCGCCTCTACAAATTAATTTATAGGGGCGTCCTGAGAACCACCCCTACAAATGCATGATTTGTAGAGACGGTTTGGTAGGGGCGGCTGGCCAAACTACCTCTACAAAGGGTTACGAGGCACCCCTAAAAATGTTTCTGTAGTAGTGGTCGTCGGTGTGCGGGGGCGAGCACCGGGTGTGGGACGCCAGGGGCCAGCTGTGGGAGCCTGCGTCGTCGGTGCGTAGGGACGGGCGCCGGGTGCGGGATGCTTGGGGCCGGGCGTAGGGCCTCGGGAGCCTGCGTCGTCGGCGTGCGGGGGCGGGAGCCGGGGGCCGGGCATGGGGCACCAGGAGCCTGCGTCGTCGGCGAGTGGGGGCGGGCAACGGGTGCAGGAAGCTGAGCGCTGACGGCTGGCGTGGGCAGGCGTGGGCCCGGGGCTGGCGCCGTGGTCTCGTTTGGGCGCGGGGCCGGCGACATGGTCTGGTTTGGGCGCGATTGTGTGTTTGAGAGTGAGCGTGTGTGTGCGGCCGGGTGCAGGACTGGGTGGTTACGAGCGAGGTTTGCCGAGTGTCCACGATCTAGCACTCGACAAACCCCCATTTTGTTTTTTTCATTTTCGAAAACCAAAACTACTGTGCGTGTGGGGCCCGTAAAGTTGTTTGCCGAGTGTCCTAGTTATGACACTCGGCAAACTACAGGTTTGCCGAGTGCTAAATCCCTGGCACTCGGCAAACCCATTTTATTTTTTACCCACTTCCAAATCATAAACTACTCGGCAAACCCCATCTTTGCCGAGTGCCTCCTCATGGACACTCGGCAAAGTTAGCAAACTTTTTTTTTCATTTTCCTTCTTTTCCATAACGTGTTTTCCTCAATTTGTTCCGATATACTTTGAAAATACCTTCTCAAATTCACTAAACAATATATACTTGATTTTTCTAGAGAGTAGAAAAAGTTTCAAGGCCACAAGTGAAAAAAACTTATTATTTTATGCAGTTGTAGCTCAAATTCAATGTGTATCAATTAAAATCCTATAATTGCATTTAACAAATTAAAATTATCGTACGGATCCAAAAATTTACCAAAAGTACACATGAATCAATCTATATTCTCTATTGCCTATACAAAAAGTTTTGAAGTCAAACCCCAATTCGACCGTCACTTTAACTCTAAATCTTACCGAATCCTTCTCAACGCTACGATTCTTCTTCTGAGATACTTCGGTTTATAAACATCGTACGTGACAGATTGTGTGAAACCTTCTTAATTTTTTACCACGGCCTCCACGTATGATATCACGAGATCTTGACAAATCTCATGATTTTTAGACTTCGTTTGTTTTTTTTAGAATTTAAAAATTATTCAGTCACACGTTTGTGGTCATGTTTCGTGAATAAGATGTTCGAAATTTCTTTTCATTTCCTGGGTAAGGCCTCACGCCGGACTCAATAACATGAATCATTTTTCTACTCATTTTGTTACATTATTTGAATCACTTGCGGTTCAAATTTGACTTATACCAAAAAATTCCTTGAAATGCAATAAATTAATTAAATATAGCAAACGGATCTAGAAATATAGAAAATCCTAACATGGAGTACCACATGTTGTATGTGGAGAGTAGAAAAAGTTTCAAGGCTAGGGGAGGAAAAAAACTTTTTAATTTGCCGAGTGTCAAAATAAAACACTTGACAAACAAACCTATTTGCCGAGTGCCAGATAAAAACACTCGGCAAAGATTCTCTTTGCCGAGTGTCACTAACCGACACTCGACAAAGTTCTAACGGCCGGCACCCTGGTTGACGGCCGGCACACGTGGCGGTCTTTTGCCGAGTGTATATTCTTTACCGAGTGTCTTGTTGTGCTTTGCCGATTGTTTTATTTTCTACACTCGGCAAATCAGTTTTTTGCCGAGTGTATTTATTTTGCCGAGTTTTTACCTGTAGGCACTCGGTAAAGATACTGTTTGCCGAGTGCCCGAAGGAATGCACTCGGCAAACCACCAGGCACTCGACATATATTGTTTCCGGTAGTGAATTACTAAACTTATACGTGCTTTGTATCCTAATAAATTGTCTATGATATTAATATCATGTCACATTTACCGACTGATGATGCGTGCGAGGGCGCGCCTTATATCCATCCTGTCTACCTTCACAAACCTCAGCATACACACTTACCGGCGCGCGCGAAGGCGCGCGAACTTCACTAGTACATCACACACTAGGAGGGATTCATACAAGAAACCCCGCTACCACCGTAGTTCATCGCAGTTGTCCAAGAAACAATTTCAAACATCGCAGAAAAACAAGGAGGGATTCAACACATCACATCAACTCATCCACAAATCAATTTGTACATGACAAATTGGGATTCCACAAATTGATTCTTTCGCAAAAAAAAAGACAAAGTGGGATTCCACAAATTGATTCATACAACATATAGGGAGGCCGAAGGGGAGGGGAGGCCAGGAGGAAGATGAAGCCACCGGGGCGCATCCATGCCAAGCGGTTCGCTCGCGCTAGGAACAAGAAGCCGCCGCTGGGTGGATCCGCACCGAGCCGCTTGCCATCGCCAGGAGGAAGAAGACGTCAGGTTGGATCCACGCTGGCACCGCTCGTCTATGCTCCCGCTGGGGTGGATCCATACTTGCATCGCGCCTAGGTCCCAACCACTCACCGGCGCATGCGGCGGCCTCGTGCCCGCTCCGTGTCGTGGTCCCGACTGCTCGCCGCGCCGGGGTGGAGCCGTGGAGCATGCCGGGGTGGATGTGGGGAGGAGATTTGGGAGGAGGAGGTCTAGGGAGATTTGGGAGGAGGAGGAGGTCAGAGGAGATTTGTGGATTCGCTGGAGCCGTGGAGCGCATATTTGTGGATTGGATTCGCTCCAGGAAAGAGAGCGGATAGAGAGGGGAAGAAAGGTCACAGACGTCAGGCTTGAGTTAACTGGGATGAATAAAAATTTTGGGTCCGGGACCTATGGATCACTATCGGTTTGGTAAATATAACCGACACAAATATATATCACTGCCAACCTTTATTACCAATCGTCAGTGATAATATTTATCACTGTTGGTTTGTTAGAAAATCCGGCAGTGATAGGCTTTGTCCTTACAAACCGACAATGATGCATCTATTAGTGTCGGTTTTAAAATTCCAATAGTGATAGGGCCGGCAGTGATTGTTTATTCTGTAGTAGTGGTTGGCCGCCACGATGCCAATGCTTAGCCTCAATGCCAAACCTGGCCTTTAACCCCAGCCACACTGCACTCTTCCTCACTCGCTTTGCCTCGCATCTGTCCGTTGATTTGCTCTATCTAGCGCTTGCTACTGCCATGGCCACGCTCTTATGCTTGTTGTTGTTGATCCTCTAGAGCCCAACCAACATTCCCACCGCCTCTGATCCACTATCCTCTCCCTTGTCCTAAGCGCACTCAAGCTAAGCAAATCCATGACTAAGCCCTAAGTTTCGCCAGTGTGTTCTACCTCCTGCCCACTATCAATCACCTAGAAGACACCTCAGCGAGCCGCCTCTCCATCCTTCCTCCATCCTAGTAGTCAAGCCCACATACGCCGTGTGCAAGCTCACACACATCTAATGTGTGCCTCTCTATCCAGCTCTACCGCTTTTCTCTCCACCGTTGTTGGTCTGTAGTTGGGTTGTCACACATGGTCGGCCGGCCCGCCCCAATCCAACTCGAGCCAAGCTGAGATCACATATGGGTTTGAAAGTAGGTGGGGGTACCTCGTGGGGTTGCTCCTCGCTGCCGATGAGGCCTCTACTTGCCGAATCAGGGCAAGCCCTATGCCATAGCATTGATTAGGAAAGAAGAAAGGGAAAAGGGAGAATAGAAGAAAATATGTGGGCCTAAGTAATGAGGACATCACTTCTTTGGATACTAAGGATGGATACACACTACACTCCTCAAGTTGCTATGCAAGGGCCAATCACTGGAGCTCGAGCATGACAATTTAATCTCTAGGTAGGCTCATTCCTAAGTACTCATTTTTGTGATTATGATGGTAGATTCCTACCTAATGATATTATTATTCTTAGGAACTACGGAGAGGTACTCAAAGTATATGGAGAGAGACATGGAGCTAGAAGAACAATGTGGTTGTCCAAACCAAGTTTGAGACCCAATTCATATAAGCTTAAGGACAACCAGTCCAACCATTCCCAACTACCATAAAAGGCACGGTCATCGTCAGAACTTTCATTTTGTAATGGTCGTGGGCTTTTCAAGAGCAATTTCTAAATTTAAATCACAGCACCTAAATGAAACCGAATTTGTTTAGACCAGTCATTATAGTTCAGCCTTTTAAACTTAACAATACCATAACTTTGACACATTAAGTGACTATAAATGCTACAAATATTTAAATATGCCCACAAATTTTTAGAAATAAATCTGGACACAAGGTTTTTTTGAGACGGGGAGAGTAATTTCTCACAGGAAGAAAACCATCGAGATACACTATCTCTTGCCTCAGCAAAGTTTGAGGAGGGACTATTCGAGATCTGAAAAGAAAAACACATGGGAGAAAACAAATTAAGAGAAAATAAAAAGAAAAACACATGGGGAACACGGATATACTGCGGGCTGGTAGTAAGTAGTAACAGCTCCGGCCTCCAAGCTCTCAGGTTGGGCTGCACCTGTGCGCCATGCTGAGCCTGCGTGGAGCTCTTCTAGGCGAGAAATCAGCCAATGCATTGATGGTCCGATGTTCCTTTTCCTTTTTTTTTAGGAACCGATGTTCCTTTTCCTAGGATTGATGTAGACTTTTATGGGCCAACAGAGCTACGTCTTGGGCTGTTGTTGGGCCTATAATTACTATGCTTCATATTTGCCTAGTTCATATTTACTGAATTTACCAATTTACATATATAAATATATATATTTATATTACTAATAATAAGTTGAACTCCGGAACGGTACACCGGAATGCACTGGTATTGGTACGTTCCGTTCCAATAGGCTAACAGGAATGGTCACCAGAACAGAATTGACAAGTTTGCTAAAGGGTATGTATATATTGTCGCACTATGGTATGAGCATATATAAATAGTGGAAGCTATGTGCCATCTTGGTATTCTAACACAAAAGAAAATAGTTCCCAGCAAAGAGAACACATGAGAGTTTTATCATCGAATGAACAATAAAAGTAATAATTTTGAGCAAGTTTGATTATCCAATAAATATATCTATTTTAGCATCAATTGCGTGTCAGCCGTGTATCTAAATTTCACCTAAAGATGTTATAGACACATTTGAAGTTTTGTTGTTTGAATCCATTACGCTTACTCAAATTATTCATCATTAAACAACGGTGGTCTTTTTAGAACGGAGGGAGTAGCTTTGATTTCTAGATTTAGATCGCAGACGCAATCGGATTTGGGGATACCCGCCATGGCCGGCACTGGCAGTTCCGCCCGGAATGGCCGAGATTGTCCATAACGACTAGAATTGTCCGAGATAGAAGCCGGTACAGGATACAAGATATTCTGTACCGTTTTAGTCACCCGTACGAGATGTTTCGGCCCATACCGGAACCGAATTGATAACCATGCCCTTTAGTCTAGCCACCATCACACATATAGACATTTTAATAGTCACAGAAAAATATAGACATTTTAATATAAGAATTATTTACATAATTTTTACAGGTGCCACTTTGAGTTAAAATAATAATCTAACAGTTAGGAAGTATGGATCAATTTATCGGAGGTGTGGGCTATAGCTGGTGGATTATATATGTGTTTAGCCCCTCCTGTTCAACATTCAAAACCTCAGGCTAATTTTTAGTCCTAGATTCAAACGCGCTCTATAAACTCATGAGTAACAAATAGTATGCAGGCAGTAAGGAAACGCACACACATTATTGATGATTGCCATGAAGTGATAGACGATAGACTCAGGAATCAGGAATTCAGGACAAGATTCTTCCTTTATAGCTCACCAATATTATGCTATTGATTCCTCAAAAAAAGAAAAAACCATTTTATATATATATCCACAATGCATGCAAACAAGCACTACCGGAGACTGTGTAGTTACCGAGTGCCCCGACAATTACCGAGTGTCAGAAGTCGGGGCACTCGGAAAACAGTATTTACCGAGTGTCAACAAACACCCGGTAGTAGACCGCTTTACCGAGTTCACACACTCGGTAACTTAAGACAATCGGTAAAACTACAAGTTTACCGAAGGGGCGCACTCGGTAAAAACAGACACTCGGTATTGAGGTGCCACGTCACCTAGGATAGCAACCGTGCGCCGAACGGCGTCACAGCATGACATGTTTACCGAGTGTTATGAGCGTACACTCGGCAAAAATCACGGTAACAGCTCCGCCCGTAAAGCGCCCATAGCAAATAAAAAAGACCGAAAATGTTTACCGAGTGTCACTGCACAACACTTGGTAAACACTATCTTTTACCGAGTGTATTGGCGCAACACTCGGTAAAATTCAACCAAATTTCTTGTTTTTCCCTTCATTCTTTTTCCTCTATCCACATATGATATTTAGTACTCCATTCCAAAATATGGTGTTTATTTCGATTTATTTACTATATTTCACAAAATTTTCATTCTTTATGAAAGAAGGATCATTAGAATCTGATCAACGCATGCCTGCCTGCCTGCTTCCCACATCAACCTCGTAGCCATCAGCTAGCCCCCACACACTTGCATCTCCAGGTGATCGGCTTGTAGTCGGCGTGGTCATCGTCGTCGTACGACGACGGCCGCCGATGATGCTGAGCCGCCGCCGCCGATGCTCTCGAGCCGTCGCCGCCGCCACCGCTCCCATGACGGCGGCTCTGCTTGTTGTCCTGCGGCGGCTCGATGGGGACCAGCACGGCCTCGCAGCTGCGGCCCACGCACCACCAGCCGCACATCCCCTTGCAGCTCGGCGGTTCCGACCCGATCATGCTCCCGACGACACCATCATCAGTGTCCTGTTTTTTTTGACAAAATGCATGCAAAAGACGTACGTACAGTTTTTATATATCAGTCCATGCATGTAAACCACAAAGAAATTAAACGTACGTACTACTTCAAGCACGTACAGGTGGGGTTCGTCGATCTTGAAGCCTAACCAACCATGGAGTGGGTGCATGCGAGTACGTTAGTTTAGTAGTCAGTAGTGAAGAAGGTGCATGTGCATACCTGCTGGGTCATGGCAGCGGCGGCGGCGGCTTGAGTAGCATGGCCTCCGGCGGCGTGCGTGGTGGCGACGAGGAGAAGAGCCAGCGAGACGAGGAAGACATGGCGGTGGTCCATCGGAACAAGCGATCAAGGGAAGAAGAAGAAGGGACCGAGTTCCGTGCCCCGGTGCCCGCTTGCATGCATGTGTTTATATATGCTAGTGCATGGGAATATATACCTAATATAATACTTTGACGTGACGTGCGTGTTGTTTACAAGTTGTATATACAAAGAAATATTGTTTGACCAGTTATATATGCATGGGAAGTCTAGATCCTATTTTTTACTATACAAGGAAACTATATATCTCTTTCTAAAAGTACAGTGATACTCCTTATATTCTACTATATGTGCAGCGCTCTCTTGTATATATGTAATTTCCTAATAAACGACCGATAAGAATTACATATGTTTTCATGTTTGAAGTAATTGCTCTCCGCATATATGTAATTTCCTAATAAACGACGGATAGGAATTATGTTTTCATGTTTGAGTAATTGCTCTCCGCGCGTCATTGCATGCTGATATTTATGATGTACATAATAAATAAATTAAAGATATGAAGGCACGCCGAATCGGTGGCCTCCTATAGGGTGTCCACATACGTTCTTTTTATTTGGTGCGTTAGATAGAGATTCCACGGCTCAGATGAGGCGCGTCACAACTGGCCTTCATCCGTGCATTCCGCAGTGGATAGATGAAGCAACTAGACGCATTAAATGAAGTACGGCTTCCTCTAATAGTAGGCGGCATGCAAATGGACGATGGCACGTAGCAGGGAACGGTGGATTCTCGGCATGCATGGTCGGTGCCTAACTCATGGTGGTCGGCACGCATGCGAGCCGCTGGGGCCTGGCTTTGCTTTGCAGAGCTGGGCTCCACCGTGGTCCTCTCCTTCCTCTTTCTCTCTCGTGTAATAAATGGCAGGCGGCAGCAGCTCCCCTCCTCTCTCTCTCCTCTCCGCGCTCTCGCTCTCTCCCTCGCTCCTCGTCGTGACCGCCGAGGCTCCCCGCACCCTGTGCGCGGCGCAGCGGCATCCCCCGGCACGGCGCCATGGTGCGTCGCCCAATGCCGGTGGCCGCGGCGGCGTCCGAGCCCCTGCTCTCCCCCGGCGCTGACCGTCGCCCGCCGCCTATGCAGACGCGACGAACGAGGATCACGACGCGACGGAGGATCAGGACATGGCGCAGCTCGTGCTCAACCTCTGCATCCCGGAGCTCCGGGAGAAGGCTCTCCTCTTCCTCTCCAAGGTGAATGATCCCTGGTCCTCTCACACGCCAACTCCTCCTCTCCCCCACGCGACGATGAGCCGACGTCCACCAGGTCGCGCGCGGCTAGGACAACAGCCCCACCGGCGGTGGCGGCGGCTAGGGTTAGGGTTTCGGGCAACAGTGAGCTAGCACGCGAACAGGGGCGACGGGCGCGACCGGCCGGGTGTGGCGGCGGCGGTCGCCATCCTCCTCCTCCCTCCCTCGCCTGCCTCTCACCTCCGTTTCTTCATCCCCTTCCTCTCTCTCTATCTCTGTCCCCTTCCCTCCCGATGCCACGGCTGGTGCCAGGCGACGGCGCCCCTGCGGGTGGTCCACCGGCACGGCAGGGGCTCGGCGGCCCCCTCCCTCTCCCCCATCCTCCATGCGGGCTCTCAACGTCTCCTCCCACTGGGGAGCTTGTGCTCCTTTGCTCGATGAAACCCTAGGTGCCCATGCAGCGGCGGCGACGGCGAAGCTCGGCGACTGGATTTGACAGTGACTCACCCTCTTCTCCTCCTTCGTCCCATGGCTCCTCCCCCAGATCCTCTCTCCCTCGCATTTTTTTGGGAGCGGTAGATCCTCACAATAATTTCTATGGCAGTTGAGAACTGTAGATTCTAAAGCTTTTGCTCATTTTATTCCCTTTAATATTGTATTTTCTATTGCCTGAATTAATTACAGGTACAATCTTGATATATTAGCATTGATTTCTCATCTCCTCGGAGTGGATTGTGTCCATTCATTGAAAGAGCGGCAAGGTCAGTGCCTTTTTAATGCCATTTTTTCCCTTGTGTGATTTACGAAAGTGATTGGTTAATGCATATGTCCATGTGCTCCTTCTAGGAGATTCCTCTTTAACTGAGACCAATGAGTTTCCAAAAAGAATGATGCTCTATTTTTAATGTCATGCCAGTTTTATCTCTATCTACACTGATGGACTCCATTTTTAGCGTGGGCATCGAGCGGCGACAGCTTCTGGTTGCCGTGTTGTCGGCTGGCCTAGAGCTGCTGTTGCCTGACATGTACTCAAGCGTAGAGCAATTACAGCCATGTCATGCATACACATTGCCACTCTCTTGTTTTTAAGTGCACAGATCATGTGCAGAGCTGGTAAACTTCATTGTACGGTGATGATTGATTGTTTCATTCTTCATGTTATCTACTGAGGTCTTGGGACTGTGCGGTGATGAACTTTTTTTTACTGAGACAATGGAATTGTGCAGTGATGATTAATTATTTCATCCTTCCATGATTACTGCTGCCTGCATTACTTTCGTGATGACAATATCATTATATCTTCCCAATTCTCTTTTGCATGTGTTCTTTTGTTTTCGTTAGTTCATATTACCATTGAGCATAGGTCCATTGTCAATGATGACTTTACTTCATATATACTTCCTAGATTGTTGTGTTACTGAGCACACCCCATTGCCGATGATGTATTTATTCCTATCTCTCTCTCCATTTCCTTGTTGCTTAGTATATATTATGCCTTTTCTCCTAAATTCCCTTTAATTCTGCTTAAATTTGTTCGATCCATTTTTTTTGCCTTCTGCTATCTGCTACAAATGCATAAAAAACAGTTTACTACGCTCCAGCTGAAGCGCCATGTCCTTATGGAGTTTATTGTTTTGCTTTCCCCTTCCTGCTCTCAGGTTCAGTGCAGATGGATGAACCTGATGTCTATAATGTTTGCCTTTCTGATTTTATTATTGGAACATGATCTTTCACTTGTGCTCACGCTTGTGCTATTCTAAGTTTCCCTGCTTTCCTACATACATTTTTTTGTTTTAATTTCCCTCTTTTTTTGTCACAAATTTTCTCCTCTGCATGCTACTGTGTGAGGTATGAACTTGGTAAACAGAGTGAGGTTCCTCTCTAGAGATTGGTATCCATAATCAACTCAGATGAAGGTAGTCAACTTGCTACCTACCACTCTATGTCCATATTTAAAGTGACTCCATGATTTATCTAGGTAAATGATATGTAGTTTATTTTTTGTAGAACTGCATATGGATTTTCATTGTCCTATCTATATGACACCATATCTACGGTGCAGGAGCAGGTGGTGCCTCTATTGCTTCTGCTCGTCCCCATATTTCTGCTGCTTATGCTCATCCCCACGTTTCTCCTGCTTGTGCTCTTCTTTTATGCAGGCTACAGCGACGATGACGGTCCGAGGGAGCTCTTACAAGCCTACGCCCAACGAGACAAGATGAAGGGAATTTTGCATAGGCACTGACATCGATCAATACATGTTGAGGAAACATCCCACTCGATTCATACAAGCACATCTGGGGTTGGGGTTGGGTCCATTACATGTGCAAGTAAGTTTCTTTCTTCTCTTAGTGCTTCCCAGAGTTCATGCTTTGCTCATTTTCAATAGAGCTTGATACCGTTTATGATACTGTGCCCCGAACCATAATTATGTATAGAAACTGGTTCCTCGGAGTAACCAAAATTGAACTTCTGCCCAATTCTCTCCCCTCATTAAAAATTCCATGGAGTATGAATGTTGATGCACTGTGACATCATTTTTTTGGTGGGGTGTTGTAACGAGGATATCTGCTTGTAGATGTAGTTTGTTGTTAAGCATGAACTAACAGGAGGAGGTGGAGATTAGCAATTTGCCAATTTGATGCATCCAAGATGTCAATGAATTGACTAAAATGCTTATACTGAATGTGGACTCTACGTTTCTGCTTCCAATGTTGGATAAATCAGCAATATAGATCTTTAGAATTGGTATTTGTATGAAATGACACTTTACATATTGCGATGTCAAAACCACACAGTTTATCCATAATACTCTAATGAACCTCAACAGTATCTTTTTCTTTTTGAAGCTAGCAATCTATCCATGATACTGACTCCAATTCTTCTCTATAGTATAAATGAAGTTTTTGTTTTGTTTTGTTTTCTATGTTTTTCCCGCTGTGTCCTTCAGAATATACACATATACATATATGTACAGAACCTATTAACTTTACTGACTTTGCGGATATTATCAGCTACATCACAAAGTACACATCTGTATCTTCTATAGTTCCAAAGAGCAAAGAAAGAGCAAGCATCCTAAGAGAGGTCTTCATCAGGGATATCAGGTGTATGTACATGATTGCAAATCCATCTTTATGTTTGGCCGTTATAGCTGCGCATTTTTCCTTATATTATTTTGCAATACCCTCGGTACTTTAAATAGATCACCATAGTCTTCGCATTTTTCCTTATATTATTCTATATATACATAAGCTCACCTTGTTATCCAACACCCCTCTAATATGTCGCCGCTGGGTAAGTGACAATACCATGTCACAAATAATCGATCAAGCATAGCAGCATTACTATTTCAAAATTATTTGTTTCCAAATTTCATGTTTGTCCAATCTGAGCCAGATCATCAGCAGCAACAGCTATTGTTCAGACACCTGCTCCACGAGTTGATCCTGATGAAACATCCCTAAAAGATCTCACCATTGGGTAAGCAACACTGCCATGTCATAATTAGTCAACCAAGTATGCCAACTTTATTATTTCAAAAAACTATTTGTCTACGTATTTAATATTAGTTTACCTTATTCCAGACCATCACCAACATCGCTGCACGCACACTCTCGGGCAACTGTTGACTGACAGCGCTGATGCTTCCAAGGTGACTTCAGACACTTCTCCACGATTGTGATTCCTAGGAGTACGCCTGATAGCTTGTCGGCTTAGCATTGACATGTTCTTCTGCATCTTTCAGTCTGCTGAATTGCTTTGCATCCATTTGGCAGCGACCGGTCGAGAACGACAATTTGGCGCATACCACCACTATGCAGTCTCTCGAAGACATTTTACCTGCATCGTCGCTGGGGCATAAAGCCAAGAGGTTGAATTGCCGACCTAACCATGCCTCATTCTTTATGCACACACCCACGGTTTATAACAATCATCTGTATGCAAATTACAGGGGGTAAATCTACCACTTCGAAGCATCAGCTGAAGGATACTACTCACAGGGCTTCTTCACCTGCGAGCCCAAAATAGGTAAATATGACACAACTAATCGGCGATCAACTTAGTCTTATCATCAATCATTAATCTACATGCTTTGTATAAGTACTTTAGTTAATATTCTGGAATCTATATCATCCCGCTTGCATTTGGTCTTGTCGTTTCCTCCATACCTATAAAACCCGATATGTTAAATAACCTTTCACTTAGATTTACACCGTTGATAAAACAACTAACATTACCAGTATTCATTGGCTACAAAATTGAACTTTCTTTTATTTCCATACAATTGATCTAAACACAGAAAATCTCTAATTGATTCAACATTTGCTTTGTCACAATAGGCCAGCACGATCAAGGAGGCCATCCCACCACCATTTTGAGACGTGCACAAACATATTCTGCTGTTGTGGCATGAATTCTATTTCCTGGCCATGTCGAACCTTTTTAACCCTTTAATATGGCACATGGCGTTCCCAACAAGGTCATTCTGTACAAAGATGCAGTAGACGTATCCCCTAGCCTGTTGATTGAGTAGTTGCCAGGCCACTTTACATAGAAGTACTAGTCACTGCTGCCCGCGTTTCGCTGCGGGTGATGTGCTTGGTATAGGAAAAAATTTGAGAAATATGGCTCATATGTCTAATATGTTTTGTCATCGTGTTGGTACGGGAGGTTGGTCTCAATATTGTAAATGAACATAGAGTTTGGTTGTCATTACATGGTGCCTATTCTAGGCCAGCAAATCAATGACATGTTAGTGGAAAAAAGTATTTGATGGAGTTGGGCTCAAGCAACTAACACATTGATATGTTTACTGTCACCGCGTTCAGATCACCTTGTACCCACCTTGTAATTGCGTTTACAATACAAAATAATTATTTTACTTGTAGAAAACGAAGAGAGAACATCCAACCGTGCAATCCAAATGTTAAATGACTACTAGAATTGCTCAAAAAGAGTTGACCACTGCTCCCTCCAATCCAAATTATAGTTTATTTTGCTTTTTTCTAAGTCAAACTTCTCTACCGTGAACAAATTTATTTTGCTTTTTTTCTAAGTCAAACTTCTCTACCGCTACAAATAGTTATGCATGCATAGGTTCATGCAGCGGGCGAGGTGATTGATGGCAGCGGGTGACCCTGGTCTGGTCTACCACACCACAGCACGCCATGCATGCACCTGCAACTGGTCGGTGCAGAGGCGGACCAGACCATGCACCTCGAGGCGACGCGCGTGGGACTCCGGAGCACGCGTCGTGCACAGGCACGGGCGGCTATCCGTGCTGGATCGGTTCTGGATCGTACCCGTAGAAAATCGAGTGCTCACCGCTCGATAAACACTCGAGTACGGTATAGTTTTACCAGGAAAAAGGTAAAAAAGATGTGGGTATCATGGTGTGGTATAGATAGACAACAGAGCAAAGCAATGGGAGCCATGCCTGAACAGAGGTCACTGGCATCCTCATGGTTCAGATAATTCTGAAAAGATGTTGCGATCTCACTTCATACAAAGGTTGGCGCATATTGTGGACAAGGAAAGGAAGGAAAGAAGAACACCTAGAAAAAGTTAGCCTTGGGTAGTAGGGAGTGCTTAGAAAAGCCTGAGTGGATGTCAAGTCCCAAGCACTGTGCCCAGCTCGACCACACTACGCACGTCGGGTCACTATCACCGCGTGCCCCGCGGACGCCGTCGGTGTCGGGCCCGTTAGCACCTTCTCCTCGCATGGCCACGACATCATGACGCACTCGCCGTCCTTGTGCGCTGTGCGCCTCTACTTTTCCCATCCTTCGGTCTGCTTTTGCTACTCTCCCTCGTCCCCATACTGGACTCCCCTCCCTTCTTTCTTCTTTTGGGGACAAGGCCGCCCGCATGTCTCCCTCATCGAGCAAACCCTCGCTCCTCTCCTTTATCCCCCCCTCCGCTCGCTTGCACAGGAAGCACACCTTGGTCGGCTATATCCCCACAGCGTGAACCAGCAGTGTATCTCATCCATGCCATCTTCACATTCGGTGCGTTGTGCCCTATCTACGTTCGCCACTATAAGATGCCCTTGGTCCTTCCTCTTCTCCTTCATCCTCATCCCTATCATATCCGAAGCAGAGCTAAGAGATCCAGTCGTCATTGTGGAACTAGGTTCGTCTAACAGAGATGATGGTGTAATCTAAGAAGAAAGGATCTGGTTTTCAAAGAAGTTCAAGTCTACCGTTGGTTAGTTTGGTCTTAGGGTTAATGATGTTTTACTTCTCAGTCTCCTGTTTTTGGATTTGTTGGTCATACGCCATGTTTTGGATAATCATTATCTTGTTGTTTCTCCATTGCCCTCGTCTATCACGACTTCTAGACTAAGCCTTGGTTGTACTAGGTTGCTCTTAACCATGTCACTTTAAATCCCGGTGTAATTTAGTGTTCGACGCCGTGTAGTCTTTCGTGTGATTCCAGATTTACAAAATGTGTTGTAGTTTCGCCTGAGAAGAGTGGATCCTAATTCACTCTTTTGTAAACCCTCACGTTAAGAGACATACTTTTGTTGTAGTTTTTGCTCTTTCCAACAATAATGCAATCCTAGACAATGTTGTGCTTTGAATCTAAGTGTCTTAGTTGCTTGAGCCCAACTCCATCAAATACTTATTTCCACTAACATGTCATTAATTTGCTGGCCTACAATAGGCACCATGTAATGACAACCAACCTCTATGTTCGTTTACAACATTGTAATAAAAAAAAAGCTATGTTACATTTCCTTCCCATATTTACCTATTTAATGTACCAAATAGACCAACCTTTCGTACCAACGCGATGAGGAACATATTAAACATATGAGCCACCTATACCAAGCACATCACCCGTAGCGAAGCGCGGGCAGCAATGGCTAGTATATATAATTGATGGATTGAATGGATCCTCTCCACCTCATGAAACGAAACCGACAACAAGCTGCCGGAAGTGTGGGGTTCGGTACTTCAGTGGTTGCCCATCTTTTTTTACCCTGCATGCACGCCTACGTACTGTACAACGCCACATTTTGTCTGTGGGGCCAGGTGGCTTACCGTTTACCTAGATTGTTCAAATATATATATATATATATATATATATATATATATATATATATATATATATATATATATATATATATATATACCCGGTACAAGGGAAAGCAATTAAACAAAACCATTGCATGGCACTTTGTTTAATTCTTTAATTTCCTTTAGCTTATTATTAGTACTACGCACCTCTATATTTCAAAACATTTTTGTTGGGAAAGTGGTTCCAAACAGGTGTAGGAGAGGAGAGTGGAAGGGAGCGGCTAGGGTCTGTCAACAAGAGTCGAAAGGGAGAGCCCCCCTTGCCCTCATCCTCTTGGCTTTATATATGGACAACAGCAATTTACAAGCGACCCCCCAGTGGGGTGAAATTGACAAGTCACTACACTAGTCCCTATTGGGCCTCTTCTAGGGGGAGTTGGCCCATATGAATATGGGCTCCCCCAACAGTAGTCCCTCAGCTACTAGGTTATGGCTGGTACTACATGACCTAGGAGCTGCTCTCGTACAAAAAGAGGCACAATACAACTCAAAATCTGGTTGCGAGGATTGCCCCTTGCAACCTACACATGCGCGCCTCACTAAAAACTCCATCCCAAAAACCCCGTGGGAGAAAAGGACATGGAGAAAAGAGCACGCGCACGACTCTAGCATGCACATGTTCTAATCCCCGAGGCTTCAAGCTCC
Organism: Miscanthus floridulus; assembly: GCF_019320115.1. Classification (NCBI taxonomy): domain Eukaryota; kingdom Viridiplantae; phylum Streptophyta; class Magnoliopsida; order Poales; family Poaceae; genus Miscanthus; species Miscanthus floridulus. The sequence goes on from NC_089593.1 coordinate 93,442,167, forward strand.
AAGTGCCTTCATCTTTCGGATGTCTTCATCTTTGGGCTTCGGCTCCTTCTGCTCGACGCACAGGTCTTCATCTCTAGGGCCTTCTCGATGCATGGCTCTTCATCTACATCTTCTCAAGGTGCAAGTCTTTGTCTCCTAGGCCTTCACGACACGTAGGCCTTTGTCTCTAAGGTCTTCTTGATGTGTAAGCCTTCATTTTTTGTATCTTCTCAACACTCATGTCTGCGTCTCCAGGACCTTCACACCAGGAGCTTCACTTGATGATGTGTCTTCTTTTCAGAAATGGATGTAGCTATCATGGTTGGAGTAGTCGATGTAGTTGAAGTAGTCGTGGTCAAAGGTTGTGAGGCCTCCAATCTTCACTCAAGAGCGTTGGGCAAAAAAGACTTCACGCCTCGGAGTGGCTGGTCCTTCTGGTGTGATCCCCTAGCCCCTCTTGGTCGATGCTCATGACTAAATCCTTCGCTGCTCTTGGTGTGGTCGACATAGTCGTACTAGTCGAAGTAGATGTTCAGACCCAAGTTGCCGATGTAGATGCCGATGAAGGCGTTGTAGATCATGGTGTCGAAGGAGTTGATGTGGCCCTTCGAACTTGGCGACGTAGGCAAGTCGTTGTAGTGTTGATGTCAAAGGTGTCGACGGAGGCTCTCGAGCTATTGTAGTTGGTGAAGATGGTGGCAAAGCCCCTCTTACCGAAGAGGTTGGTGGAGGCATGTTTGGCGAAGGTGTGTCGTGGAAGTTCGTTGAAGATGTTGGCGAAGCCCCACCCGCTGAAGAGGTTGGTGGAGGCATGTTGTTGTGGTTCGTCGAAGATGTTTGGAAAGGCCCTCCTGTAAAAGGTGTTGACGGAGGCAATGCTGGTGTAGAGAGCGAAGGTGTCGGCAAAGCCCCCTCGTGCTGACATGTTGGCGGAGGCGAGTCATCATGGTTTTGTCGAAGGCCCTCCTGCAAAGCTGTTTGGCGAAAGCCCTCATGAAAAAAGTTGTTTTGGCGGAGGCGATGCTGGTGTAGACAGCGAAGGTGTCGGCGAAGCCCCTCAGGCGAAGGTCTTGGAGAAGGCAATGCCGATGTAGATGCCGATGCCGTGTGCCGAAGGCTAGAGAAGTCACGTGAAAATGCACCTGAGTTGATCTCCTACATTTTTTAGGAACTTAAGTTGGGCATTATAGCTTCATCGAATATCGACTTGCTTGCAAGTCTTTCGACACTGGCTTTCTACTCGCTGCAAAAGATGATTAGTCATTTATATGATACATAAGGGTGGCACGAAAGCCTTAGCTTTGTGACCGGGTGCCCGTGTAGGTTCAAGACTTCTTCCAGGATTTTGATGCATAGAGTCCTGGTGCCCGTGTATTTTCGAGACTTCTTCCAGGTGGCCCGGGCCATGCGATGCAATGTATTTATGTATGTATGTGATGATGAGACTGAATGCATTTGCGTGAAAACGTTAGAAGGGGTAAACATATTATGTGTCCCGCAAAAAAGATGGTTGAGCTTGAGCAAAAGTTATGCTCTGTGCACGAAGAATGATGCCCTCGAATGAGGGACAGTTTCGGATGGCTAGCGAAGGCTGCCATTTAAGAACCTACACAGGTATAGATCAATATAACTAGTAGTTTGAATGTAAAAAGTATTAGTTCCCTGCGAAGGTTAGATCAAGTAATATTGATGCATATTATAAAAAATTAAACAGGAAGATTGAACGACATGATCCGCAAAAAAGAGAAAAAATGTTAGCGTTAGAGGGTTTAAAAGTTTAGTCGCTGCCGAAGGTCTATTGTTGATGGAGGCCGCTGACTGATGAGGGCTGCTGATTGACGAAAGTAAATGACTGACTAAGGCTGCTGACTGACAAAGGTCGCTGACTGACGAAGGCCAATGACTGATGAAAACCAATCATAGTTGAAGTCCTCTGACTGATGAAGACCATGACTGACGAAAGCCAATAACCGACAAAGGCTGCCGACTGATGATAGCCAATTATTGATAAAGTCCACTGACCGATGAAGATCACTAACTGTTGAAGGTCAATAACTGACTAAGGCTACCGACTAATGAAAGCCAATGCCATCCTTGGTGTGCCGGAAGATGGTGGCGAGTACAGAGTGGTAAGATGGTGGTGATGCCACAGACTGACAGACACCTCATTTTCAGGTTGAACTCAGGTAAATCATAGCAAACAAGAAACTTTAGAAATGAATGAGCAATTGTACTATAGAAAAAAAATACTATAGGCAGATGAGGCGCAAGTGAGACGAGAGAGACCAATATATTTATGGGAGCTTGGTGAAAATTATTAGTCAAAACAAAAGCAGATTAATGCTGCATGCATGCATGGAGAATGGATATGTGTGCAGCTAGTAATGGAGTACTAGAATAGATTAGTATGGCTTGACGCCGTCGTAGTTCCCCGGCGGCCAGTAGCTGCACATGATGATGGTGTCGCCGCTGTTGCACTTGATGCGCCCGCAGCCGACGCTGGTGGTGGTCTTCCAGACGACGGCCTTGTAGTGCCCGCACATCTTCCCCGGGTCGCAGGCGTCGTTGTCGTAGTGGTAGTTCTTCTTTTCTTCGCTCCAGCCGTCGACGGTGATCTTCCAGGTGAGCCCCGGGGTGCCCTCCATGAGGTTCTCCCCGTACGGCGACGACGAGTGGATCTGCTGGCAGTTGCCCTTGAGCGTCTCCGCATACTGCTGCGAGAACTTGGCCAGCGTCGCGTTCCACACCAGCGGCGGCAAACCTGCGTTCTCCTTGGCGCGGAACAAGTTGTGCTCGTCCACGATCTCGTTGATCGCCTTCTCGTTCAGCCCCACCTCCGGGTCGCCGTCGGGGTCCAGCCCGCCGCCAGCCTTGCCGGCGGGTGCACCGTAACCACCCCCGCCGCCCGACGAAGCCGCCGGGGTCGTCTCCTCAGCGGCAGGCGTGGATGGCGCCGCCTCGCTCGGGGTGGAGTAGCCGCCTCCACCCGCGGATGCTTCGCCGCCTGACGAATCCGCCGCCGGAGTCGTCGTCGTATCCTCAGCGGCAGGCGTGGATGGCGTCGCCTCGCTCGGGGTGGAGTAGCCACCGGCGCCTCCACCCACCTCCGGCTGCGGCGTGGCCGTGGCCTCCGCCTGCGGCTGCTGGCCACCACCGGCCTCCAACCCGCCGTAACCTCCACCGCCGCCTCCGCCAAAGGACTTCTCCGACGCGGCGAGGCGGCCGGAGAAGAGGAGCAGGCAGAGCACGGCGGCTATCATCGTCGTGGCGTGGCGTCGCATCTTGCCGGCCGATATGCATTCGCCTCTGCTCCAGATGCTCTTTGTAGCAGGGCATCGCTGCTATTCTTGGCATGCATGGCAGGGACAGCCGGACAGGTGGTGCGCGCGGAGGTGACCGACGAGTGCTGCTTTTCTTCGACGGCCACGCGACCCATGCCGTCAACCGCGCGCCGGAACAGACACGGTAAGGTGGGTGTCCTTTGCTCGGCTGGGCCCAAACGTCTTCTCGGCCTCGATGCTGCCTTGGATTATTGGGCCTCAAATGTAGCAGCATATCAAAATGGCCCATGTTAATTTCCAGCATCCTGAAAAGTGAAAATAAATAAACTACTTCCCCTAAAAAAATGAAAATAAATAAACTACTGCATTAACCAGGTACGACAACATCTGGTTTCTCTGTCATCAGTATTCAGTAGTCCTACCTCCGTCAAAAAAAAAAAAAAAAACTTCCTCCGTTCCTTAATATAAGCCATATAGATTTCTAAAGAAAATTCTAAAATATAGGTACGTATCAGCTCCCACGCCGATTAGTTTGGAAACATTTCCACCGTACATAGCACATGTTCCAACCAATCTCTTAGATTTAGAAAGCAATCTGATTGGGATAGAGAAGATGGCCTGATTTCCCTTTTTTTTCTCGGTCTCACATCCTTCTCCAAGCCGTGCGTTAATATTTGTGCTAAAAACTATATGGCTTATATTAAGAAATGGAGGGAGTACAATTCTAGCACAGTATCATGTTTTAGTACCTTAAGTTTTACGAATTATAGATAAAAAAAAGTATCCATGTTTATGATACTAAATAAATACTATTAGATTAATTACGAAATATATTTTTATAATAAATTAATTTAAAGATATAACTGTGAATATTATTCACTAAAAACTTGGTCAAATATGAACTATTTTTCGTGGCACGTATCTCATAGTTACATTCTTTTCGGGACGGAGGCAGTATTTCATAACTTCATAGATACAGAGTACCAAACTTGTTTAGCTCAGGAAGCTGCTGCCTGCTTCAGATCAGGCTTGCCGTATAGTATAGGGAGCCTAACAATTCTCTTCCTGTTCAATCGGTCCAAGACACAGGCGGCGGCAACTGTGCTTGCGTAAGTGAACTTTCAACTTGATGAATAGTTAAGCTTGTTTTCAACACATTAGCTAGGGTCTATCGTCATGCAGCGTTGCATATATAATATGGTTTTTGTAGGTCATGCCAATGCTTCGTTCAATCCAAGAAAAAACTCATACAACAAATCAGAGGCCATTCATAATTAAGATTAGTCCAGTAAAAAAGCTACTGCCACAACACGTAGGTTGGGCCTAAAGATGGCAACGGGGACCCGATACCCGATATCCGACGGGTATTTGATCCATTAGGGGATGGGGATGGGATCATATCTTTACCCGTGGGCATCTAAATGGGCAAGAATCCATACCCGACGGGTATAGCGGGTACGGGAACGTTCCCTGTTTACCCGTCCCCGTTATCCATTGGGGAACCCGACTATTTGAGCTGCCATGCGAGTATTAGGCCCAAAGAAGCTCAACATAGATATTTTGGTCCAAATCTGAACAGTCATATATAGTTTGTGTGTTCTAGGAACCCTCGTTCAATTTTTCCTCACCATCTCCGCCAGCAGCACAAGCATGCCTGTCTCACGAGCGCTCGTGCCCCTCGCTTCCTCAGTTCGGTCTCTCTGTCACCTTTGCTCGTCCTCCTCGCAACCTCGCTCCTTCTCCTTGGCATCTCCGAGACTCTGACACTTATACCCGAGTGAAGAAGAAACGTCTCCGATTGCAAAGCTGCGACCCCAAGTGTCCTTGTTTATCGGGTATGCAGTACCCGTCGGGTATCTGTTACCCGACCGATACCCGACGGGTACGGGGATGGGCAAGAATCTATACCCGAGACAGTTAATGGGGATGGGGACGGGATGAATTCTCCGTAGCGGGGAAGAGAACGTTCCGGCGATACCCGACGGGTATATACCCGTTGCCATCCTTAGTTGGGCCCTGTTTAGTTCGTAACCATAATTTAGCACGCCATGGATTAGTCATGTCACAGTTTTTCCTGCAACTGATTGATTCACTGCCACAGCTATGATGCGCCAACTTTCTTATTAGCACCCGTCCTACATTCTATAGACTCATTTTTTTACAAACTTTGCCACAATTGTGGCTTCCACAACCAAAATCTGCAACTTCTAGCGAGGTGGGATTATCTTAGCGCTTAATAATCATGCGGCTTTAAGCATTTAAGAAGAGCACTTCTCGACCAATTGCCTCACCATTTCCATGTGCCTTGCACAGTTGGTACGCCGATCTTTACTGCACTAGGAGATCGAAGCGCACCAACCTGGTAGTGTTTGATTTTGCTCGCCACACTTTATGTGCCAGCCACGGTTTCCCAAAGGTTAATTAAGTGTGACAGACTACGATACCAACCAAACAGGCATTCATGTTGGCACAGGTGTGTGCTCATATGGATTCAATAATTGAGGATTCTTCCATGCGTTGCTACGGATTCAATGGTGCTCAATGATGAGCTCTGCAATGACGGCTTTTTGCGATGCCGCGGAGATGTGAACACATACCATAGACTACAATTACCTAGTTACTTTTTATTTGAAAACGAAAAAACATAGGTATTGGTTCCACGTCTTTTGGACTGTTCTACCTATCATATCTTCTAACATTTTCCTGTTAGTACCTTCTATTTTTTCACCATTTGATCTCTCTTGATGGAGGCAATTGGGGAAACATGCATGACCATGTGGAAACAGAATCCCTTGGAACAGGCCAACAGCCAACAGGGGTGTCTTCTTGTGCATTAGCATTGGATATGCTGGCGAGTCTAATGCCGGCGGCGAAGTGATGTGGTCTGAAGTAGTATGATGATGACAAGTCTCTTTCAATCCAAAATAACAAGCTGTTATCTATAAAGAGACTGGTCTAAGCTAAACACTTGGTCAGTTCCTTCCAATTACAAGTTTGTGACTTATAGTGTCCGTAGAAATTTGTACGGCTTATTATACGACGATTGACCATATATGTACCTACCTAGCTACACTTAGCTACTCTCTCTATATATTATATATATATATATGCACAAGTCAGTTGTTGGTTGATTATTCTTCTTCAAGCAAATATACAGATGACTGTTCTATAAAGTCTTCGACACCACAGAATGGTAGGTGGGTTCAACTCAAGTTGCATATATCTGTAATATTTGGCCTAAAAATGGGTGGAAAAATAATATACCCTCAAGTCGCCGTGAAATGATGCATCAGAGCTTGATTATTGGTCCAAATCTGAAAGGCATAAATATGATCAGTCCTTTTTTCTTTTGTTCGAGTCATGAACAGTAGAATGCCACACTGTGTGTTGACCAAACAAGACAAGACAAGAGACAAGATCCTTCCGTCCACGACCACAAGGAACAATGACCGCACTCATCCGTGTGCAATGGCGTACTGCCTTCTGGTCCCTGAAAGTATATATATACAAAACCCTTCAAGGCAATTGCAGTATATTCTAGAAAAACAAGAACGTCTTATAATTTGAAACGAATGGAATATTATTTAACTTTACTTGTGCTTTAACTTACTTTCTTGTGTGATTGCTTCGTTGTAATTTGTGGTTGCCGCTTCTACCATAACATTTTCATCCTTATGCTATCTTATATTATGCAACATCTCTCTCACCAGCAGTCTAAAAGGCAATTCTTTCATCATAACATAATCAGGCAAATCTCGTTCATAACATAATACTGCGATTATATATGGTAATTGTAGTTGTCCAGTTAGATCCAATTAGACGTTTAGAGATTCATTTTTCCTATCCATCAGTTGCCTGAAATTTGTTCTTTGTTCAAGCGATGTTGTTCATCCACATCGCTTCAAGATTTGTGCATCTTCAAAGGTGTGTCTGCTCATTTGATGGCTGATATTTCAGGCACCTGAAATATAGCAGGACCTCAAGACAACAATGTTGTATTGGTGTATCGAGTATGGTACCGGCCGTGATAAGCTCGCACACAATGTTTTTTGCATTTCCACACGTTGCATGATGGCGATATTAGTTCACAAATGAAGGCCGAAGTAGTAGGCATACACACACACGAAAGCGATGGTTCAGTCCAACTCCATCCGCAGGTATTCCCTGATGAACATCACTTATAGTGGTTTTTATATATATACATCCCCACCCTTGCAAGTCCCATTCAGTTCTGTACTGACTAACTGCAGGTGCAGGAACAAAAATGGGGCGATCGCCGTGCTGCGACAAGGCGGCGGTGAAGCGCGGGCCGTGGACGGAGGAGGAGGACGTGCGGCTGCGGTCCTACATCGAGCGGCACGGCGGCAGCACCGCCGGGGGGTGGATGGCGCTGCCGCGGAAGGCCGGGCTGCGCCGGTGCGGCAAGAGCTGCCGCCTGCGGTGGCTCAACTACCTCCGCCCGGGCGTCCGGCACGGCGGCTTCTCGCCCGAGGAGGACCGCGTCATCTGCGCGCTCTACGCCGCCGTTGGCAGCAGGTGGTCCCTCATCGCCGCGCACCTCCCCGGGAGGACCGACAACGGCGTCAAGAACTACTGGAACACGCGCCTCAAGAAGCGCTTCCAACTCCTCTTCGCCGGCATGCCGCCACGGCGACTGCGCGACGCCGACGTTAGCGCGGTACCAGTGCCGCCGCCTTGGACCACCGGACTGCTGCGATGCGGTACTGGCGGCGGCGTTGATGACACGCGCATTATTGGTGCCGGCGGAGGCGGCAGCGGCTCGGACGACGGCATGGTCACCGGACGCACGAACGACGTCGTCGTGAGCCAGCAGCCTGCAGAAACCAGCAGCGGCTCGTGTGGACCTGCGGCGACGACAGAGCTCGACGAGATGTTCCGGTCGTCCATGGGCCTAATTAATGAAGAATGAAGAATCTAATGAAGAATGAAGAATCTAATGATACTTAGTTGATATCATAAATGCTATTATTTTCTTATATAAATTGGTCAAACTTGAGGAGCTTTGGCTCTCCAAGAAAGTTAGATTGACTTATAATTTAGGACGAAGAGAGTAGCAAACATGCTCGTACGTTGCAATGAGATGCATAATTAGTTTTAGCGTTGTTCATGCCAATAATAATGAGTTAGTTATTTTTTTATTTAATTGGGCTTGACCCAACCATAAACTAAATACATTTCAATACTTGTAATAAATGCTAGTGCAATAAAAGAATAATCTCGTATGGAAAATTGATAGGAGATTGACTCAAATAGATGGCTAATGTGTGACCTATTCTGAGTTTGAAAAGGTGGAAGACAAGCTTCTGCATATGCCTCATGACACTAACAGACTTGAGCAACTAGACCATAACATGAGTGTGGTGTGGTGCCGAGCTGCCGATGAAGGATTTGCAGCTCTAAACTAAAAGCGAGAAGGGTGAAAGAGCAATGATGGATCAATGGACGGAAAGCGGAAGGAGTGAGACAAGCGGTTGACAGACCAATAAACGGAAGACAGAAGAGTGAGAGACGGACGAGTAAGAGAGTAAAAGATGAAAGAAAAGAATTTTCACTATTTAAGTTAGTTACAGATATAGATACATATTGTCAAATAAACATGATACTCCGCTGGCAGTGATAGGGTAGCCATTCTCAAACCCAGCTATGAAGTAGCAAATTGAGGGCATGTTTGGATGCCCATGTATTGACCTCAACTCATATGTGTTGAAGTGGTTGTTGTGAAATTTAAGCTAAATTCCACATCAAACTACTCCAACACACATGGATTGAGGTGAATACATGCGTATTCAAACAAGGCCTGAGCGGTCTTGTTTTTAACAATGGAGAGTTAAAACTCCCAACACGTACACGTCGTACCACTGGGCTATCCACACGTTCTCAATTTACACAGCTTGTGGGTATACTACTCGGCCTTCGTTGACACATTGTTTCCCAAACTTTATTTGCCTAACTAATACGAGTATGTGGCTAATGCGTCTATGACAGTAGAGCATAGAGGTAAAGAAACATCATGCTAAACCACAATTATCGTAGAGAACCACAAATACTCAGGTCTCTGCTAGTACATATCACACGTGAAAGAAAAAAACTTCAACGCACCCCCCTCCCCCGCGTCGTCTCCCCGAGGCGACTCGGGGGGCGACACCCAGTGCCGCCGCATGCCCCCCCCCCCCCCCCCCCCAGCCAGCTCCCTCGGCCGCCGGTGCTGCTCGCCGACGAGCGGCGGCGGCCTGCGGTGCCGCTCAACAAGGCAACCTCCGCACCTCCTCCCTTCCCCCACCCTCTCCCATCTTTCTGATGCCAAGCTTTTCTCTACTTCCATGGCAGCCGAAGATGACTGGCGACGAGGCGGCAACTATTCATACTCCTATTGTGACCTTGAGCGAACCACAAGGGTTCAGGCTGTAGGTGTGTGGCAGATGTTGTCATGCCGGTGGTTCGCTTGTGTTGTGGGTGTAGTGCATGCAGGTCTTTGTGGATTCTAGGTGAAATCCTTGCCCAGCATGTTGCTGGTGCCGGTGATGATGGCGCCCTCGGGCGTCATGTTCCTCGTTGAAGGCATCGTCAAAGATCCAACTGGTGCCTTTAGGTGTGTGGTCTCTGGGTGAAAACCCAAATCCAGTGTGCCTGGACAAAGCAATGGTGGCATCTTTAGATGTCATTCCCTTCCTGGAGGTATTGATTTGGAGACCACCTACAACCAGGTCATTCAGTCATCTCTTCGCCCAATTCATGCCCACCCCCCTATATGCTTGCACAAGTTCTAGCCGGCAAGTTGTCGTTGCCAGTGCCTTGCTCTGCCATTCTTCATATGTTCCTTCATTGCATTGCCTCACCAAATGCCGGGGTGGCGAGACCATGATCCCCTCTCTCTTGGATCTCCTCGTTCTCCTTTTGCCGGCCCTCCCTCCTTTGAGGTTTCCTCCCCTGAATAGGTGTTGGCGGGCATCGATTGGGCCCCGAATGTGCTTCAAAGACAATGTATTCACGACTGTCGTCTGTCAGACTCGACTCGAAGCTTAACAGTCGCTTTTGGAATGGAGGTTGCCGGAGTACAGTCACCTGGTGGTGGTGTTTTGTTGTTGAACAACTTAGTGTTAGTGTTTGTTTCGTTTGTGTTGTGTACTTTTCTAGCCTTCTTTGTATATCTGGGTTCATGACCCAACCATGTAACTGGCGCCTGGCGCCCTCCATTCCCAGATTCGCCGACATCAGTGGAAAATATTCAGGTGGGGACTATTGTCCCTCCCGGTGACTTCTCAAGAAAACCCACAATTACTCACCTAGAACACTAAAAAAAATATGTGCTCAACTAAGAGCAAATATAATAAAGGACTATAAATGAATTTTATGTTGGGGTGAAGAGAGAACGAAGCGAAACGTGGACTTATAGCTATTAATGCATGATCTAAGAAACTTTGTAAGAGAAGAAAATAGACCATATATTAATGATGAAGTATGCTATACGTTGTAATAGTTGACTTTATATGGGTGGGCTAAGAGATGGCCTATGACCCTGCAAGCTAAGGCACAAGTTTAGGCTGTCGCACAGAAAATCACAAGAAAGATGAGCTACATTCATACATCATGTATACGTGCGTCAGCCGCGAGTAAACTGTTAGTCGCCCTCGTCAGGTTCTAAACAACAAGAGTATCTCCTCCCGACCTGCCGACCAGCTAGCTGCTCGATCACTGGCTCTAACCATTGAGCCACATGCCTGAACTTGCAACATCACCAAGGGTCGCCATCGATGACCTGGTACGCGCCGTACCTTTGAAACTTGAGCTAGTGGTGACGTACCTCTGAAGACTCGGGCAGGAAACTTCAAAAAATATACATATATGAAGTGCACAACTCATCACTGACTTCAGCAACTGCTTCTCCACTCTTGGTCAAGCTTGGAATCGGATGAGCTCGTGTAGAATTTCATGGTCACAACTCACAACTCAACAGCACGTCTCTTCAATCTTTTATATATGGAGATGCACTTTAGTCAAATTCAAATGAACACACACAGCACGCAGTCAGGTACTTCGTTCGATACAGCGGGCAAGCGGCACTGCTGCCGAACCAAGCTAGGTCCAGCATAGCCTTTTAGCCTGTGGAAGAGAAGGCAATATGTACAAGACAAATACCATGCAACAATTGACTTACAAATTGGGTGCAAAAAGAAATAAAAACACCACCAACACTCAGCAAACATGTAAATAGGTGGTCAGTCAGATATTGTGCAGCAGATAACTCTCTCAAATCAAAGCCACGATCGATCTGAGGGAGGAAAAAAAAAAAACTGCTGGTAAGTTCCCCAGAATGTCAGACCCTTGTCAATGCACCGGCAGCAGCAAGAAGCTTATTTCCATTCAAGGAAGGAACAGTGAAAAAGATTGCAATATACTATAAATAAAGAGGGCAGGATACCAACAGAGACGAAGCAAATATTCACTGCAATCTGTGTGAAGAACAATACAAAAGATGACCCCCTTGAGAGATCTTGATGACTAGGCCGATGCTGACTGTGAAGTTTGGTACAGGAATATGATTCCCAACAGCTGCAGATATGCAGATACCAGCTCAATGCTGTGCTAAGAACCTCCACTAAGTACAAGATGATGGCACATGCTCCTTGACAACATGGATTCGACTACAGTCCCAATCTAACATGCTTACAGGCAGTCAGGGTACCGACAGCTCTAAAGACCAATTAGTATAATCCTCAATACCTCAATATGATTGGTGCATGAAGGCTAACAGACCTGCTAAAGTTGCCAGGCTCAATCACACAGACCAATGGAGAGGAGGAACATTATATATATAGATCACTTTGGCTACATTAATCTCTTACAACAAAACCATGAGCATTACATCAATGTGCAACGCTAATGTTTGAGTAGCTGAATCTGACTAAAATGCAGAACCACTAACTCATCCATGCGACAACTCAAAACAACAAAATTGTGCCTCAACACTCATGATGATGCTCTCATATAGATTTCTACGTTAACCCTTTTCTTTTCTTAAGGAAGGGTCGTATATGCATGTATGTCTCTGTACATTTATATAGCCAACAGGCAAAAGGGGTTAACAGCTAACAACTATCCGATTTTCTGTTCTGATAAACCTCTTTTCTGCAATCTGATCAGGAAAGTAACCGACCTCACAGCATGCCGGAGACGGTTAACAGGGAGTCCTTTTAGTGTTGGGTGAGACAGGTCCTTCTTGGGATCCTCGCAGGTTTCTTTGCCACTGGACTCACCCGAGGTAGAACCTTGCTCCTCATCCCCGCCAACAATTTCAATTTTCTCCAAGGGTACATCTACGGTGTCAGGGAACTGGCAATAAGCAGAATGAAGTCCGTGGTGAATTTCATCTATTCTTCCTGACCGTTCATCTTCCCTGTCCATGTCGATTAAATCCTACAAAATCACATTACAGCAGTCAACGTCACAAGATAGGAAATCAGTGTCACGAAAACTCTAGTCCTCAATTATTTTCTATGCTCTAGTAAAACCCATGTAGATCTAGACATGACATAATTTAAGGAACTAATATTACCTGTGCTGGAAAAGTCTTGAATAATGGAAGAAGTCGGTTTCTGCAGTACTGGTTAAATAAAAGAGTAAGGATGATAAGAGGTATGGTGAAGCCTGCAGCTACTGGCGATTCTTTGAGTCCAAATACACCAAGGCAGATGATCTGGGTGAGCACAAGAGAGAATATGACTGTGCTGCATGCAATTGGCCAATACAAACCACCTGTGTCGTATCTTGTTCGATACACATTGAGCAACTGAAAAGAACACAACTAGTAGATAAATTTGAGGTAAATAACAAAAAAAAAATCTCTAGCTTCTCACCTGATTGCGGTAGACAACATAACCAAGGCAAAAGTACACCAGCAGAAAAGGTAAGATCAGAGGAGCCAGCACAGACAATGTGAATCCCAATAGTCCAACAAACAGAACTTTTGGTACTTCTGTGTGGTAGGGAAATGAGGGAACGAATTCTGTATCTTCTCTCATTCTCAGAACATATTTCCTTATAAAGTTCCATATCAGACCAAAGAGCTGCATAACTTCAGATGACAAACTAGCCCATCCTGAGGTCAGGACATAGGTGATGAAGAAGGTGGCCTGGAATAAAATTAGATTTACAGAAAAGCAAAACAAATTAGATAAAAATTAAATACAGAATGAATATAGTATCTTTCCACATGCAACAAATGTATCTTAATCAAAGTCTTGTTCTTTCTATGGCATGAACCAAAAAAAAGATGTGATTTACCTGTCCAGGTACAGCTTTAGCAAGCTGGACAGGTATGTCCTTTGGGCTTGATAACACGTTCAATTGACTTATGACAGTACCAGATAATACATTAGCAAAGAATATGTTCCAAACTGTGAAGATCAGCACTTTACAGCAAGCGCTTCTCTTCCTTTCACTGTGTGATGTAGGACCCTCCAATGTAGAAAATAGCATCATAATTGGAGCAACAGTGTACAGAAAGATTTGCAGTATGACACTGGGAAGGTATCCAGTTACTAGCTGAGTCATGTAGTATTTCCTGCACATACATAACAGTCAATAGGTGCAGTGTGGAGACAGATAAATGAATAGCATCTAGCAACATGAGATAACAGTGTCAAACTCTATCAAGATGATTTTGATACCATCATTAGGAGAGCCCAACTGAAATTCCTGTACTTACTTCTTCAATATTCCTCTTAGGAAAGGAAGCCTCTGCTGCAGCTGCTCTAGCTGAGATAGCCCTTGTATAAATGTCACCGGTATCAGAAATATGAACATAAAACAAATAGAGCCTAGGAGTGTAGCGATACGGCGAGCCCAAAGCTGCTTATAGGGTAGCCAAAGATTGGACCAATACACGTCTTCTGGTTCTGGAGCTAGATTAGCAACCCACTTCATAGGGTTAGATGTTTGAAGTATTTCTGATGCAACAAGGGCGGCATACCGAGTTTTGAAAAATACAAAAGCAGCTGTGCATTCCTGCATACGATCCCACATAATAATTACTAATTTATTCCAAATAACTGATATATTAAGCAAAAGAACAAATGCATGCAAGCTTAACCTCATCATCTAAGTCCAAGATGGATTTATTGTCAGCTTTCCCCCTGTTCTGCTCACATTCAGTGTTCAATAACTTGAAAGAATTTGAAGAGGCTCCACACAGACAACAGCGGTAGGTAATTGTTCTGCATCCCTGATCGACTGTTTCATCTGTGAAATGTTTGAACTTCTTATATGCCTTTTTTGCGCCAGTCTGTCAGAGTTAAAGATTAAAGTTACACCAAAAGCATAAATAAAGTGAAGAAGCATGTCAAAAAAACAAAAAAAAAAAGATTATCCATCTGTGCGAAAATCTAATGAACAGAAGAAGCAGCGTTATAATAGTAAATGCTCGTCACTAGGAAAAGTGAAATGCATTCGAGTGTTAAGTACCATTATCTTCTGAACTTTCCCAACTTTGTAAACTACTTGATGGAAGAGATAACTAGATGAGTGATACTTTGTGAAGAAGCCATCAACAACATCACTGCATGATTCTTTATCTGCCTTTGGTATTCCCCGAACAAGAACTGTAAAATGGCCTGGCAATGTGCTTGTACTCCTGAATTAGGAAAAAAAAAAATGAATCATCAAAAACATTCTGGATACAAGGAGATGCCTCTAGTCCAACTGGTTAAAGCGTCCCGGTGGCACTCCTCAGGTCCTGGGTTTGACTCCCCGTGGGAGCGAATTTCAGGCTGGGGTTAAAAAAATCCCCTCATCTATCCCACGCCAAAGCACAGGTCTAAGGACTAGCCCGGTCTCACAGGGCGACGGTGCCGCTGTGTAAGGGTGGGGCAGGGGTTCGGGGGTTTTCTGGGCCTGCGTGAGAAGGTCTTCTTCTTAATGCAATGCCTGGGGGTGGTCATACCCTCGCAGGTCCAGTTTTTTTATGTTCCAGCAATTCAAAATGGAAGCGAACTTACAATGTATAGCAGAATGCAAGCTACTCCAGAAATTATGTACAGGGTTACACAATGGACCCAGAGCCTGCAAGGAACCCAGAATACAAAGCGAACATCAAAACATGCACAATGCTCATTCCTCAAGTTCTAAAGGAGTGAAGAAGCAAGTTGGATTACCGCCAAAGGCAAATAACATTTTCAAAATGCCAGCAATTAAAGCGGCATATATATAATATACAAAAGCACAACATGACAACATTTCAGCAGTCTATGGCAGAAAATGATAATAGATTAAAAAAATACGTTGTTTGGCTTACCATCTTGATTTCACTTCTACATTCCCAATTGTAAATATATCTAGAGATTCCGAAGGAATTCGAACATGGTGTATATCCTGTCCAAAATAATTGAGCGGAAGAATCCCAAAGACACACAAAAGGGCGGCAAGGGTGAAGATGCGTATGCTGTTGAATATGTAAACAAATGTATCAGTCGGCCAATTTTGTTGCTGAGGTTAAACACATGCACTATTATGAAATTTTCAGGGCACAAATGAAATAAGGAGGAGAAAAGGGAGTAAGTTTTGCACACCATACCTGAATACTAGAATTCTATTGAAAACAACAGCATCCAAGCCAGCAGCAGCCAGGATCTCTTCCTCAGTACACTGCAGGGCTTTGACTATCCATCCAGTAGATGGAACAAATCTCTCCAAGATAAAAGCCCCTTGGAGCCGATCATGCTCCTCAGCGATCCTGCGGCCGAAGTAGACCCTGACATTGGCTGGCTGCTTTCTGAGAACAGAGTAGAGCGACAGGAAGAGGACACAGAGGCCAATGTTGATGCCCGCAGAGGTGAGTAGCGCGCTGATTTTCATCTCTGGGTGTCAAGCGTGTCACGCACTGACACAGTCTATGTCATCTGAAACGCGGCGTCATCCTCGATAGCCACGGTTCAGTTGCTGCAGGAAAAGGTTGGTATTAGCACATCTAGTTTATTTATTTGTAAATAAATAAACTAGATGTGCTGAAATATTTGTAAATAAATAAACATGGTGTTACTTGGGTAAGATGAACAGCACACATGTTTGATGTTTTGTTGCAACCCAGCACACCTTGACTGTCTAGCTGCCTGTGTGTTTATATGCTTATTAACATCATAGCAAATTGCAGTTGCAGGAATTTGGAAGGACTATACATACAGGTGGACACTGGACAGTTTAGTTACAGAATTCGGAAGGACTATAAATAGTGGTAACAGGTCAACAGGTAAACTGATCAACCTCGGCAACGCTATTGCACCCCCAAACTTAGTTGTGTGGCACCTAATGATTAGTGTCCACATGCAGCACGAATGGACTGTCAGGCCTCAACTGCAGAGAAACAAGGTTGATGCTAACAAACAAGTACTCTGCAGAAACATAAGGGCTGACAATATCTCTTGTTATTGTTGGGGGAAGGACTATAGGCATGGACTAGTACAGATTGAAAAGTTGAAGTTGAGGAGAGTTGATCGGTGGTACACCCAAAAATTGAGGACTTTCTTTTGTTTTTTAGCATGTGGATTATTGGCACTAGCATGAAGAATGATGGAAGAGAGGGAGACGTGAAGGCTGAAGAATCGATGAGGGCAGGGCAAGTCCATTACTTTACTCAAGTAGTAGATTCGATTCGGCTGGGGGCCTGGGGTTCGATTGATTGGTATGTGTGGAACAATATTTGCGTGCGAGCATGAGCAACACTGGGCAACCACGCGATGCAGAATCATTGCTGGCACCAATTTACGCAACACAATTTTTTTGTGGTGTTAAAAAAAAAACGGGAAAACTCGAGTGCCTAATGTGAATGAATGAATAAATAAATAGATAAAAGTTGTTTGTTTTTGGCAAGAAAACAGCAATCGGCGCCTACCTCCGCCGAACTGCAGTACTGTAGTAGATTAGACAGAGCAGAAGAAGGAACAAGATTGGGGGGAAGCAATAGCAAAAAGTTGCCGTCTTGGGCAAGCGGCGAGCGAATGCGCGAAGGGAAGAGAGGGAGCAGGCAGAAGCAGCATGAATCGAATCGAAGGGGAAGTCCAGGAGCAGGCAGAATGCTGGGTGGATTCGGCGGGCGAGGCAGGCGAATGTCGCGGCGGCCGGAGTCGACTAGTACTACTAGTAGAAAGCAGCAGGAAACGAGGAAACGGAAAAGGATGGAAAAGGCGTCAGTTACCTCGGCGCGGAAGGGCGGGCGGGCGGGCGGGGCGTTGCAGGAACCGGCGCGGCGATTCCTTCCCGGAGAAGACCTAGTATAGCAGAGCATTGAGATGAGAGTGCATGATTTGATACACTACTCCAGATTAGAAGAAGAAAAAAGAGAAAACGAATTTGGAGCGGGATAGGCGGACGGCGGGAGCAGCAGTAGAATAGGCACTGTACCTGGAGGAGAGCAGCGTAGCGGGAGTGCGTGCTGCGGCAATGGCGAGGAGATGGATGGATGGACGCAGCGGAGCAGAGTCCCAAATCGAAATCGGAAAGGAGGAAGGTAAGGGACGGCCGGAGGGAGGGAGGGAGGAAGGGAGGCGGTGGGAACAGGAATCCAAACCAACCTGGAGAACGAATTTATAAGCGTAAGACTGTCTCCAATGGCGAGACGTAGACCCAAAATGTGTCGCCCACGGTGCTTTGCCTACCCGAAATCAACTGCCTACCCGAAATCAACATCCAACGGCTGATCAAACACGTAACCCATTTTGCCTACCGCACCGAACGATACGCAAAAAAGCGTCGCTCTCTGCTCGCTATGCAAATCGTCCGCGCTCGCTCGCGTCGGCACCGCTCTTGCGCCCGTGGTGGTGGGCGCCGCCGCGTCAGGGGAGGGGGCGCTCGCCCAGGGCCGCCGCCAGGGGGCGCGCTCGCCGTAGCGCCACCGGCCAAGGAAGGGGCTTCGGCGTGGCGGGCCCTCGGCTGCTAGCTGCGCTCGGCTCCAGTGCGAGGGCAGAGCGGATTCAGAGAGAGAGCGCGGGGAAGAGAGGGCGGAACCGAGGGAGAGCAGAGCTCGGCGACTGGCAGCAGCCCTGGTGGTCCTCGGCTCCGGCGACTGTTGATGGCGAGCGCGGGTGGTGCTCGGGCACAGGGCGTCGGCGGCGGTCGCGGATGGCGGCGCTCGGTGGCGCGGCTCCAGCCAGCGGCTTGGCGCAGAGCGCGCACGCGTCGAGCGCGTGCAGGCTGGGCTCGCCGACGGCGGGCTCCGCGTCGAAGAAGAAGGCGCAGGTGAGGGGCGCGTCGAAGAAGAAGGCGCAGGCGCAGACGGGAGCTTTTCTCGTTTGCGTCAGCGGTTGGAAAATGTCTTTTTTTTTTTTGGGTCCGTGACCCATCGCTGTGCGGTACTCAAACCCTGCTATACGTCTCGTTTTTAGGTCCGATGGTTGGAGACAGTCTAAGCGAACAAGGAGAGAGCCTTGTTTGTTTGAACCAATTTATTTATTATAATAATTTTGTGTTTTTGTTTCTACTGCTACAACTGATAATATATAGCTAAAAAAAGGAGGAGATTCATTAAATTAAATTGGGTTTAAATACATACACTACTCCTACTCCATACAGGTAATCAAATCAAAATCAGTTTGCTGCTGGTGCTTACGTAATCGTAATCGACTGACCAGGCTGTTTCTCTCGATAACTGGAGTAAGTAGTAGTCAGTTTGTGTTGAACTCGAACCTGGCCACCACCTGCTTATTCTATTTTTGATGATGGGTTGCAGCACCAAGCTGATAGGGTCTCACGATCCAGCCCAATAACCAACTTTAGGCCTGGACAACAACATCCAGGTCACGCACTGGCGCCATGGAATGGATGGGGGAAGATTGAAGTGCTACTAGTATCAGAGCAGAGGCCCAGTCTTGTGAAAATGCCAATCACTCTTCTTTTCTTTTCTTTTCTTTTCTTTTTCTTCTCGTCGTGCTATAGATATACATATGGAACATACATTTTCTAAACAATAGTGCTAGTACATATTAAAATATCCTTGCTGTGTAGTACATTACTGTACGTATTAACGCCAAAGAAGTAAAGCCGCGCGGATGAAAAATCTCCCGTCGATGTGGAGGAATCCAGGGCAGGCGACCGAGTCGCAGGGAGATCCACGGACCTCAACCAAGATCTGAGCCACACAAAACTGGAAGAAAACAAGACAAGAAATCTGCGGGAAGATATTTAGAAATAGGATGAAGTTCACTTCTGGCCCCTCAACTGTTGTGTTGGTCTAATTTTAACCTTTAACTACAAAATCGTCTAGTGCCAATACCCCAACTGTCAAAACCGTTCACTTTTAGCACCTGGACGAAAAGACTATTTTGACCGACGTTGAGCGATTTTGACCACGCCACGCCAGCGTGTAGGGCGCTGTGCCGGTGAGCCAGTGTAGGACCGGCTGCCTGTCTCTGGTTCTCGTGCACCGGGTCTATAGAAGAGGGAGAGCCAGACGAAGTGGATGACAGGCAAGACCCGCGGGACGAGGTGCCGTGCTCCCATTGGCTGAGTCGACGTGGCCAGCTTATCCCCGTCTTTGCCTCACGGTCACGGACTCATGGCTCCACTGTCCGTCCAAGAGAGAGAAAGCAGAAGGGAGGAGCAGAGCAGAGCAGATCGATGGCGAGGATACGGTCCGGCTCCGTCGGTTTGGCGTGGCCTCGGCGGTGTCCTCGCAAGCTGCGGCGACGGCGGCAGCGCAAGTCACGGATGACCGCAGATGTGGAGGTTCCGGAGGATCGGCTTGGATGGCATCTTCCGTTCCTTCCCGTTGTCCGCGCATAGTGGCTAGTGACCGGGAAGGGAGAGCAGGGAATCGGGGCGAGTACAGCGTTCGACGGCGGCGGCGGCGTCTTCGGTCTTCTCGTTCATGCGCGGAACAGAGGGTAAAAGAGGAGCAGAGCAAGGAGAGCAGAGCAGAGCGACGGTGGGAGCTTCTGCTCGGCGACGCGGCTCCGGCGGGATTCTCGTCCGTGCTGCCGTTGCGGCAAGTCAAGGCGTGGGCAGCTCCGGTGATGCTCAGCTCCAGTGCGGTGGCCGCCGGTGGCGAGGTTAGGAAGCAACTCTGACGGTGTGGCTTCGGCGAGCGTGGCGTGAAGTGCTCGGCGACTTCGAGCTCCGGCACGGAGATGGCCGAGGTAGCAGGGGCGAGGAGGCTTAGTGCTCCGACGAGCCGCGATGGTGGCGGCACTCTAGCATGGGTCGCTAAGATGGCTCTACAGTGTCATCCCGCGTGCACACGAGCTCTGTTCCACGTGGGTTGCTAAGATGGCGAGCTCGGCGACCTTTTTATAGGTGGCCAGGTAAGGCGTAAATTTAAGTTTTTCATCACATGATTACTACTTGTTCCTTAATTAGTATTTGATCAAAATCATTAACTATTGAAGTCAACAAATAAGGTTCGCTAGTTGTTGGTCTTAGCGTAGGACATACGTCAACATGTTCCTACGTACTAGTATAGGATCGGAAATGCGTGGCATCCGTCAGTCCAGACGCCCCTTCGTGGGCCTGCATGTCAGCCCAATAATCTCTGTTCCGCATCCGATCGATTTTTATTACGGTAATATCCCTGTCCGTCTCTTCCGTTGCACCGGTAGGATAAGGAAAAGTGGAGACGAGAGACCTCTCCGCGCGTCGACGGTGACCCGCCTGCTCCTGCTCCGTCAGCCGCCCCACTGCTCTGTGGACTGCTCTGCCATCGACGGTCACCCCACGCTGCTCCTTCCTCTGATGCACTGTCTCGCCCCACTGCTTCCTGTCGCTGCTTCTGCTCTACGGCCCACTTCACTTGACTGCGCTTTAGGGTCGAGATGGTAGACTAGAGGAGGTGAATAGTCATTTCTAAAAAATTAAATGTGTCGGCTAACCGAGATAAATGCGGAATTAAAACTATCGGTCTAGCCAAAACTACACCCATCTATCTAAGTTCACGAGCACCTTATAAAAGATCCTAGTTAAGCAACTAAGGTGCCGGGCTAGCTAGAGCTCACCTAAACAATTCTAGAAGTAAGGTGACACAAACATATATAACTAGTACTCAAGCAACTGGAGAGCTCCTATACATGCTAGTATGCAAAAGCACAAAGCTCCTAAGCTCACTAGCAGTGCTCAATAACAAAGCTACACAAAGCCAAATTAGGGAGCTCAAATTACTTAGCTACATAAACTAAGCAATGTGACTAACAAGGCTACTTAAGCCAATTAGTCACGCAAGGGAGCTACTTCTATGCTACACAAGCAAGAAAGTAACTAGCAAGCTACACAAACTAACTAATTACAAGAGCAACTACACAAGCACAATATATACAAAAGTAAATACAAGCTTGTATATGGGGATTGCAAACCAAAGCGAGGATGATGACACGATAATTTTTATCCTGAGGTTCACTTAGTTGCCACCAAGCTAGTCCCCGTTGTGTCGATCACTCACTTGGTGGTTCGATGGCTAATTGAAATCATCCGCCAAGCCCGCACGTCGGACACCGTAAGAACCTACCCACAAATAAGGGTAGCTCAATGACACGCTCTACAAGTGTTGCTCTTCGCGGCTCCCGCGGGGTGAGCACGGTACCCCTCATAAATTCTTCTCCAGAGCACCGCACAATCTTCTTACGTGCTTCACGATGGAGAACTCACCACCAAGCCGTCTAGGAGGTGGCAACCTCCAAGTGTAACAAGCACCACCGGCTTGTAACTCAATCATCTAGTGCCACTCGATGTAATCTCATAATGCAATCACACTAGAATTACTCACTCGCAGTCGATTCACACTCTTGCAAGCACAAGTGAGTTAGAGGGCTCTCTTAGCACTCTCCAAGCATGGACACTAAGTCCCAAGGGTGCCAAGCATGTGCCAAGGCTGACCACACACTGTTTTTATAGCCCCAAGGGCTTAAATAGCCGTTACCCTTCATCCTGATTTCTGTGCACTGACCAGGCTCGCTCACTAGACCCACCCCGTAGTCCGGTCCAAAGTCTGGTCTAGAGTCTGGTCACGCTACGCTCGCCATGTGTACTAGACGTTAGAAAGTTATCATTGGGAGCCATCGCCTAGTGTCTGGTCATGAACAGAGAGGCACTAGAGAGGTTTTTCATCGACCGGACGCGTCCGGTCAACACTGATCGGACTCGCCGCAACGTTCGGTCGCTTTCCCTAAGCGTTTCTAGGCCCGGAACAGTGGCATAGGCACATCTGGTCGCGCCCCAGTCCCAGCGTCTGATCACATGCTCTAAACAGCCCATCTGAGGAACACTGACCGGACTCGCGTCCGGTCACTGATTGTTCACTGCTAAAATGACCATATCTCTTAGCTCCAAACTCCGATTTCAATGATTTTGGACATTTTGGAAAGCTTACTCAAAGGGCTACACATCCCACTTGCATACTTGATCCAAAGCACAATGGATTAATGTAGAATTCCAATCCAAGGACCATCACAAAGTTTAGAGCACACTGAAAGACCTTTCTCTCTTCTCCAAGTTGTTCCAATTCAATTCCAACAACTTCTCCTTTGCAAATGTGCCAACACCACCAAAGTGTACACCATTATGTGCAAGTGTGTTAGCATTTTCACAGCCATTTTTAAGGAGTTAATCACTTATCTTGCCACGCCACTCGATCCTAGTAACGATGCAATGTTAGATCACTCAAGTGGCACTAGATGACCGATATGCAAACAAGTTTGCCCCTCTTAATAGTACAGCCATCTATCCTAAACCCGATCATAAACTTCTCTACACACCTATGACCGGTGAAATAAAACACCCTATAGGTTATACCTTTGCCTTACACATTCCATTCTATCTACTCCATCGTTGATGCAACACATGCACCAACCATATCACAAATGATATGATCCACTTCATATTATCACGTGACCTTGTTGGTTCATCGATCTTGACCTCACTTGCTTTTTACCGTTGTCTTGATCCATCGGCGCTAAGTCTTGCTCAAGCTTCACTGCCATGTGGTCCATCACTCCAAAGCCTCCAACTTGCCCTTCACGCTTGCAATCGGTCCATCAAGCCAAGTCTTGTCTTGATCTTCTCCACCTTAGTCACATGACTCAATGTCATGTCTCATATGAAATGAGCTCCTTCATCACATGTGTGAGCCTTGCTACAAATCCAAGCCATCTTCACCGTCATGGCATGAGTTGCTCACACAAGTGTACCTATGGACTAATCACCTGTGTATCTTACATTTAAACACATTACTCCTCCTAAGTTGTCACTCAATTACCAAATCCAAACAAGGACCTTTCAATCTCCCCTTTTTTGGTAATTAATGACAACTCTACAAAGATATGGAAATTAAGCTATTTTAGATTCATGTTGCTTGCCCAAGCAATTTTATCATGTGTAAATGATTTTGGACAAGTACCATAAACCCGAATTGGTAGTATTAGCTCCTCTTACATATGTGCTAGAGTGTTTGGTTTGAAGCTCGCACATATGCATGTATTGGAATTATGGGAGAGTAATTACTACCAATGATGCTAAGGTATAAAGAATTAACCTTTGATGCATGATATCAATCAGAGTGCACATTTTAACACCATCCTTAGCACCACGAGTAGCTAGACAACAAAAATACTAGAAACCCTGTGAGATCAACATTATAGGCAAGGTTCTAGTACCACGTGTAGAAATACAAGTCTAGCTACCATCCTATGTATGCTAGTTATCAAATCATCATTCAAGTTCTACATCTAGCATACACCACATAAAGCATGCATATCAAATTTTAAAAAACTCGTGCAATGCACGCAAGCACATGAATATGCACATATCAAATGCAACCAATCAAAGTTTATGAGCTTACCCCCCTACTTGTGTGCTTCTCTTGTCCAAGAATTTTTGATCCTTCTCAATTTCTCAATATAATGTTGCTCCCTCTTTGTCCATTGTTCATGTCCAAATCCCCATTTGTAATATCTTTGACTCAATCTCTCCCCCTTTGTCATCAATTTCCATAAAAGGTATGTCTCTTTTGATATAAAGGATTGCATTGGGCTAGATGGTTGACACTTGAATCTAGCATTTTTTGTGGACACCATCACATATGTTGAAATGACGCCATATGTAGGATCTTGTGACCTTGATACCAATTGTAGTGAGGCTCCTCCCCCTATGTCCAAGCATGGGTCATAGCACTTGATAAACTAGAGCTTTTGTAAGTTAGGGAACTTTCCTCTCTTGATGATCACTTAAAGTTGAAAATCACTTGTGGAACCACCATTTGATGTGCAAGATACCACTTGTATGAATGCTACTTGTAACAAAGTGATAATCTAGATATACCATGTATAAGAACAATCATGGAACCACTTGTAAGATTTGTCAATTATAACTATTTCTTGAACACTTGTCATATTCATGAGCTTCTAAGTTTGACTTAAACTAGAATGATTTGCCTAAGCTTCCAAGTCTGGTTTGAACCCTCTCTAGGCTTCTTCACACACATTAAGTTGTTATCTTATCAAGGTTGTACTTGTCACTTGTTGACAATCCAAATTAGATCAAGTACTTGGGTTCACTAGCTCATGAACAAACTCATGCACTATCACTAGATTCAAATAATCATTCAAGCAATAGTGGTAGGCTATGAATTTTAAAGATTTTCATTTGTCATGCATGATCCTAATAAGCATGTACTATATGCACTAACCACATACTAGTAAGGGATGAAAATGATCATGCACATTATAATGATACCTTTGCTATCTTAGAGTAGAGGATAGTTACATAGATTCTAATTTATTACTCCAATAACAATGTGAAGTCCAATTACAAGCTTGGTGAAGACCAATCATCAATAATGAGATCCATTCCTCACCCATATAAGATGAGAACTACTAATATAGACTTAACTTGATGAGTAATCTTGAATCCTTCTTTAAGTCCTTTTCTTTCTTCTCGTTTAAGTCCTTTTGTTTCTATCAAATGATCTCCAATAGTCACTAGAACTTAAACTTTATAATGATCTTGAGTTTGATCTTGATCTTCAATTTGAGTACCAAATGTGTGCCAAGAACACTCAACAATCAAATGTCCTTGTACTCTTTGCTTGTCATTCTTCTATATCAATTCAAAACCAAACTTAGGTATCTCAACCACTTATAAACATGTTTTCAACTTAAGGATCTTTCAATCAAAGTGACTCCTAACCAATCCAATAATTGTCAATTTTCTAACAGATTCTGTACCCTTCAAAGATAAATCTATAACTACCAATGTACACATTTAAATACCATGAAATTTGGTGAAGATGTGCTTCACTAAGTCATCTAGCAGCTGTAAAAATTTGAGTTTCATTTGACTTCTAAATTGCTACCAGATTTTACATCTTCCCACACTGCTACATGCTGAAAACTGTTGCACTATAGCTGACAAGATCTACTCTAAAACCAAAGTATTTCTTACCAATTCTTAAGAAAATTATACATCAACTAATACCATAAGTCTAGAGCATGTATATCAAATTTTAAGCCAATCCAAATATATTTGATCCACCAAAATCAGACTAGATCTCAGCTAGCTCAGATTTTCAATAAATGACAGATTTCAACACAATAAGCTATATATCTTCCAATTGAACCAAACTTGAAATCAACTTGTTTGAATAATTTCACAAGACATAAATCTATTCAATCCACTTACTAAAAGTCTTCTTATGAATTTATCCATTCAAACCAACTCAAATTTGATCACTAAGCAATTAATCCATTCAATCATCTCATAGCAAGCAACATATGCATATATATCTAATTCAATCAACTCATATGCACCCAAATGAATTAGATCAACAAAGAATATACCTTGGTTAGCTCATGATCATCCTATTAGCAAGCTTCAACTCAATCATTTGCAAGCCACCAAGTAATCCAATGAATCACAACAACTTGAATATTACACTTGTATGTTGATAGCACTTGGACTTCACTAACTTGTTATGACATTGGGATAACGATCATCACTTTTCAATACTTGGCTTAATCATATGATCAACAAGATGAATACCATTTGAACCAAGCCTCTAATACCGGTGGTACCTACAAACAATCATCCACTTTTTGATGCTACCCAAACTAGTTTGGATCCTCTCAAGTTAGGACAACATACTTAGACATAGCCTTAGTATGAATAGCGAGATATTTTGCAATATCAACCATAGAGGTACCATCACCACCCTTCCTAAGTATACTATTTGCATCAATTTAAATAGGCTTAGGAGTATTACCTAGGGGATATGAATGTGCCATGTGTCTCCTTTCTCGGCATGAGCAACAATTTCTTTTGGTTAGAGCCTTCTCTTCCTTGCTCTTGTATTGCTTCTTATTGCCTTGCCTCTCATGAGTTGCTTGATCCTTCTTGTCAAGCTTGGTAGGACACTTCGAGGCAAAAGTGTCCCAAATCTTCACACTTGAAGCACTTGATGTGAGCATAGACTTTCTTCTCTTCTTGATTCTTGCTCACTATCTTGGTATCTTGATTTTGCATTGGATGCCTTGCTCTTTCACCCCTTCTTATTTTCTTTTTCTTCATCATCAAGTCACCACCATCTTCATGATTAATTTTGATTTGCTCTTGGGGTATCTTTTCTTGCTCAACTTGTGGCTTTGGTTGAGGCTCTTCTTATTGCTTCACCACTTGCTTGGTTGGGCACATAGAGGTAAGGTGACCCTATGTGCGGCAATTGAAGCACTTGACATGCTTGAGCCTTTCTTCTTCTTTCTTCAACTTGAGCTTCTCAAGGTTGGGGAAAGCCTTTTCAAGATGTCCCATTTCATGCCATTTGTAGCACATGGAATGAGAGAGCTTCTTTTGTAGTAACTTCTTCATCCTTCTTTCTCTTTTCTCTCACCCTTTGTCATGCTCTTGTTGAAGCCAAGGCCACTCTTGTCACCGAAGTTTCTTTGAGTCTTTAATATATGCTCAAAAGTGACTTTTGATTTGTAGCCCTCTCTAACTTGTTGCTTAATTTCTTCACTTCTCTTTTGAGCTCATTGTTCTCCTTCAAAATGTTAGTCTCACAAGATATAGAAGAAGAACAAGCATCTATATATGAAGAACATGGAATAGCTAATAAATCATCACAAGAGGTGGATACATTCTTCTTGCCTACATCACAAGAGTTAGTAACAATATATGATTGATCATTTGACCCATGTGATGAGCTCTCACTAGTTTTAGATTTTTTATTTGAAAGCTCTTTAGTAAGAAAAGCATGGTCTTGTACCAAGTTATCATGAGCAACACTAAGTTCCTCATGATCTAATTTTAGCTCCTCATGTAAACAACTAATGACATAAAATAGATGCTTTTGTTGTCACATGTGTTCTTTAGAAATGAGTTTTCATTTTCCAATTTACTTGTTTTAGCCATCTCATTTTCTAAAGCTATGTTCATGCTAGCAAGTCTACTAACAAGCTCATCATATGAATCATGACCAATTACATTGCAACTTGATACCTTAGTGTCACCTTGTGACATGAGGCAATGTAGAGGTGTTGGAGAGCTTGTTGTAGTGATATCATTTGGGCATGAACAATCATCATCACCATCAAGTGTGCATGGGGTAGCATCATCATTTGCATCACTTGAGGCATCATCATCAACCTTGTCAAGTGAACTTATGATAGATCTTTCATCATCATCACTTGACCATGAGGTGAAGCAATCTTCCACAATCGTCAAATTGTGGTCATGCTCGACACACTCATTCACCTCCTCCTTGTGATCATCCTCCTTAAACTTTCCATCATCACTTGTGGAGGAGTCACCAAAGAAGGCTTAGAGTGCCATCCACATATCATGAGCACTCTCCAAGTCCCACACACGTCTAAAAATATATTCATGCAAAAGCACACGTTAGATAATATTGAGCACGTGTATCAAGTTGTAAGCAATCCTTTTGAGCTTGGGTTAGATTTCTCTTATCCAAAGCATCACGAGAAAAGGCAACAACAATGATCCACCACTCCTTTGAACCCATTGCACGAAAATGATCAAGCATATGGTGTTTTGAAAGTGCATCTAGCCCTTTAGTGGGTTTTGGATGATTGAATGACAACGTGATTAAAGGTCTAACCATTTTGCTAAGTGTGGATAGGTAATAGGTTATCTCATAGGTACTTAATGAAAGCCAAAATGATGTGTTGTTGTATAAACAATCTAGTTCAAGCACAAGACAACAATGCAAATGGAATTCATGCAAAGGCTTATTTATTGTGGGATTTCCATGTACTGTGTGAAAGCAAGCTCGTAAGAATTAATTAATGAGACATGAGGGATTGCATATGGAATGGTCCCATATTTGAAGCTTGCTAAATTAAAATGAAAAAGATAACAATACAAATGAATATATAATTCAATATAAGATGTGACTTGATGGCTTGAGATGGTGAAGATAGCAAGGAAAGGCTTCGAGGTACTAAGCAAGGGTGAAGGGCAAGCGACGGCTTGGCCGCTAAAGAACCTAGCTAGGGTGAAGAAGGAAGTACTTGCATTTAGTTGAGGTACTAATCAAGCCATGATGGTCATGATAATGTGAAGGATCAAATCACTATTAGAGTGTTTGATGGAAGTGACTTGATACATTTGGGATTATCCAAGAAATTGATGAATGGAATCAAGTCACATGCTCAAGATGGCTATGCTCAAGTGAAAAAGATCAAAGTTGACATGTTGGCACCCTCACTTGATGAAGATTGGAATACACGGCTTCGGTTGAAAGAGATCAACTCAAAAGGTTTAAATTCGTTATACTTTTAAATTTGAGTTAATAGGAATGTCGTACTATTAAGAGGGATGCATCATGTTGATAGATAATGTTTCATAAGTGCTCAAGCCAACCCATGTGAGTTTTGAGTGTTTGATAGACAAAAGAGCTAACCTGTGTTTTGTTGGTTTGGCATATTAATACCGGACGTGTCCGATATGTGCCCAGCCATGATAAAATTCTTGTTCCCAGGTTGGTTCGTCGGGAGTTCCGACATGAGTCGGAAGTTCCGATGGTCGGGAGTTTCGACATCTCATGCTTAACTGACTTAGATGGTTCACTGTCCTGGTCATACCGGACATGTCTAGTATTCATACCGGATGTGTCCGGTATGGACGACCAGAGGCCAACGGCTAGTTTTCAAATGCCTTGAGGGTCGGGAGTTTCGATGTGAGTCAGGAGTTCCGATGGTTGGAAGTTCCAGCATGCGTTGGGATTCCGACACCTCACAAACTTCAACTCGGTTACTAAGTTTTTAAATATACTAAGGGTCGGGAGTTCCGACACAAGTCAGGAGTTCCGACGGTCAGGAGTTCGGGCATTCATCGGGAGTTCCGACGCTTCACATTGTCACTGTAACTTAGTTACCATTGGGATAGTGTAAGTCATACTGGACGTGTCCGGTATGGCAATGGCTATAAAATGGCTAGTTTTTTCAAGGGGGCTATAAATACCCCCAAGCCTCCACCTTTGGAGGCTACTAATTCTGCTGGTTGCTATACACGTTTTTGAGCCTTGCCAACTCTCCCAAACCCTTTCTTAGTGAGTCTGTGATCCAAATTGTCAAATCAAATTAGTGGGTTGAGAGAAATTCAAAAAGAGAGCAATCCAACCACTTGAGCACTTGTGCATATTGTCAATCTCATGAGTTGCATTTGTTACTCTTGGACTCTTCAGTCCTAGATGGTTAGGCATCACCGGGGAGCACCCGAGAGATTGTGGTGTGCCTCAAAAAGTTTGTAACGGTCGATTCCACCGCCTCAGAATCAACTAGTGGAAGGAGGAAAAGGAGTTGGAAAAGACTCTGGCTAGAGTGACCTTCGTGGTACCCTCTAGGTTAGACCTTCGCTGGGTCGCCCGTAGCCCCCTCAACGGAGAGTAGGACTTGAACGAGTCCGAACTTCGGTAAAACAAATATCGTGTCTCAATTCGCATTTCATTTGATATTTGTGTTGCTCTAGCTCTTGTGTAGGTTCTCTGTGTATATTGGCATCTCGAGTAGGTACCTGCTGTTTGGCTAGAAGATAGAAATCAAAAGGAGCAAGTTTGGGGCTGCTCTACAGAAATCGTGTATACCGGACACGTCTGGTATTTCCTACCTGTGCTGAAAATATTTATTCTTGGCTCTAACTTTGTGTTGCAGGGTTGTAGCTTCTAGATATATTTTTTATACCTTGTTTACTCTGTGGCTAACTTGTGAGGGGTGGTATTACTCTTAATTTGGAGCCTTTTCTAATTGTTTCTGCATTTAAAGGTGTTAAATTTCAGAAACGCCTATTCACCCCCCCCTTCTTGGCGGCATCCTAGGTCCTTTCAATTGGTATTAGAGAGAGGTTCTCACCTAAAGCTTCACCGCTGTGAGAAAAGGATGTCGACGCCTATCGAGTTGGAGCTGGTGCTTCTCCAAAATGATGGTTCAAACTTTCTACCTTGGTCAATTCATGTACTCACTGCTTTTAGGGATATTAGTCCTCTTGTTGAGCATATTGTGGATGCAAGCATACCTCTTCCTATAGTTGATTGGAGCAACTACAAAAATTTGTCAAAAGAGGAAGAGATATGTGTGCAACTCAATGCTCAAGCTATTAATGTCATTTTGAGTACATTAAGTGTAGAGGTTCAAGATGAGGCAATCTTCAATGGACAACCACCTCCGGAGAGTGCTCATCTCATTTGGACTAGACTTTTTGATTTATATGGAAAATCCAAATGTGATGATGCAGTTGAGATTGAGTCAATGGAAAGTATGTCCATTGTGTCTTCATGCAGTGAAGAAGCCTCACAAGACCTCAAGAGCACCGAGCCAGAGCAAGAAGTGTAAGCAACGCATGACCTGCTGTCTGTCTACACATACCGGACATGTCCGGTATGGCCAAGGTAGCAGAGCAACAAGCTGCTGTTTGCAATGATGCTCAAGCTCGGTGGCAGCCAAGTGATGAGTCAACCTCAGTATCTCATGATACTCATCACTTGTGTCTCATGGCCAAGAAAAGCAAGAAGAAGAGCAACAAGAAAGATCAAGAAAAGGATAAAGCACAAGTAGATAATCAAGATGAGAGTGATGTTGAAGTTGAAGACAACTACAACCTTGATCATCTCAACCGCAAAGACAAGTTCATCATCATGAATATAGTTGAAAAGAATGATGAGCTTGAAGAAGAGATTGAGAAGCAAGAGCAATCACTTCAAAAGCAAGAATTGTTTCTCATCTCCAAGATGGAAGAACTAAAGGCTCTAAGTGAAAGGTATGAAAAATTGTCAATTGAGCATGCTTTAGTTACTAACTCCTCTTTTAGTGTTTCACAGCTAGAGAAGGAAAACTTGGAGCTCAAGGCAAGGCTAGATGAACTAGCAAGCAAGTATAATGTGCTACAAGCAAACTATGTTCATCTAAAGTGCTCTCATGACGAAGTAGTAGAATCAAGTATTATGCTTGAGGTGGCTCATGAGGTTGTGATCACATCGGTAAAATTTTCTCAACCTCTCACACATTCACTCACTAGTACACCATCTCAATTAAATATTTCTTATACTAATGAATGTGCTCCTCAAGCAAGCCAATCTTCGATTGAGCTAAATCTCATAAAAACATAGAGCTCAAAGAAGAGGTGAAAAGATTAAAGAAAAATGTGATTCGGTTAAAGGGTAAGGAGAAAGCACAACCTTCTCAAGATAACCATGATAACATGGTGAAGAAGCTTAAGAAGGGTTCAAACCTTGCTTCCTCCAAAACCCAACAAAAGAATCATATTTCAAGTAAGGCCAACACAACCAAGAGCAAGAAACATAGAAAAAGGTTATGTTATGGTTGTGGATTATATGGACATGAGTGGGCCATGTGTCCACATAAGAGTTGGGCCGACAATTGTGAAGTGGCCAAACAAAAGGTCTCAAACAAGTTGGCCAACCAAAAGAAAAGTGATGAACAAAGCGCTTGTCTCATGAGCAAGAAATTGGGGCATCCTACCAAGAAATGCCCAATGTACAAAGAGACAAGAAAAGAAGCCCAAGTTGCAACAAGAAGATGCTATGGATGCAATAAGATGGGCCACAAGGTTGATACATGTCCATACAAGCAAAACAAGCATAGTGCAAACAAAGGTCGCATATGCTATGCTTGTAGAAGAAAGGGGCATTTAAGCTATGAATGCCCAAATGGTAACACACCTAAGCCGAACACATTCGTTTATAATGATATGCTTAGGAAGACCACAAATGGAGTTAGCACTAGCAAGGTGATGTGTTCACCACAAACTATTGCTAAAGCCATTTGGGTGCCTAAGCACTTGTTGACTAACCCAAAAGGACCCAACAAGAGTTGGGTACCAAAGTGTGCTTAGGTTAATGATGTAGGTACTTGGTGATGAAATGAAGTCTTCGGGGTGGTTGAGTAAGTAAATTGAAAATATTCACTCAATCTATCAATCAATTCTCATCATAATCTCCTATATGGTTGACCCAAAGATAATTTAATGAATATATCATTTACTTCATTTTCACCATTGGTAACAAGTACTTAAACCATTATAGGATAGCCACTTTGTTTGTTTTGTGCTCAATGACTCACAAATAGGCATTCTTGTGAAAAATTGAAAGTGGCTAATTAGTTTTACTTAATAATTATCATGTTTGCCATATAATGCTTTTAATAGCTCTCTAGTAGAGCAATTCATTTGTTGAGATGCAGGTATACAATAAATACTATCGCTAAAACGAAGAATCACAAGCAACGGGTTATTTGTTTCTGTCTTGCACCTATCGGATGTGTCCGGTATGGACAGGGACATAAAACCAAGTGTTTCTGTTCTGCGTATTCCGGACGTGTCCGGTATACCTACCGGACGTGTCCAGTATTGCAGGAACCAGAATACTAATTGGATTGCAACCGAGTCTTTGATCCATATATTTTCATATATCGTTAATTTACTTAGAAGCTTGTGGTTTATCGAATCTTAATGGATTGTGAGCATCTCTTGAACTCAAATTTAAATATGGCAAATTATTTGGTTATGGTTCAAAATAGAAAATTGAATCCCAAATTCTTAATAGAATGAAGTGCTAGTTGAAAGTCATTTAAATTACTTATATCACTTATTTAGGGGAGCTCAGTTTCTATTTTGCACCTTGTGGACTAACAAATTTATCTAGCATTCTTTGTAGTCCTTTGGATGAAAAATTGATTTCGTATCGAGCATGATCATTTGGCAATTAAGGTCAACATAAAGATTATCATGCTATGTATCTTCTTAGTGGTATTCTTGTGGTCTCAAGGCAAAGGTATGTTTTTACATACATGCATTGTAAGTGCATCTAAAGCCCTTTATATGTTATAATGTGCATTTGTGTGACATAGGAAAGATGTTTTTTCAAAACCCATAACTAGCATGTGTAGGTGGTGTGAATTTGAAAAACTATTTGAATCTTGGTCTTTGTGACCTAGTCTTGTCATGTGATAGTTATAGCTCTCCTTGATTGTTTGATTGGCTAATTACACATGACATGGCTTTCTTAAGTCCGCAATCTACTATGTCTCTCAATATCTTTCTCTCATGTAATCAAGATCCATATATGCCAAATATTTGGAAAAGAGAAGTGCTACTCATGGCATTTGGATAAGAAAAGTATTTACACCTTATTTGGATCAAGGACATACATGTTTTTGGATCAAGAAATAATAAAGAAGGGGATTGGAATTAAGTAAATGAAATTTAGAAAAAGATCTGCCAGCCCACAAATACCGGACGTGTCTTGTATGCCGGTATGAGTGGGATTATAAAATGGCCGGTACCCCTTCGGCCAAGTTAGTTTCTCCTCCTTCCAGCCAACCCAGCCACCTCTCCTTGACCTCCATTGGCGATTTCGAGTTTCCACCGTGAAAAGGAAGAGAGGGAGTTTGGATCAGAGGAGATTTGCATCAAGATCGAAGACTCCGGGACTTGGATTTCTAATCGTATCTTCATTCACTCTCACAAGGTACCCTAATCCCAGACCTCATCCGATCTAAGCGGTTAGGGCATGATTTTGAAATTCCTTCGGTAGAGATGCTACATTACATGTCTAGAAACAATGCCTAGAGTTTGGATTGGATTGGTTGAAAATTGAGCCAAGGACCCTAGTTAGGGTTGCTGTCTGCTCATACCGGATGTGTCCGGTATACATACCAGGCATGTCTAGTATGGGACAACAGAGCAGATTTTGCTCCCTTATTTTAATCTTCTCAGTGGTTGATTCTTAGGACTAAGTTTAATTGTCTATTGTATTTTGTGAACCTTTTTGACCTAGTTTGATTGAGGTGATTACAAAGCATAAGATAATTATTCTTATTTCTATATTTCAACTAAAATAAGCTATCGTTTGGGCATGTATCTAAAATTCTTTGTAAATCTTTAGATACAGGACATCAGTTATAAGCGGAAGATAGGAGCCTAGGTCAAAGCATAGGCATGATCTAGCTTTGGAGAAATACAAGAAGGCAAGACATGAAATGCATCCCAGATACAGTCAGCAGGAGCAGGGCAGCAGCAGGGGACTCTCCAAGGCTACTAGGGGTGATCCATAGTACAAAGAGGGAGACAACAGTTCTTCCTCTGACACAGATATAGAGGAGTATAGAGTGGAGCACAATACCAGAAAGAAGAAGAGCACTGACATAGATTCAGATGGTGGCAGCTCAGATGATGAGCAAGAGATTGAGGAGGAGCAGGCAGTACCTCCAGCTCAGCACCAGCCAGGTCAGGGTATGCAGTATGGTTTACTTGAGCCACATCCACCTAGTGTACCCTCTTATGTTGCTAGAGTTGACTATCGAGGAAAAGGCATGACCAGAAGGGCCAGAGATGAAAGAAGAATTGATCCAAGAGGCTTGTCTAGGATTTAGTTTGATCATCGATTTCATACAGCCTTTTATATGGACTTCTACACCAGTGTGATCCTCACCAGGAACCCAATGATTGCAGGTCTTAGTGGATTGACTGGCAGTACGTCAGAGATTTGCAGAAGACCTCCATTGATTATGCTAATGCCATTTGTGAGCATACAGGGGTTTATGAGATTATGGACTTCCAGCATGACTAGAACATAGAGGTGGTAGCTTAGTTCTACGCCACATTGTATGTTGAGAAGGATGAGAAGCGCATGCACTGGATGCTTGAGGGCTAGTGGTACAGTGTTGATTATGATGCTTTTGTAGCTCTACTTGGCTTCTCATATGATGATCTTTAGAAAGATAGGATCCACATAGAGTAGGTGTTGCCTCCAGAGCAGCTTGCCTACATGTACCCACTAGGGGGTGAGAGAGGAGCAGTGGGAAAGGTTCTAAGTCTTCACCCTACTTATACATACCTAGACAGGATGTTCAGGAAGACCATTGATTGGAAGGGTGGAGATAAGGAAAACATTGCAGATTATTCTAGGAACCTGCTCCACATGATGGCACCTAATGCATGACCCTTCAGTGTCTTTGACTTCATATGGTGCGAGACTAGGAGCGTTGGTGAGAGGCCCCTCAAGGGCTATGGTTTTGCTCCCTACATCATGCACATGATTGAGCAGGTCATAGGGCATACCTTTGAGTATGACAAGGTACATAAGGCCCTGAAGATTGTTGTAGATTTGCCTGAGGTTGGGGTACCTCCAGCAGGACCAGGAGGAGTAGCAGTAGCACTAGAGGCAGATGCAACTATAGGTGGTGCAGCAGCAGGACGAGCTTCCCTCTACCACATGCTCCTTCACGTTCTTCTTCACATCACCATAGTCCTCCTTCTCCTATTCGCAAGATGTTCAGTGCTATCTTTGGGATATGCAAGGACATACAGACCTGTCAGCAAAAGGAGAGGGAGGCTAGGAGGAAGGATACTCGAACTTTGAAGCAGATAGCTTCTAGACTTGAGCTTGATCCTCTTAGGTCTCCATTATTAGATGAGGCAGCTAGTGAGTCTGAGACTGAGGAGCAGCAGCAGGGCAGGTATGACACAGAGTTTGCTGAGTTCCTTCAACGATAGCAGCAGCAGTAGGCACTAGAGCACCCTATCACTTTACCACTACAGGCTCGTGTGCCTACTCACTCTTAGCCACGTCCTAGTGCAACAGACGAGTATGCTTCAGACTGGTAGAGTGACCTCACGGGTAGTTTCTATGACCTGTCTGGTGCGTGTGGTTCTCATCCAGCTGATGCTACATGCTTAGATGATGAGGATGTTGGTAGAGATGAAGATGATGATGAGTGATCATAGCTTTCAGAGATAGCTTGCAGCCCCTTTGTCCTTAGTATGTCATTGATAGACCTTTGTGGTGATAGATGACAAAGGGGGGGGGGGGGGAGAGACTGATTAAAGCTTTAGGATAGTTTTATTTGCTTATCTTTGACCTGAAGATATGTACTGTAGGTTGTAGTTTCTTAAGCTTACTACATGATGTAGTTTCTTGAGTTTCTTTTTAATTTCTAAGCTTCATTGATGTATCTTGAGTTTGAGATGAGACTTACTTATGCTTTATCTAAGTATCTCTTGAGACATGATCTTTATTTATATTATATTAGTGGCTTGTGGACTTGAGAAAATATGTAATGAGTGCTATGTGTGAAATACATGTGTTATTTTTTTCATAAGGACTATGCATGCTAGAATGAAAATATTTGATGTGATGCCTTTATATTTATTCTTGTGTGATATATCTTGTCATATGCATCACGGTTTTACTTTGTCACACACACATGCACCCCACAGATGCAATGATTTAGGAGGAGTCTCCTATATGTTTTGGTATGTGTAATTGACATTTGAGGTCATTTTATGAATTCTAATCAAAAGCACATATTAAGGGGGAAGCCTCTCATAAATTATTGAACCCAAAAGTTTAAATGTTTATATTCTTTTGTAAGCTTTAAATCAAGTTGTCATCAATCACCAAAAAGGGGGAGATTGAAAGTGCATCTAGCCCTTTAGTGGGTTTTGGATGATTGAATGACAACGTGATTAAAGGTCTAACCCGTTTACTAAGTGTGGGCAGGTAATAGGTTATATCATAGGTACTTAATGAAAGCCAAAATGATGTATTGTTGTATAAACAATCTAGTTCAAGCACAAGACAACAATGCAAATGGAATTCATACAAAGGCTTATTTATTGTGGGATTTTCATGTACTGTGTGAAAGTAAGCTCGTAAGAATTAATTAATAAGATATGAGGGATTGCACATGGAATGGTCTCATATTTGAAGCTTGCTAAATTGAAATGAAAAAAATAACAATACAAATGAATGGATGATTCAACACAAGATGTGACTTGATGGCTTGAGATGGTGAAGATAGCAAGGAAAGGCTTCGAGGTACTAAGCAAGGGTGAAGGACAAGCGACGGCTTAGCGGCTGAAGAACCTAGCTAGGGTGAAGAAGGAAGTACTTGCATTTAGTTGAGGTACTAATCAAGCCATGATGGTCATGATAATGTGAAGGATCAAATCACTATTGGAGTGTTTAATGGAAGTGACTTGAAACATTTGGGGTTATCCAAGAATTTGATGAATGGAATCAAGTCACGTGCTCAAGATGGCTATGCTCAAGTGAAAAAGATCAAAGTTGACATGTCGGCACCCTCACTTGACGAAGATTGGAATACACGGCTTCGGTTGAAAGAGATCAACTCAAAAGGTTTAAATTCGTTATACTTTTAAATTTGAGTTAATAGGAATGTCATATTATTAAGAGGGATGCATCATGTTGATAGATAATGTTTCATAAGTGCTCAAGCCAACCCATGTGAGTTTTGAGTGTTTGAGAGGCAAAAGAGCTAACCTGTGTTTTGCTGGTCTGGCAATACCATACGTGTCCAGTATTGATACTGGACGTGTCCGGTATGTGCTTAGCCATGATAAAATTCTTGTTGTTCCTAGGTTGGTTTGTTGGGAGTTCTGACGTGAGTCGAAAGTTCCGACAGTCGGGAGTTCTGACATCTCGCGCTTAGCTGACTTAGATGGTTCACTGTCCTGGTCATACCGGACGTGTCCGGTATGGACGACCAGAGGCCAGCGGCTAGTTTTCAAATGCCTTGAGGGTTGAGAGTTCCGATGTGAGTCGGGAGTTTCGATGGTCGGAAGTTCCGGCATGCGTCGGGAGTTCCGACACCTCACAAACTTCAACTCAGTTACTTTGTTTTAAAATATGCTGAGGGTTGGGAGTTCTGGCATTCATCGGTAGTTCCGATGCCTCACATTGTCACTGTAACTTAGTTACCCTTGGGGTAGTGTAAGTCATACCGGACGTGTGCATACCGGACGTGTCCGGTATGGCAACGGCTATAAAACGGCTAGTTTTTCTAAGAGGGCTATAAATACCCCCAAGCCTCCACCTTTGAAGGCTGCTGATTCTACTGGTTGCTATACATGTTTTTGAGCCTTGCCAACTCTCCCAAACCCTCTCTTAGTGAGTGTGTGATCCAAATTGCCAAATCAAATTAGTGGGTTGAGAGAAATTCAAAAAGAGAGCAATCCAACCACTTGAGCACTTGTGCATATTGTCAATCTCGTGAGTTGCATTTATTACTCTTGGACTCTTCGGTCCTAGACGGTTAGGCATCGCCGGAGAGCACCTGAGAGATTATGGTGTGCCTCGGAAAGTTTGTAACGGTCAATTCCGCCGCCTCAGAATCAACTAGTGGAAGGAGGAAAAGGAGTTGGAAAAGACTCTGGCTAGAGTGACCTTCGTGGTACCCTCTAGGGCAGACCTTCACTGGGTCACCCGTAGCCCCCTCAACAGAGAGTAGGACTCGAACAAGTCCGAACTTCGGTAAAACAAATATCGTGTCTCAATTCGCATTTCATTTGATATTTGTGTTGCTCCAGCTCTTGTGTAGGTTCTCTGTGTATATTGACATCTCTAGTAGGTACTTGCAGTTTGGCCAGAAGATAGAAATCGAAAGGAGCAAGTTTGGGGCTGCTCTGCAGAAATCGTGTATACCGGACACGTCCGATATTTCCTACCTATGCTGAAAATATTTATTCTCTGTTCTAACTTTGTGTTGCGAGATTGTAGCTTCTAGATATATTCTTTATACCTTGTTTACTCTATGGCTAACTTGTGAGGGGCGGTATTACTCTTAATTTGGAGTCCCTTTTCTAATTGTTTCCGCATTTAAAGGTGTTAAATTTCAGAAACGCCTATTCACCCCCCATCTAGGCGGCATCCTAGGTCCTTTCATGTTTCCACCGTGTAAAGTGTGTGCCATAAAAAATATGTGTGTCACATTAAACATCTAGCCCGAAGTATGCCATCCTCTTGGGTCGGTGAAGACCACAAATGAGAGACCTAACTCCGATACCACTTGTAGAGTCGAGATGGCAGACTAGAGTGGGGTGAATAGTCCTTTCTAAAAATTAAATGCGCCAGCTAACCGAGACAAATGCGAAATTAAAACTATCGGTCTAGCCAAGACTACACTCCTTTATCTAAGTTCACAAGCACCTTATAAAAGATCCTAATTAAGCAACTAAGGTGTCAGGCTAGGTAGAGCTCACCTAAACAATTCTAGAAGCAAGGTCACACAAACCTATACAACTAGTACTCAAGCAACCGGGGAGCTCCTACACATGCTAGTATGCAAAAGCACAAAGCTCCTAAGCTCACTAGCAATGCTCAATAACAAGGCTACATAAGCCAAATTAGATAGCTTAAATTACTTAGCTACATAAACTAAGCAATGTGACTAACAAGGCTACTCAAGCCAAT
This sequence comes from Miscanthus floridulus, assembly GCF_019320115.1. Taxonomy (NCBI): domain Eukaryota; kingdom Viridiplantae; phylum Streptophyta; class Magnoliopsida; order Poales; family Poaceae; genus Miscanthus; species Miscanthus floridulus. Next base: position 93,482,151 of record NC_089593.1, read on the forward strand.
TAGTCACGCAAGGTAGCTACTTCTATGCTATACAAGCAAGAAGGTAACTAGCAAGCTACACAAGCTAACTAATTATAAGAGCAACTACACAAGCACAATATATACGAAAGTAAATACAAGCCTGTGTATGGGGATTGCAAACCAAAGGGAGGATGATGACATGATAATTTTTATCCCGAGGTTCACTTGGTTGCCATAGGCACGTCTGGTCTAGCGTCCGGTCACTAACTGTTCACCGCTAAAACGACCATATCTCTTAGCTCCAAACTCTGATTTCAGTGATCTGGAATATTTTAGAAACCTTACTAAGAGCACTACACATCCCACTTGCATATTTTATCCAAAGCACAATGGATCAATGTAGAATTCTAATCCAAGGACCATCACAAAGTTTGGAGCACACCGAAAGACCTTTCTTTCTTCTCCAAGTTGATCCGATTCAATTCCAACAACTTCTCCTTTGCAAATGTGCTAACACCACCAAGTGTACACCATTATGTGCAAGTGTGTTAGCATTTTCACAACCATTTTTAAGGAGTTAATCACTTATCTTGCCACGCCACTCGATCCTAGTAATGATGCAAAGTTAGATCACTCGAGTGACACTAGATGACCGATATGCAAACAAGTTTGCCCCTCTTGATAGTACGGTCATCTATCCTAAACCTGGTCATAAACTTCTCTACACACCTATGATTGGTGAAATAAAACATCGTATAGGTTATACCTTTGCCTTACGCATTCCATTCTATCTCATCCATCGTTGATGCAACACATGCACCAACCATATCACAAATGATATGATCCACTTCATATCATCACATGACCTTGTTGGTTCATCGATCTTGACCTCACTAGCTTTTCACCATTGTCTTCATCCATCGACGCTAAGTCTTGCTTAAGCTTCACCACCATGTGGTCCATCACTCCAAAGCCTCCAACTTGCCCTTCACGCTTGCAATCGGTCCATCAAGCCAAGTCTTGTCTTGATCTTCTCTACCTTAGTCATATGGCTCAATGTCATGTCTCATATGCAATGAGCTCCTTCATCACATGTGTGAGCCTTGCAACAAATCCAAGCCATCTTCACCGTCATGGCATGAGTTGCTCACACAAGTGTACCTATGGACTAATCACCTGTGTATCTCACATTTAAACACATTAGTCCTCCTATGTTGTCACTCAATTACCAAAACCAAACAAGGACCTTTTAGGCACGAGCACCGCCGCACCCATCCATGGTGCATGCTCCCTCGGTCGCCAGCTAGCCGCTAAGGCTGCTGCGCAAAGAGAAGCGTTGGGCCCTTGTGTGAAAGCCTTCCGACCTTGCCTCCTGCTACAGTTATAGCCTGTAGACGTGAAGAAGGCCACACCGAGATACGATGCATGTTGCAACTGTACATTTCAAATGTTTCTGATGTTTTAGATTTATGTTGCAGGTGTTTCATAAGGATGTTGCAAAAGTAGATCAAGATGTACACGTTTGTTTCAAGTGAGTGTATATTCCAAATATTTCATCTGTTTTAGACGTATGTTGCAAGTGTTTCATTTGGATGGTGCACAACTTGAATGGGATGTTGCATATATATGCAAGTGTTTCAAGTGTTTTTATACGTATGTTGTAAGTGTTTCATCTTGATGTTTGCATATGTTTGCAATGGCTACACACGTGTTTTCAAGTTTTTCTGGTGTTTTGCAAGTGTTTTAGACGTATGTTGCAAGTGTTTTAGCTGTTTCTGACGTATGTTGCAAGTGTTTCATCTGGATGTTGTAAAAGTAGATCGGGGTGTTGCACATGTTGTAATGCACGTGAGAAGCAGAGGGAGCGTGAGTGGTCTGGTGGTGCGTGCATCGTGGGCGCGTGAAATGTAGGCTCGGGCAAGGGCATGTTGTAGGGTCGAGATGGCGGACTAGAGGGGGGTGAATAGTCCTTTCTAAAATTAATCACACTGGCTAACCAAAACAAATGCGAAATTAAAACTATCAGTCTAGTCAAGACTACACCTCTCTATCTAAGTTCACAAGCACTTTAAAAAGATCTTAATTAGGCAACAAAGGTGCTGGGCTAGCTAGAGCTCACCTAATCAATTCTAGAGCAATGTCACACAAACCTATGCACTAGTACTTTACACAACCGAAGGAGCTCCTACACAACTAGTGAAGCAAAAGCACAAAGCCCCTAAGCTCACTAACAATGCTCAATAACAAGGCTACACAAGCCAAATTTGAGAGCGCAAATTACTTAGCTACACAAACTAAGCAATGCGACTAACAAAGTTACTAAAACCAAATTAGCGACTCAAGGGAACTACTTCTATGCTACACAAGCAAGAAGGCAACTAGCAAGCTACTAAAGCTAAGCTAGTCACAAGAGCAACTACACAAGCACAATGTAAATGAAAGTAATACAAGCTTGTGTTTCGCGGAATGCAAACCACCGAGAAGATGAAGACAATGTTGACATGATGATTTTCTCCCGAGGTTCACTTGGTTGCCACCAAGCTACGTCCCTGTTGTGTTGACCGCTCACTTGGTGGTTTGGTGACTAATTGGCATCACAAGCCAAGCCCACACGTCAGGCACCATAAGAACCTACCTCGAAAGTGAGGATAGCTCAATGACACGCTCAACTAGAGTTGCTCTTCATGATCACTCTAGAGCACCGCACAATCTTCATGGGTGCTTCAACGGAGTTACAAGCCACCAAATCATCTAGGAGGTGGTAACCTCTAAGAGTAACAAGCACCACTGGCTTGCAACTTGATCACCTAGTGTCACTCAATGCAACCTCATGATGCAAAGCACTTGAATCACACTGACTCACAATCGGATCGCACTCTTGCAAGCATAGGTGAGTTAGAGGGCTCCCAAGCACACCTACACAAGCCACCAAGGCTTAAGGGTGCTTAGCAACTAGCCCAAGCCCAAGCTCCACCTCTATATATAGCCCCAAGCCAAATAGAGCCATTGGAGGAAAGTTGCTGGTTTCTGTGAGGGCATCGGACACAGCGGTGCCCCTCCCAATGGCTAGAAACTAGCCGTTGGTCACTGGATAGGGGTGGCGATGACCACCCAGGTCAACCCTGCGAAGTCCCCACTTTCTAGAATTTTAGGGCGGTGCACCACCGTCACCATGGCGGTGACCAAGGTGATGACCCCCTTGCTCAACCACCGAAACAGCCAGCCTCGGGAAAAACACAGCGGTGGCACTGGACAGCACCCGACGGTGCACCACCCTGCACATGGTGGTGTACATTGTCACCGACGATGACCACCTCCACTGCTGCTGCTCTGAACTAGGGCTAGGTGGGCACCACCCTAGGGGTGGCGGTGCCACTAGACAAGGCACGGCGGTGCCAGCCTCGACACTCCTTCTCAGTCGAGACCAGCCGGGCACCACCACAGGGTTGGCGGTGCACCGAACAGGGGGTGGCGGTGCCACCCAGGCAACACCCCGAGCATGGTTTCACCTCCTTTTCTTCACCAACTTCTTCACCTTTGCAAATGTACTAACACCTCCAAGTGATCACGAACTTGTGCATGTATGTTAGCTTTTCACAAACATTTCCCAAAGGATTAGTCACTTAATTCACCACGCCACTCGATCCTAACACGTATGCAAGGTTAGATCGCTCAAGTGGCACTAGATGACCAATATGCAAACAAGTTTGCTCCTCTTAATAGTACGATCATCTATTCTAAACCCGGTCATCAACTTCTCTACACACATATGACCGGTGAAATGAAATGCCCTAGGTTATACCTTTGCCTTGCGCATTCCATTCCATCTCCTCCATCATTGATGCAACACATGCACCAACTAATCACCAAATGATATGATCCACTTCATATCATCACGTGACCTTGTTGGTTCATCGATCTTGACCTCACTTGCTTTTCACCATTGCCTTCGTCCATCGGCGCCAAGTCTTGCTCAAGCTTCACCACCACGCGGTCCATCGCTCCAAAGCCTCCAACTTGCCCTTCACACTTGCAACTGATCCATCAAGCCAAGTCTTGTCTTGATCTTCTCCATCTTAGTCACATGACTCAGTGTCATATATGATATGCAATGAGCTCCTTCATCACATGTGTACGCTTTGCAACATTTCTGAGCCATTTTACCTCCATGGCATGTATTGCTCACACACATGTACATGTGGACTAATCATCTGTGTATCTTACATAAACACATATTAGTCCACCTAGGTTGTCACTCAATTACCAAAACCAAACAAGGACCTTTCAAATGGCCTAGTGACTAGCTTCCCTTTTGCACATGCGGTGCAAATAAAATCTTTAGGATTAGTGAAGTCTCTATGGCCAACAGAACTGTTGATGATTCTTCTCATCATATCCAACTCAGGATGAGCCAAACGGTCATGCCATATTTTTTTGAATAGGCTTTCGTCGCAACTTATCCCTTAGTGGGTTTTATGTAGTACAAACCTGGCTCCTATGAGGTATGAGAATTTGGGGATTTAGCATATACTGTAAAGGGAAAAACCAACATTCATAACTTCAGGGCTGTAAATGCACTTCAGAAGCATGCCTAGCCATTCAGCATGTTGCAAATGCTCTTCAAGAACATGTATGGCCAAACTCTACATGCAGACATTGCTCTACGACTGTCATGATATCTTAGGGATTACTGGAGGTCCCTAAATATATCAAAGTTGTCGTCAAGAAGGTCATCCTCACTTTCGTCCATTTGGATTTCTTCACCATTTCCCTTTGCGTCGACAAGCATGTCGTTGCGTTCCTGAGCTTTAGGTTCATTAGTGAAGTGGGACTTATGTGGACTTTCCATGTCCTTGCTTCTGGAAACACCTTGTTAGAGCTCAACTAGGTGTTTCGGGGCATGACAGTTGTGGGACCAGTGCCCCGTGCCTCCACATCTACAGCAGTGATCCCGCTGCTCAGATGTTTCACATTTTACCTTCTTGGGGTTTCCCTTTCCTCTGCCTTTAAACATGGCATCTCATTTCCCCTTCCATTTTCCCTTTCCATAGCCTCCTTTGCGGTTGCGAGAAATCTCAACAACATTATTGGCGTGTCCTTCAGGCACAACCGTGAAACTAGTAGGCCGTGCAGAATGATCGTTCATGAGAACCTCATTCTATTGCTCTGCAATCAATAGCACTATTATCAACTGAGAGTACTTGGAGTACTTTGAGTTCATGCGTGCAGTACTATGTTGCTGGCATGGAGGGTAGAAAGAGTTTTCTTGACCATATCTGCGTCAGCGATCTTCTGGCCATATAGACGCAGTCTCGACACAATCCTCTGTAAAGCCGAGTTGTATGCTGCCACAAATGTATAGTCTTGGAAGCGTAAGGCGATCTAGTCCTGTTGTGCTCCGAAGAGTACAAATCGATTTCTCAACACGTTATCGGTACGATTTCTACTGAGCTAAGAGTAAGAAAGGTGAGAAATCGATGCCTATCTATCTATTATTCTTGAACAAGCACGTCACCTGTGGATGCCTGAGGCACCACGGCTGAGCATGGCTTCAACGCCAAAGCTCCAGGTTGCCTGAAGCAACCAGACCTTTAACTCTGATATACCAAATGAATGTTCGTCGGTGTCTTGGCAACACCAGGCAACACGAAGGCGGCACTGACGCCATTGCCGTCCAGATGTCAGAGATGGACTTACCAGCCCCGAAGCGCTAAGCACTGTAAAACGAATAACCGCCGTCCTGGAGACGAGCGTGGAAATCAGATGGCTGCCGTCCTGAAGACGTGCACGAAAATGAGACTGGCAACAGCCTACAGCAGGCACCACCGCCAGCCGCCCCTGACAGCTGTGAACACGGACGAGCAGGCCCGATGGGCCGCCGCCGCAGGTGCGGATGAGCAGGCCTCGATAGGTTGCCGCCGCAGCCACCCAGCCATCAGCGGGCGTGCAAGTGCGGGTGACTTGGTCCTGCCCTGGCCAGTCGCGAACACCCAGGGCCGCAGATCTGGCCGCCTCCGCCCAGAAGGCGCCGTGCACGCTATCATTGATGACTTGATATTTGTGTTGCTTATTACTTGTATTGATAATTTCATGTCCGTTTTCTTTTACTGTCTAGGGAAGCGTAGGACTGAATCTTTCAAGTGTTGTTGTGGACTAGGAAGATGCATGGCCGGTATCGGTGTCTTGGATTAGATATCCATCCCTATGCATGGAATGTTTCAAATACAGGTTGGAAGACAACGTTTCAAGTAGCGTTGGTGTATTGGATTAGATATCCATCCCCATGCATGGGGATACATGCATTTCTATATATGCGCTAGGAGCTAGAGATGCCAAGAAGCATGAATTGCACCCCATGTACGTAATGTAACCTTGTGGCTTGAGAAAGGGCCGGGTGTCTATTGAACAGACATACACTTTGCATGGATGTAGCTAATTATGGAACACTTATTAGCCGGCCGTGAGTCTGTCTTGGACCTATATATATGCTAGTCACCATGCACCACCATGCACCGTCCACTATTTATAGCAATACAATGGCCTTTCTTGGTTATTATTGAAAAGATGGTCCATCCAGTAACTCATCAACACATATATATAGGAGCACCACCACCCATCATCGTACTGAACCAACTCGATCTTTTGTTAGCATTAATCCGCGCGCCATGGCCAAGACTACGATCCTCCTCCTGCTTAGTAGTAGGGATGAAAACGGATCGGATACGGACGGATATCATCAATATTACATTTGTTTTTATATTTCTGTTCGGATTCGGATTCGAATACGGATAGTATCAACTATATCGGATATGATACGATTGGATATCGACATCATAAATATGCGATTTGAGTATTCGGATATGGATACGGTATCGAACGTTGGATATCCGGACTCGGATACGGACAGATCTCAACTCCTCTAAACGGATTTGGTTTCGAATACGGTCGGAAAATATCCGTACCGTTTTCATCCCTCCTACTTAGTAGTGTCCTTGTTGCAGCGGCGACGCAATTGTCCCCCGCCGATGAAAAGTACATTGGTGACCTCCACTTAGGCATCCAGAAGGTTCTCGATGCTGTCGTCTCCGCGCAGCCCCACCAGACAAGCAGTTGGAAACCTTGCATGCCGCTCAGAAGCACCTCAAACCCCTCAGTTCCGCTCTCGACAAGGCCAAGGAGTCAGGAGATGAGAAGAAAAATCGCCCGCCTCGTCCTTACCGTGAAGATGGCCACTGACATGATCAACGCTGCGCCGCCGGACAAGAAGCTCAAGGTGATGGAGGACTCCTTCAACTCGGTAGCCGCACCTAGCCCGCTTGATTGCCCCACCGTCGACAAGGCCTACTGCGAGATGCACTCCAAGGTTGAGAAGGCCGTCAATGGAGTCACCGCGGCTGCCCCAGCAGGCAAAATGTCGGAGACCCAAGCTGCCGTCGTCAAGGAAACATTGTACAATGCTGGCGCCATTATCAGCAAGACGTATGCGGATGGAGATGAGAAAAAGATCGCTCAAGTCCTTGCTGCCTACGGTAAGGCAGCTGATGCAGTCATTGCGGCCGCTCCTGCTGACAAGCTCATCGTCTTGGAGAAGACCTTCGCCACCGCCGCCACTGGGAATTGAAGCATTCATTGATCGAGTCGTCCATCCACGAGGGCGCTGAGAAGGCCACTTCCTTGATATATACATATCTACTTGGAGGGCGAGTGTTGTGGCTTTTAATAATATTAAAATTGATCGTGTGATTGAGCAGCTAGCAGTGAGTCAGTGACCTGTTCAAATGATCCGGACATGTTCTTAGCTTAATTGGGATTATTATTCAAAGAGCTAGCACGAGATGTTGGTGTTGTCCCACACACTTTTGTTGGCAGACCTAACTGGCATACCTAAACAACTCTAGAAAATGGTGTGTAAGAAAAATGCATGGCCCCATTATCGAGGCCAAAGTTTGTTATTTTGGTGATTGAATCCGTACGAACTGAGCGGTTCCACCATAGTGCGTGTATACCTTGTTGATAGTTTGTCTCCACCTGCATCTAACAAAAACGAACGAGCGGCTTCTACTTACATGCAAAACATAACTGAGAGACCAATGATGGTCACCCTTGGATGATGAGTGATTGACAACCGTGGTGCATGTCGAACTGATCATGCAGCTGTTGGCTTGTCGATCATGTGCACGTGTTGCATGCAGCATGGCAGTCGACCACATGCATGAGGTGAAGGTCAAGCCAAGTATTCATGTCGATGGACCAAGGGCAGTGAAGGATGAACAAAGGAGGCTAGCTTGGACCGAGGGACCCGAAGAGTTCGTGCGAGGTCATGGGAGATCCACATCATACATGTGAAGAGCAAGAGTACGTGCATGGTAGAGGATGGCGGAAGTCGGGCTCAAGGAAAAGGGGTGGCCCAGGAGCGGAGCCCAAGTATGTACCTGGAGATGACATGACGAGGCAAGGACATGCGTCGGCATCAGAGACCTTGCGTGGTGGATACATGAAGTGGCTCGGAGGAGCGTGCTAGGGTTTGCCGGGTTTTCCTCAAAACCAAGGGCTCCGTGGATCGGAGGACAGATATGGCACCATCACTAATGTCCTGGACTAAAATGCCGGAAGAGAACTTTGGACCAAAATATGGTAAGGATCTTGTCCTTAACTAATGTCCACGCAAAAACTTTGCACTTGTTTTCTACGTGCGCTTTCTAGATTAGGTTGGTTTTGAACATGCTGTAAGCACCTTTGAATTGTATTTGATGAGCCGAGCACATGGAGTAATGTCCATCTGCCGTCCATCTCTAGGTGATAGTGTCTCTCACCTCAGACCGTAGTTGTATGTACTTCTTATAATCGGATCCAAAGCGAGACAAATTCCTCAACATGCTCTGTGGTTGTTATGTTACTACGCAAGGAGTTAATTGAGGAATTATTCCTTAATTCTTGCTCCACCGTCTTTTTTTTTTTCTCTTGACCATTTCAAATAAGTTAGGTGCCAGGTTTCTCGGAGCTTCCCCATCGAGCCAATGGTGATGCTAGAACCGGGCCTTCTTCGCGTTGCCAATTGTGATGATGGTGGAGGCGTTGAATAAGAGTCGATCAATTGCATTGCATGGCAGCTCAGTCCCTGCCCATATATGGCTTTGATTCGTCCACTCAGTCTAGCCACAACGACCATCTGAGGCATAGGGCCCTCCCAAATTTGTCAATGTCTAACACCTAGGTCCCCAAGTTCTTTGGGCCTAATAACCGTTGGCCAATTAGACAATGGCCACCATTTGCTTTGTCAACCCCTTTCCATAAGAAGGATCTCCGATGGTGAGTTGAGCTCCCGCAACCAATGGCCCGCCAATTTAGTAAACAAATGGGCTAACATATATTTCGGCCCGTCCAACTTGACCATTCCCTTACCAGCCCGAACCATGCATGGCTGGGCCTGGGCTGGACGCTATCCTCAAGATTGGCAACTGATGTGCATGCATTTGTATAATATATAGTTGTATTCTGCTTCTTCCTCTAAAATTTGAAATTCATGTGAAGAAAATATATAGTACAATTTAATTAAACATGCTTATATGCTCTCCGTGATACTACTACTTATAGCTAGATAGATGTTTGCTCGTGTTTCATCAACAATAAGAAGAAATTAATTCGTATATATGGAACCAAAAGAAAAAAGGAAAAAAGGAAAATGTGTACGTATCACGTACGGAGAGCATATATATAGCAAGCTACGGGGGGTGTGCATGTACTGAAATTGTCAACTGTCTATGATATGGTTATGATTACATCATATATATGTCCTAGGATGGATAGATATGATATGATCCACTGCACACAGCCACACAGGCATGCAGGCCTAGCACAGCAAGATACAATAATCCAAGATGCATGCATGCACCACTTTTTGCTTGCATGGTTTTCGATCTTCATTCCCTGAATCCATCGTATCATGCTTCCTGTCAACGACTAATTAAACTGTCTGCTAGCTAGTCGTACGTGCTAGACCGTCGTCGTCGTGCGTCTCGCCATCTCGCGCGCGCAAGTATACCGGCGCGCGCGGCTACACCCTAGCGGTGGTGGACTGACGGTGTCCAGCATCTCCCATCTCCATTTGTACGTACGTAAGTACGTTGTCTGCGGTCAATGCTTCAGCTCCTTTGACAAGGTAAGGTACCGGAAACCGACATTTTGCCGAGTGCTGAAGGCTTTGTCGAGTGTATTTTATCGGACACTCGGCAAAGACGGTCTTTGCCGAATGCCAAATAAAATACACTCGGCAAAAAAAAAACACTCGACAAAATGCGTCTTTGTCGAGTGCCTTTTTTCTGGCACTCGGCAAAGATGTATTTTGTCGAGTGCTATTTTTCAGCACACGACAAAATGCGTCTTTGTCGAGTGTCTTTTTCTGGTACTCGGCAAAGATGTATTTTGCCGAGTGCCTTTGTTTTGGCACTTGGCAAAGAGGCATTTTGCCGTGTGTATTTTTTTTTGCCCTCGGCAAATCAGTTTTTCAAAGCAATTTTTGGGGCCCTAAATGAATTCAAATGAAAAACTTTTCAACTACAAAGTTGTATAACTTCTTAAGATCTACAAAGTTTATTTTGATCATTTCTTCATTTGACAAAACGATAATAACGTTGTTCATAAAATCTACATCTCTCATATTAGTTTTATGAAAGTAGAAGAGAGATATATAAGATTTGTGAACAATGTTCCTACCACTATGTCGGATGAACAAATGACCAAAATAAACTTTGTAGATCTTGAGAAGTTATGAAATTTTATAGTTGGCAATATTTTGATTTGAAATCATCTTGTCATGCAAAAATGACGTTTGAATTTGAAAATTTTAAAATTTGAATTTTTCAAAAGACCTCGGATGGAAAAACTTCCTAAATGAAAATTGTAGATCTCCAAAAGTTATGAAACTATGTAGTTAATAACTTTTTGATTTGAAATCATCTTATGATGCAAAACTATGTTTGAATCTCTTAAATTTGAAATTCGAATTTTTCAAACGACCTCGGATGGAAAAACTTCCTAAATGAAAATTGTAGATCTCGAAAAGTTATGAAACTTTGTAGTTGATCACTTTTTGATTTGAATTCGTTTAGGGCCTCAAACAAGCAATTTACTCTCGGTTTAGTATAATATATGAGGATAGATAACAGAATTTAGACACAAGTGATAGTGTAGTGCAGTGGTAGAGTAGTAGACACGCGAGGGAGAGGTCGTGAGTTCGAATCCCACTGGTCGTGTTAGCCGTGAATTTAGTGCAAAAAATACACCGACTTCGATGAAGACAGGCGGGCGCTGGCCGGTGGCAGCCTCCCTTGAAAAAAAATTGAAAAATTTTGCTATTATTTTTGGATTTTTTCGTATTTTTATTTTGCCGAGTGTAAATCTTTGCCGAGTGCTTTTCCGGCACTCGGCAAAGCCCGACAAAAAAACACTCGGCAAATAGCTATTTATTGACAAAAAGATGCCGTGTGTTGTATGCCATTGCCGAATGTTTTTGGACCATTGCCGAGTGCCCCTGGCACTCGGCAAAACGACTGTATCCCGTAGCGAGAGCGAGTGCGACGGCAGCCACATGCATGCATGATCTATCGCGCGCAATATGTTACATTTCCTTTCACAAGGTAAAGTCCGTACGTGCCTGCTGCGTGCATTGTTGACATTTCCTTCAATTCCATCCTAGCACTGGTCGGGGCCCTAGCTGCTTTCAGCTGAAGTTGAAGATTAGAGAGAGTGTGCGCGTGTGTGTGTGTGTGTGTGTGTGTGTGTATATATATATATATATATATATATATATATATATATATATATATATATATGTGTGTGTGTGTGTGTGTCGTATATACGAAAAGCTAGCAGCAGCATCCATAGTCACCGGCACTCAGGCATCTTTCAGTTTGTCAGTTTATTAGCGTTATCACCGGCAGGCCGGCATGCATCGTCTCAGTTTGTCAGCTAGCGTGCTAGTCCAACCGCATGAAGCAGTTACCCTAGCTAGTATCTGTATCCGTAGTATGACACCGCCTGTCGATTGTCGTGTGTGTTCAGAATTCCATTCGTTCACACGTATGCCCAGTGGCGGAGCCATGAATTATATATAGCACGATCAAATACATATAATATAGCATAAATTTCAATATATAGAGAGAGTTTTCAATCGAGGTATACTGAAACACCAAAAACTCTATTAAATAATGAATTATGCATGTTGTGGCACAATTTTGGGATGAAAAATATAATGATAAGCATAAATGATTAAAGGAACTAACATGTTTCATTTAAATTTTGCTCTGCGCGTCTGAATCGCATTCAAGTAAATTTTGACTGAAACCTCCGTGGGTGCTTCTCTGAACCACAAGGAGCGTATACATCCTTAATAAATTGGTATGGACCATGTGTCATGCATGCTCTGTGCGTGTTTAGTTCGCGAATTTTAAAAATTTTGGCTACTGTAGCACTTTCGTTTTTATTTGGCAATTAGTGTTCAATCATGGACTAAATAGGCTTAAAACGTTCGTCTCGCAATTTCCAACAAAACTGTGCAATTAGTTTTTTTTTTGTCTATATTTAATGCTCTATGCATGTATCGTAAGATTCGATGTGATGGCTACTGTAGCACTTTTTGGAAACTTTTTGAGAACTAAACAAGCACTCTGATAACTTCTTGTTTATCTGGATGATAAGTCCGAATTTGGGCACGCAAACCCGGATCTCTCTACATTCAACACACTATTGTCTGCACAATTTACTCGCTGAACCTTAGATGCCGGCTGCACAATTTCCTCTTCTTCTTAATCGTTTTCAGCAAGCCAATTAGCTATTTCATCTTCCAGAGACTTAGGGTCATCTTGTCCTAGATGTATCGAAACATCAGCAGTGTCTCCCTTGTAAAAAGAGGTAATTGTCGTCCTTTTAAGTTTCATGATGATTACCCTTCAGTGTAAAAAATAATAGTTTAATTGGTCAATTAGGCATTACCGCATTAGTTCTAATTCTGTAATCCGATGGACATAAAAAATTAGAATAGAACAACTGAACAAAGAACATACCTGCTGGCTGCTGCCTGGTGGAAGTGCACATGCTGCAGCCTGCAGACCAGCAGTGCAGACAACAGCTCAGGGTCTCAAGGATGATCGTAGTCGGAGAGCTTGGTCCTAACGCCGGACGGAGGTGCCTTTACGGCCTGGCAGCGGGGCGGGTGTGGGCGTGTGGCGGCGCCGGCGGCACTGCGGCAGGCAGGATCGTGGGAAACTGAATCGCGATCTGTGTGGATCGCCCTCGGCGGCTCGGCCCTCGTGCTCGACCGTTTGGCTTTCGTATACGCATATATTGACACTTAAATTAGGCCCAGCAACGCAATTTAAATAACCCTACCATAGTTTTAACCCAATCTAAGAAAATTTTTATAAAGTGACATGATAATAGTACTATGTTAGTATTCCTATGCGATAAGACCACCCCTACCCCATATAAAGGCCAATTAAGTTCACATCTATCCAATTGACACAAAAACATAACAAATCAATCTACTACATCTTTTTCACTCTCTTCCCCTCTTCTTCTCCTCGTTCTTCGTCTACGCTGCATGGACGGTAGATTGATGACGGCGAAGCTCTAGAGCGGCCAAGCCGGCTAGAGCAGCCCATAGCCGTTGCACGCCCCGACGAGGTCCTCCCGGGCGTGTGGTGTTTCAGGTCTCAAGAGATCTCGTCGGCGTGTCTTGCGTATCGCGCTGCCGGCAAAGCTCCTTCGGCGACGTGTCTTGCGTATCGCGCTCATCGTTGGAGGCACAAGGTCCAGGTGTAGACATCCCCGGCCGATCTAAAAATCGGCTATGCCCTACATCGAGCGATCTAGCTCCTTATCGAGTATGTGCGTCAACCGTGTATACATGAGTTTGGGCTGCACAAGTATCTGTTTATTTTTTAACGCGCCCTCCCCCCCCCCCCCCCCCCCCCCCCCACTGCCCATTTACAGATGATAGAGGGATACTGGTACTGATGCTGGTACTACCTAGTAGTAGCAGTATTAGTAACTTGACCATCCATCCGTTCGTTCAATCGGCAGGCGGCTCCCTTCCTTCCTTGTTGTTCGCACCGTAATGATACCGGCCGCCAAGCGTCAGTACACACGTACTTAGCATGATCGATCGTGCTGCTGTTCATATTATACTAGCTATTTGTACGATACAAATGCACGTAACGAACTCACACTACGCACCTAATCTAATCTGGGGCACTTTTGGCGTAGCTCAGCTTCACCAGTGAAACTGTTTTCATAAGTAGCTTTTTTAGTGAAGTTGAGAGCATCTTCAAGGGTACCCAATATTTTTTTTCTAAAAACTTAGTTTAAAAAAGGTATTGGGAGGAAAAAAGAAGGCCATCTCTAAGAGTTTTCAATAAATGACTTCTAAAAAATCAAATTTTGGTCCCACAACTTTTTTTGCGGCATTTTTTCTGCCTGACTTCGCTGCGTCGCGGGAAGCCCTTCATCGCTCATGTCTATCCCATCGCCGCCGCCACCTCCCTGCTGGCCATGGCCGGATCCTAGACCGCCGCAGGCACCTCCTAGCCAGCCGCCTTCTCCTCTCCCTCCTGGCCGTGGCCAGATCCCAGGCCGCCGCAGGCACCTCCCAGCCAGCTGCCTTCTCCTCCCTGCTGGCCGCGATTGGCTTCCCTGGACCCTAGGTCGGCGGCGGCCACGATCGGCTTCCCTGAACGCACGCTCTGCTATGGCGCGAAGGACGGAGAAGAGGCACGGGAAATAGATGCGGTGAAGCGCGCGAAGGAGATGACGGCCCGGGGAAACTCCGGATACGCGCTCCCAAGACGCGCGCATTTTTACGCACAAGTGACTATGGTTTTGTAATTGCCAAAAGATGAGAAAGGGATATGTGATACTTTTGGAGATGAGTTTTTCTTATTTTTCCCAAAAAAACATGGATGGGGAGGGATACGGGGTACTCTTTGTAGATGCTCTGAGCTATTTTAGAAAAAAAAAAGTGTTTGACAAAATAGTTTCACCAACAACTCATGATAGAGAGAGCTAGGATAAGCTACTATTTTTAGTTTCATTTTAACTCATGTCTTTACGAGAGAGGAAATGAGTGTTTGGAGAGAAAAAAAAACAGCTCTCCATAATACATCGCTGCTGGCTGCCTTGTGTTATAAACGATAGGCAATATAAGCGACGAAGAACAGTAGATCAAACATAGGAGACACGAGATTTTAACGTGGAAAACCCTCCCAAGGTGGAAGAGAAAAAAACCACAGGCACCAGCCAACAAATCTTCACTATATCGGGTGAAGTTACAAACGCCGGAGATTTACAGCTTAGGGATACCCTAACATGGGGGCCTTCCCGTATACAAGTCTATGATGCCTCCTTTCATGAGGGAGGTGGTCCGTATATATAGGGAGAAAAAAACCCACACCCTCGTCTATTAGTAATACGGAACTAATAGATGGTGTAGTCCCTTTTAACGCTAATGGATCGCTTCGCTTCGGCCCAAGCTTGAATTTGGATCATAGCTCAACACCTTGCTCGATTGATCGTACATATATAGCTCACACACACTACATGCATGCTTCTCAGCTCATACTTTTTCAAATTACCATTTGTTTGACTTTTTTTTTACTCTAAGTTTGATCGCTCGTCTCATTCAAAAAATTTGTGCAAACACAGTCAAATTTAAATCATTCTTGAAGAACTTTTGTTAATAAAGCAAGCCACAACAAAAGAAGTGATATTTAGTACACATTTTTGAATAAGATGAGTGGTCAAACTTAGGATAAAAAAATCAAATGAACTATAACTTGGAACGGATTTAGTACTATATATATATATACAATACAGAATGTACTAACTCACACTATACAGCATTCATCATATCCCTTTGCATGCATTTCACAATAATGGTAACTAGTACTGTAGTAGCTCACATCTCACTAAATGGAGGAGGAGGGAAAACCACGCACACACCCTTCCCGTATACATATATCCTTTTGAAAACAAAAGAAAAGAAAAGAAATATGCATGGTAAATAATGATAGGGAAATACAAGTACGTGGTCACTCAAACAATGCATTGTATATTGAACTGATGGCCAACTTGAAGCAAGTAATGTGTTGATCCTATTCTAAAACGTATGGCTTGAGAATTCACACCGTACCACTTGCTGGCTGCTTCTGCTGATTCATAGTATTTTTCTTTTCTTTCTTACTAAAGGAAAAAATTAAACTTGTGTTGGATTCAAATACAACGATCACAACAAAAAAGATAAGATAAAGCACGCATGCTGAAGAGAAGATGTATGATGGAGCGAGAAACCCGAGTGGCCTTTTTTTGTTTTGTTAATTGGTTTATTTAATTTCTAGCTATCCGGTGCCATCCGCCATGTATTCCGGTGCGGTTAGATTGACCGACTGATTGAGTAGGCTAGCTAGCCGCGTCATACATCTTCCATTCTTCCTTGAGGGGACTACTGATGAACTGCTGCACATCCAGTAAGTATGGGCATGCAGGAAGACTGATTTATTTGTTGCGTATATATACGACCGCCAATTATTGTGATGATGACTACTGATCATGATGAGGCGATGAACACACAACATACAGCACGGTTGCATTGCTATATTTGCAAAAAAAAATACAGTTTCGATCAACTTGGTTTCTTCGATCGTCTTCAGTATTATCATCACGCACACTCCTGTGCTAGCTGGTGCGTAATTAATCAGACTAGCAATGACACTGACAAACGCCTAACTGGCCGGTGTTATAGTATCCACCGGCAAAGCTAGCTACCTTAGCTATAGCTAGAGCTAGGGGCCGGCGGGCTTGCTTGCATTGGCGGCGGTCTCGTCATCGATCCGTTTCGTTGAACTAATTAACTACGTACTGTCGGCTCGAAAATTAGCAAGGGTTAGAGTGAACATTTATACATATAATGAAGGGCTACCGGCCATGCGCAAACTAGTTAATTATAATGTGTTCTCTGTCAGCCGTAAACTAGCTAGTTAAAGTCTTGCATGCATGTGCTGGAGTATGTAGTACAAAAGCATACAGATCCATCCCCAGCTCCAGCAGTAAATCATGCAAGCAAGAGAAGAAATCAACCGTGAATTAATGAGACGGACGACGGCGACGTCCATGCATGCATGTGAACAAAGACTAACTGGATTCACACATGACATATGCATAATATATATGAACGAATGAACTGGATTCTTCTTCCTTTTGTTTTCATCTGGTTTATTAGGCCAGCAGCTAGGCTAGTCCACACAAGTCAGAACAAAAGCAATTATTAACAAGTAACATCGGTAGTGGCCGCCGCGCAAAGACAAGATCTTATATTAGTCGCCTGCGTGCTCTGCCTGCTACTCCATCTATCTGCACATGTGCGTCTCAAACATTAATTACGTTGAAGTATCTTCAGTTTTGACTGGCTGATGATAGATAGATAGATAGAAAAATCAGCTAGAATGTGACGAGGAGTGTGCATAAAAAAAATACAATTCTAGCACAAAATTAAGTTGAAGTATCTTAAGTTTGACTAATTATATATAAATATTAATATTTATCATATTGAATAAGTATTATTACATTTTTCATGAGTTTTATAGTATATCTATTTAATGTATAATAACATATTAATATTTTTATCTATATATTTCAGCGAACTTTAGATAGTTTTAACAAAGAATGCATCTAGTTATATCGCTTTTTTGGCGGGAGGAGGCAGCATTATTTGAATAGTAAAAGCTAGCCTAGGTGGCGGCCGGTGCCTATCACTCGTATCTTGTACAGATACGACATTCGGAGAGAGAGAGAGAGAGAGATGGAAAACAATGGCTAGATACACAATCTATCATGCAATGCATTATCATTGATTCTAATAGCTTATTCAATTCGGAAGCTACGTACTTGGTCAATTAGAGCCGTGATTGTTCAGTAGATCACAATCATGAGTACTCTCCCTGCTACTGAATCTGCACATGTGCGTCTCAATACATTACGTTGAAGTATCTTCAGTTTGACTGGCTGATGATGATAGATAGAAAAATCAGTTAAAATGTGAGGAGGAGTGTGCATAAAAAAAAATACTCCCTCCGTTCCTTAATATAAGCTATATAGATTTTTAAAGAAAATTCCAAAATATAGGTACGCATCAGCTCCTACGCCGATTAGTTTGGAAACATTCCCACCGTACATAGCACATGCCCCAACCAATCCCTTAGATTTAGGAAGCAATCTGATTGGGAGAGAGAAGATGGCCTGATTTTTCTTTTTTTCCCCGGTCTCATATCCTTCCCCAAGCCGTGCGTTATATTAGTGCTAAAAACTATATGACTTATATTAAGGAACGGAGGGAGTACAATTCTAGCACAGAATTAAGTTAAAGTATCTTAAGTTTGACTAATTATATATAAACATTAATATTTATCATATTGAATAAGTATTATTACATTTTTCATGAGTTTTATAGTATATCTACTTAATGTATAATAACATATTAATATTTTTATCTATATATTTCAGCGAACTTTAGATAGTTTTAACAAAGAATGCATCTAGATATATCGCTTTTTTGGCGGGAGGAGGCAGCATTATTTGAATAGTAAAAGCTAGCCTAGGTGGCGGTGCCTATCACTCGTATCCTGTACAGATACGACATTCGGAGACAGAGAGAGAGATGGAAAACAATGGCTAGATACACAATCTATCATGCAATGCATTATCATTGATTCTAATAGCTTATTCAATTCGGAAGCTACGTAATTGGTCAATTAGAGCCGTGATTGTTCAGTAGATCACAATCATGAGTACTCTCCCTGCTACTCAATCTGCACATGTGCGTCTCATACATTACGTTGAAGTATCTTCAGTTTGACTGGCTGATGATGATAGATAGAAAAATCAGTTAAAATGTGAGGAGTGTGCATAAAAAAAATAATATAATTTTAGCACAGAATTAAGTTAAAGTATCTTAAGTTTGACTAAATTTTTTTTTTACTAATAACTAGATACTGAAATTCTTTGATTCACTTTTTGAATTTAAGTAACTAAACCCATTCTTAATTTTGGAATATTTTAATGAGAGAAATTAGAAAAATCCAGAATTCCAGTATTTTTTCTTTTTCTTATTTTGTTTTTTGAATTCCTTTAGAAAGAGATAAGAATAGGTTTGGTGAATGGGAAACAATTTTATAGAAAAATTGAACTATAAATTTAAACTAAAAATTGCTATTTCTTTTCTTATGGAACATACATATCAATATGCCTGGGTAATTCCTCTTCTCCCACTTCCAATTATATTTAAAAAATTAATATTTATCGTATTAAATAAGTATAATTTATTTTTTATGAGATATTTTCTATTTAATGTTATTAGTATTAATATTTTTATCTATATATTTTATCGAACTTTAAATACTTTTAACAAAGAATGCATCTAGATTTTTTTTTGGGGTGGGGGGGGGGGGGGGGAGGCAGCATTTGAATAAAGCTAGCGTAGGTTGCGGTGCCTAACACTCGTAGCTTGTACAGATACTCCCTTCAGTGTGTGTCTATATATATATATATATATATATATATATATATAGAACTACTATCCTGTAGCTGGCTACAGAATAACTTATTCTGTAGCCACTTTGAGTTACGATAATTACTATGTTATTTTACGAGATTATAGTAACTCCTTACTAAGTGGTTTAATATAACGTTATGGTAAATATCCCCATGTGTTATAGTAACCCAACTATCGTAAATATGTATTTATATTATGGTAAATTAGTATATAAAATTATATATATATATATATATATATATATATATATATATATATATATATATATATATATATATATATATATATATATATATATATATATATATATATATATATATATATATATATATATATAGAGAGAGAGAGAGAGAGAGAGAGAGAGAGAGAGAGAGAGAGAGAGAGAGAGAGAGAGATGGAAAACCATGACTACACAATCTATCATCTTGCATTATTGATTCTAGCTTATTCAATTCGGAAGGTACCTAATTGGTCAATTAGAGCCATGATTGTTCAGTAGATCCTGGAGTGAATCATGCGTACAGCGACCTAGATATTGTCGTCAATTGCCATGTCCGACAGTATACGTACATATAAATAAATATACTCCGGCTGTGACCTTAATTGGTTTAAATAAAGCGCTTATTAGCAACCACTACTGGAAAATGGCCAGCAGTAGTATTTATATTACTCCTTGTCGAGTACAGTACTATATACTGTATGTATATAGTGTGCGTGTGATAATGACCACAATAAAAAAAAATGGCCACATGGATACATGGAAGCTGATTAATTAGCTAGTTTGATTGATGCTCACATAGAGCCATCGCCAATTAAAGCGACACCTTTCGCGATCTCCGTCAGGGTGAGCACAAAACAATACACTAGGTGTTCTTGATACCTCTCACAATGAACTTGATCAGAGCCACCAAATAATCACCACAAGGTGCTCGATGATCCAAACAGCTCCAAGATGTCTAGGTGACGGCAACCACCAAGAGTATCAAGAACACCAAGGCTATCACGCTCAACTAGTGCCATAATACGCAAATCAACTATGCAAATACACTAGAGCACTCTCAATGTCACCCAAATGTGATTTTTGATGAACAAAGTGAGTGGAGTATGTATCAAGCACTAAAGGGTGTAAGCATCAACAAGGAGTGCCAAAAGAGTGGCCAAGGCTAGCCACCACCTCTATTTATAAGCCCAACAACAAATAGAGTCGTCACCCCTTTGTGCTGCTTTTTGCGTGTGCACTGAAGACCTTCGGTTACCGCACCGAAGTTCACATCGGAGCTCCCAATGACTATATTCCAACGTTGCAAAAACTATCCATTGACTTGTATCAGAACTCCTGTGATCACTACGGTGGTACACCAGACAGCTCTGGTGAGCGTTGAGCTCGAAAGTGCAGAAAACAAGCTCTCATGTAGAATGATCCGGTGCATACTCCGGTGCCGCATAGGACATCTCCGGTGACCACCTGTGCTGAACCTATGCTCTTGGTCTTCACTGTCCCTAAGTTCCGTTGCAACACTTTCAGTGTGCACCGGAAGTTAGGTTGTGTGCGCTCAAACCCAACCAAAATTAGTGCACTGCAGATAAGCTCTGGGGCCCACTCCAGTGGCACACCGAACCTATCTGGTGAGGTCTAAACATCACCACCAAGTGAAGTTTCAACCAACTTTGCAAGCGCGCTAACTTCACAAGTTTTTGCCAAACATATATTGAAGCACTAAGTTAGCATTTTTCGGAGTGTTTTCAAAAACATCTTTGCTTGCAACTCACCACATCACTAGATCTAATGCATATGCAAGTTAATCATCACCTAATAACACTAGATAATTGTATTTTCTTTATAGTTCCCCTCTTAGTAGTATTAGCATATACCTTTGTTGTCAGGCTTATTTTCATATCCTTCTTCTCTCCAATGTGTGAGCATGCTCCATATGGCTTGATCATCCTCTCATCCATTTCCTAGCCTTGCCCACCATCTTCATGTGGACCTAGCTCAATCACAACTTATTGAAAGCATTATTTTACTAGTTGCCATTCAATTATCAAAACCAAAGTTAGAGATTTTAGAGGGGCGCTTTGTGTCAGGGATGGAGGGGGAGAAAGAGAGGAGGGTAGGTGTATGAGCTAGGGTTTGTGGTCGGTTTGTACTAAGGCCAATTTGTTGCTTGAATCAACAGTGAAAACTAGGTCAATTTTCACCACCGATTTAAGACACAAACACACAATGATATATTATCACCAATGGTCTTAATAGCCTCGGTGAAAATACCATTGGTGATAACCATTTCTACAGTAGTGAGTTCTGTTCTCTGTTGGACGGGCCAAATTTCTAGGTATGGTGTAAGACAAATTTCAATCAATACATTTAGTTGATTTTTAGTTAATGATCACTCTAGTGGGATGGAAGACAGTGAATGACCATGGCCGTCCATGGATGGATGGATATAGCTAGCAATACGAATCAGATGGTTTAGATTAGTTGATGATGTAGATCATTATGGAATAATATAGACCTTGCAGTGGGTGTTTTCTTTATAATAGATATAGATAATCTTTTTCTGTTGGGCTCTAAAAGTGTATTACCAAAGGCAGTTAGTGGGACCTGATGAAGGCCACAATAAAGGTAGCTACGAATTGAGCCGCTTCTGCTAAAAGTGCGGACGCTTTTGGAAGTTGTTTCTACAGTAGTGTGGCCAAGCTAAGTACAGTAGCACTCTGTGAGACCCCGCTAAATGGCCCAAGTTGGGCTAGTTTGGTGGACTGGGCCGAACGGCTGAGCTACTGTAGCTCAGGGTTGCTGGTACTATAGCAATGAAAGGTACTGTAGGTACGGGACTTTAGTCCCACATCGGAACCAGAGGAGGTGCCGAACCAGCTTAAAAGCCTGAGCCTGGGAGGGAATTAACTCTGATTTGAACCTTTTTGCGTGAAGAGAGGACGAAAGCGCAAAAGAGTTAATTAGCAGGTGTGGTCCATTCAACGTGTAGAGTGGATCTTAGCCGTCTTCCCGGGCTGGGGCGTTACAAATGGTATCAGAGTCAACTCTCGCGGTTTCACGGACATATGGCTCGGGAGCTCGGACAGGTTACGCATGGTTCTGCAAGAGCATGGCACTTGGGGCGGGGAGCTGGGAATATGGACGTGGCCAAGAGAGTCAATCCTGAATATTTATCCCGATTGGGGTAGGTAGGGTGGGTGTATGTGAGACCCCGCTAAATGGGCCAAGATGGGCCGGTCTGGTGGGCTGGGCCGAATGGATGAGGCACTGTAGCTCGGTGCTGGTGATACTATAGCAACAAAAAAGGTACTATAGCTACGTCGCTTTAGTCCCACATCGGAACTAGAGGAGGTGCCGAACCAGCTTAAAAGCCTGAGCCTAGGGGGGAATTAACTCCGGTTCGAACCTTTTGTATGAAGCGAGGACGAAAGCGCAAGAGAGTTAATTAGCAGGTGTGGTCCATTCGACGTGTAGAGTGAATCTTAGCCGTCTTCTCGGGCTGGGGCGTTACACACTCGAAATCTCTAGTGGTGCTATGGAAGAAGGCACCAAAGAAAGAGGCAGTATCCAATGGAGTCGGTCTGATCGTCACAATGCACTTACTGGATTTCTCTGGTGGTATTGGGTTGGCAAACTCCGGAGCTTAGGCTCCAGGCCGCCAATAGATTTTGGCTAGTAAGACCTCGCATTTGGTGCTTGTTATAGGCTTATGCTTAGTGTTTAGTGAGGTTTTCATACCACTTGCCATCTTGGTGCTTCTCTGCATCATTGTTGTACCCTACGAGCTTCTAATCTTGCGAGAACACGCCAATCACGTTTGTGGTATGGCTGCCTACGGTGTATAGGAGGTAATGAGGCCCACAACATTTGAGCGGGAAGCTCGATAGTGAAGATGGTGGAGAGTGGTATGAGAAAGGCCATCTTGGAGCCCCCCATGCACATAGGGAAAGCCTGGGGCTATCTACAGAGTTACCTGATCGGTAGCTTAACCCTCGTGAGGGGCTACAACGAGGACTAGGGGATGCGTGAGCTTCTTGATAGCTCGAGAAAAATCATCATCGCATGATTCTAATATATATTGCACCATGATTTTACCTATTATTTTTCTTGAATGCGCAAAATATTTACGCATCATTATATTAAGATCGAGAAATAGAGTTTTACATCGACGCGACACGATGTGACGCACTAGGAGGGGCAAATGATCTTACACGTAGCTTATCCCCGTCTAGCGGACTTCGTTACAAGCCGATTACTCGCGCAAGAGACAACCTAACTTCGCTGTCCCAGCGTTTTACTTATTATTACTTGACACCTTAATTAATGCCGTAGAAACTATCCTAGTCGACTGTCATAAGACTTAGTCAAGGAGAGAAGCTAGGTTAAACAAATTATGGTCGACGATATGTGTCATGGGTACGCGTTCAATAGTACTAATTTATTATTAAGTACCGGGTGTGAGTGTGATTCCTTCGTTTTCTGTGGCTGATGCAGGGCCGACATGCCTGCCTGCCTTCTTTAGCATTTGCACGGACATGTCATGAGCATCGAGAATACGCGAGACGGAGAATCTATCGCCTTCAGCCTTCAGGATCATACACATACATATCGTCGGAGCAGCGTGGCGGCCGGTGCACTACACTATCCAGTAATAATACATACACATCACTGCTGCTGCACGCAGCTATTAGTTAGTCAAGTTACATATTCAGACGACGACGCCCGGCCGGAAAAGGACAGCAAATAAATAGCACATACAGTATTTTTTTTCTGGATTACGTAAAAGGTTTGCGCGTCTTTGTATTAAGATAAAGAAAATGTTTAATACAACACGCTTTAACGAAGTCCTAAGAGGTTAGAAGAGTAATACATGGACGCTCGGATCTTCCTTAGTGTACTTAAAGTTACGCTGTTACATTGGACACTAATCAACCCAACTTGCACATGCGGTACTTGCATTGCAGTGTGTCATTCTCTACTCGATCTAGTACACATGTATATGCATGTATCTCTCTGTCGTCGCTTGAGCTGGTTGTGTGCACATGTATGTATGTATGTATGTATATATGTATGGACTGTATTATTGGATCCATCCATCCGTTTCTCGACGATATGCTCTCCTGTCGTGGTATGCGTCGACCTCGATTCCGATCCCATAAATTAAAGGATCGGAATATGATGGCAACCAACGGTATGTACGCAGTTGACTGGGGTGCCCTCGTGCCTGTATAGTGCATGTAGCTATCTGTGTATCTTTTTCATAGAAAAATAAATAAATAAATATATATATAGTACTTTTGCAGAGTGAGTCATCGCGCTGCCATTATTATTAGCTAGCTAGTCATCATCAGTCATGTATATATCATATCATATAGTGCGTGCATAGTGGCAAATTAAAGGCCCAGTTGTACACTTCAGATGGTGTTCGGATGTGGTGACTAAAATTTAAGAGGTGTGTTGAGAAGATGTTGTATGTGGTGTTTGGATACTAATAAAAAACAAATTACATAATCCGTCGGTACTCCATGAGACGAATTTTTAAGCCTAATTAACCCGTTATTAGCACATGTTTACTGTAGCACCACATTGTCAAATCATGGACTAATTAGGTTTGAAAGATTCATCTCGTAAATTAGTCGCAAACTATGTAATTAGTTTCGTAATTAGTCTATATTTAATACTCTATGCATGTGTCCAAACATTTGATGGGACAACGACTAAAATTTAGCAGGGGCAACCAAACACCACCTCAATTTGCTACTACTGCACGCGGATGATGCATGTGTACACTAAGCTAGCTAGCTAATCAGTGTGTGTTTGTGACAGATGAAAACGCACGCCATGAGATCGACCGACGATGATCTGTTGATGAGATCGATATACGGGCCGCTGATCCAATGCAAGCTGCACTATCCATTGACCGGCCGGCCACTAATAGATGTTCGTTTGTGTTATAATCCATACTTTTTGGTTAATTATTTTAGCTAAAACGATATTTTTCTCTCATAACAAATTAGTCAGAACAGTATTTTTCAGGAAGCAACGGGACCTACGAACCGCACGGGCACGGCCGGCCGGCCAGTGATGAACTGATAAGGTGGAAATAATAATGGAAATGAAAAGCTATGATAAGTA
Organism: Miscanthus floridulus; assembly: GCF_019320115.1. NCBI lineage: Eukaryota > Viridiplantae > Streptophyta > Magnoliopsida > Poales > Poaceae > Miscanthus > Miscanthus floridulus. Next base: position 93,507,842 of record NC_089593.1, read on the forward strand.
GACAGACTGACAGACAGACAGGTGTTGGATCTAAATCTTGGGTAGTCTTATCATTGAGACCACGAGCGGGCAAAACGTACGCACACACGGCGGCCCTAGCTAGCCACAAGCTAGCAAAAATAGAAACTGCTGGAAGGATCATCGAAATCGGAACCACTCGATCACCATCATCTGCCCGATCGATGATCATCACTTGTTTCAGGAAATTTCTAATATATTATTGATTGATGATGATATTGGGCCACACGTGCACCTCAGATCAGGTTCTGTGGACTGCTTACTTCGGCCGGCGCTGCTTTTTGATCCATTGGTTTCCAAATTCTGCTTCGCCACCTCCATGCACGCTCCGAGAGAAAAGTGCGATTGATACTTGAGGAAAAGCTAGCAGCGGTGTATGTAGGACCTAAAAGTGGTATTATACGAGAGTTTACGATGTGAATGATATTGCAGCACGGAGGGACGACAATGCAAGTTTAAGCATGTAGATCTAAAAATACATTTTGAGAGTTTGGAACTCGAATTGTATTTTAAGATAAGTTTAAGAACTATATTTATATTATTTTTTCTTTTTTTTTACCATTGACGTATTTAATTATTTTTTTCTCGAATGTCCAAAAGATTTGTGTATATTTAGTTGCGTAGTAAAAACCAAGAGCCGTGCTACAACTTTAGGAAACATGCAACGGAAAGACAAGTGAAGGGATCACTGTCTATGCACTGTGACACGCATGGAGGAGCAACAGTAACTAAACCAAACTGGATCATGCATTCATTCATTTCTTCAAGCTATGCCATGCTAGGGTGCAAATAAGTACTACTACTCTCACTAGAGTGTACCGGCCGTTTGCGTCATGTGCATGCATGCTGCCAAGCTGCACAGGGGATGGATGGATGTACAATAATGTGTTGCAGCGTGGATGGATGTATCGGAGTACTAGCACAAGATGGTCTCAGACTCTCAGCTAGCTAGCTAGTCAAATGTTGCGGGCGCGTGCTCGATCGTTACGTTGTTGCCCGGCCGGTCGGCCCCGTGACATGAGACGTTTCGTCCTGTAACCTGCACTCGTCTGCAGCATAGAGTAGTGCTCCTACTCCTTGAGCACTGATCAGTGGCTGCTTAATCGCATGTCATACTCAGTCATACCGATCCATCCATCCATGTATCATGTATGTCGATCACCCACTCTTGTCTGCAGTCGTTGACTCCTTCAGCACTAGCATCTAGATGATCCCCGTTCTTCTCAACTTTGTCGCTCGCGCGTACCATCCATCCTCTGAAAACTTCCAACCTTCTTGTGTTGCTAACGCACGCAAGAACAATAGTTTATGCCGTATAAATGAAACAAGAAACATCTGTTTCAACAAAAGGTAGGTCTTATATTTTCAGCAAACCTTTACTTTTCCCCGGTCTGCATTCGTGTCGCGATGAACATAAATGCCGCATATATTTGGATCGATCAGTCTGAATTCAACGACTCGGAGGCTCTCAGCAGGTGGTAGTACCAATTCAGGTCAGTGATCGATTACTAGTCTGAAATTAAGGCGGAAACCTTGACCTGTAAAATTTTGTCCTCCGGCCGGCCTTTTGGGTTTTACGTGTGCCTCACCGGTCACCGCCGCTCACTAAATAAATTAATTTAACTTTGAAAGAGAAAGAGAGGGAAAAAAATGGAAACCAACTGTCGCTGCCTGCTACAGCACGTACCCGCGCTGGGTACTACTAGATATTTCCACACCACACTGCTGTTGATAGCAGGTCTGTCGTCCAGCGAGTTAAAGAACCGATCGGGATGCATTACTGAAAACAGGACATTTGTCGAGTGCAAACTATTTTGTCGAGTGTTAAAAATCGAGTATTTGATAAAGACCTTCTTTATCGAGTGCCGTACTCGATAAAGAATTACACTTGATAAAGAGTTATTTGTCAAGTGCCGGACACCTCGGCAAATAAGAGCACTCGGCAAAGGACTTATTTGTCGAGTGTCAGATTTTCGGTAAAATCTCGGCACTTGGCATAGGCTGCCCCGCGTAACGGTGTTCGGCCATGTCCTTCTTTGCCGAATGCCTACTGTTAGGCACTCAGCAAAGATTTTTTTTTTTGAAAAATATTTTGTCGAGTGTCCCTGACACGGCGCTCGGTAAAGATTCAATATTTTTTTTTTGAAATGTCTTTGCCGAGTGCCCATGTGAAGGCACTCAGCAAAGAGAAAATTTCTAAAAAAAATTCAAAAATCCTCTTTGTCGAGCGCCTTATTCTTGGCACTCAGCAAAGACCCCCTTTGCCGAGTGCCATGCCCCGGCGCTCGGCAAAGTTTTTTTTTTGCCTTCAAATTTTTTGTGCAGCCCTTTTAAAGTACCAGGAACTCCTCGTTAGAATTTGAGGATTTTTTGTGGCTTTTTTATATATTTAGTTACTTTATTTTGTTTACTTGAATTTTTTCGAAAAATATAAATTTGAACTGCACGTGGTACGAATAATGGAATTTAATGATCCAAAAAATGATAGTCATGTTACTGAGTGTAGTGTGAGGCCGTATCCAGGAACGAACCGAAATTTCAGATATCTTGTTCACGAAACATGACCGCGAACTTGCGTGCGAAGTATTTTTAAATTCTATAAAAAGCAAACGAAGTCCGAAAATCATGAAACTTGTTGAGATGTCGTGATATCATATGTGGAGGCTATGATAAAAATTTTAGAAGATTTCGTGCACGTTGTCACGTACGATGCTTACAAACGAGGCTACGATAAAAAAATATTGAATCTTTGCCGAACGCCGTGTCAGGGGCTCTCGACAAAGAATTTTCCAAAAAAAACGTTGCCGAGTGCCAGATCTGGGACACTCGGCAAAGATTTTTTTTTAAAAAAAACTTATTTGCCGAGTGCTAAGCCAGGTGACACTCGGCAAAGAGGCAGTTAAAAAAAATAAAAAAAACCTTTGTCGGGTGCAAATCGGGGGCACTCGGCAAAGGGGGGAATTAACCCCGACGGCTGGGCCGGCCCACACACCACGCATACACACCCGCGCCGCCCGCCCGTGCCTCCCGCGCCGCCACCGCCCGCCACTGCCCACCACCGCCAGCCACCGCCCACGCCCGTGCCGCCCGCGCCACCGCGACGCCAGGCCGCCCACGCGCCCACCAACACCGGCGGGTGGAGGAGGGGAGGAGGAGGAGGAGGGGAAGGAGGTGAGGAGGAGGCGAGGAGGAGGAGGAGGAGGAGTCGGGGGAGGAGGGGAGGAGGAGGAGGAGAAGGAGGAGGAGTAGGAGCCGGCCCTACCCCCAGCCGCGCACCGTGGACCGCCCGCCCCGACGCCGCCCGTGCCCGACCTCGTTCCCGACTCCGGCGACCCCGACCCCGATGCCGCCCGCCCCTACCCCCGACGCCCGTCAGGTATGCCCTCTCTCTTGTTGTTGTCGTGGTAGTGATAGTTGTAGCAGTATTAGTTGTAGTAGTAGTGCTAGTGGTAGTAGTAGTAGTATTAGAAGTAGTGATAGTAGTAGTAGTAGCAATAGTGGAAGTAGCAGTAGAAGTAGTGGTACTACTTGGATATATTCTTCTGCATGGATTGATATCCAAACTACATGGCTTCTCTTGAGACATATGTGCTTGTCGGCCATCGTGCCGTTGTTTTTTACAGGTTTTAGAAACCTCACCGTGCAGGGGAGGTTCTGCCAAAAATTTTTTAAATAAAAGTTTTTTGTTCCATTTTTGTAGAGAAGAGCCCGTCGGAGCCGAGTTGGAGTTCCCATCGCCGTGCCGGTCTGCGTACACCACGTCGCCTCGCCACTGCACTGACCCACCACGGCCCCGCTAGCCTGACTTCGCCGCCACCCTAGGTATAACCCCTCTTTCCGTATCATGGTCGTAGATCACGTAACCTAGTTAGGCGTCTCCCGTTCGAAAGAGATACGGTTGGAGGTATGCAGATCTTTGCATATCTATGACCGTATCTGTTTTGGATTGTCCACGTTTTTTGGACAGCCCGCGGATACGTAGATGAGTTAGTTTCCATGGTCTGCTCCGATCTGAGACATAGTTTCGGCATCACCTCCCTGTTGTTCTCCGGATACGCACTCTTCTTTGGCAGGATGTGTATCTGGAGAACAGTGGGGAGGTGCTGCCGAAATTCTGTCTCGGATAGGAGTAGAGCATGGAAACTAACCTCATCTACGCATCCACGGGTGGAATTAGGACATATCCTCACCTATTAGACAGTAGGAACACCATGTAGATGTAATTGATGGTTACATTACTCGCTGATACATATGTTAGAGGATGGATGACCTTTAGTGGATGTACACAGGCTGGAGAAGTTAGAGTGATTACACCACGGAATGGATGAACAAGACCGATGCTTTCTTGAACAGTGCATTTGGCAAGGCTGCTAAAGGACATTGCCTAGTTTTCTGTCCCTGCAGCAAATGTAGAAACAGGAGAAGGGTAAACAAGTTGGAAATGGGTAAACATCTTGTGAAGAATGGATTTACGCCGGACTACACCCGGTGGGTCCACCATGGTGAAGCCCATCGTATGAGAGAGGAGGTGGTGAGACCACAGGTGGAGGCTTTTGATGCTGATGTAGGGGTAGTAGACATGTTAGATGACTTTCACCAAGGACAGTTCAATGAGGGACGTGAGAAGGAGGAGATGGAGGAAGCTGCACAGGCGTTCTATGACATGATGGACTCGGCACAGAAACCCTTTCACGATCGGTCAACGGTGTCTCAACTGGATGCCATTGGATGCTTAATGGGGTTGTAGTCCGAGTTAAACTTGAGTCGAGAAGGCTTCGATAAGATGTTGGCCGTGATTGGCACCCTGCTTCCAGAGGGCCACATTCTGCCAAAGAGCATGTACGAGTCACAGAAACTCCTTCGTGCACTTAAGATGCCGTATGAGCAGATACATGCTTGTCCGAAGGGGTGCGTCCTATTAAGGAAAGAACACGAGCATGCAAAGTTCTGTCCAAAGTGTAAATCCTCCAGGTACCTAGAGGTAGACTCTGATGATGGCTAGAAGAGGCAACTTACGATCCCCGTGAAAATCCTACGGTACCTTCCGTTCCTACCGAGGATCCAACGGCTATACATGACCGAGGAATCCGCGAAATAGATGACATGGCACAAAAATGGCAAACGGTACAATCCTGACAAGATGGTACATCCATCCGATGGTGAAGCTTGGATCCGCTTTAATGACAAACATCATGACAAAGCAGATGAGGCTCGTAATGTACGTGTCGCACTGGCAACAGATGGGTTGAATCCTTATAGAATGATGGCTGCCCCATACACATGTTGGCCCATCTTCATTATCCCCCTTAATCTCCCCCCCTCCGGTGTCTCCTTTCAACGACATAACATATTCTTGTCGTTGATAATTCCTGGACACCTAGGGAGTAATATGGGTGTGTTCATGGAGCCCGTGTTTGATGAGCTGGTTCGACAGACGGACGAGGAGGAGGAGGGGGAGGCGGCAGGCATGGGTTCCGCTTCCTCCGACTCCTCTTCAAGTGTCTACTTGCGAGGTCCCACGAGCCTCCCACAGGTTCCGCTTCCTCTCCAACGCCCAGTGATTCACCCCGAAGGGCAAAAGTAAGTAACTTTATATGTTATCACCACTACTTCATAAGATGTGATGAAAAAAACTAATAATTTTTCTTAAACACTTGTGCAGGAACTGGGTGGTTGTGTCAGGTGGTAGCGCACGGCTAGTCAACGGCATCCTGGGTCTTCTGTGCAGGCAACACTTCCCCGGCATTGTCATGTACGCATCAAAGACGGAGCCGGCCTACTCGTTTGACCACTACGCAGTCGCCCTCGATACGGAGTACCCCAACAAGGCGGCGCGGGTGAAGGCAGAGTTTTGGGTAAGTCTCCCTCGCACAACATTGCTCAATACATCGCATTCATTAGGCTTTTCTTGAAATAATGAATGGATACATCGCTTTTATATGTAGACTTATTATAGATGCGAGGAGGGATTTGAGGCTAGGGCGGAGCAGGAGACTACTAAAGCCTGTAAAAAAACTCATCACCGACATGCATCACGAGGTGCGCATCTAGGCCATCGTAGCCTACTACGGGTCAAAGCTTGGAGAGTGGAAAACCAAGAAAGACACAAGAGAGATGCAGCTGACCCAGGAACAGTACCTTGAGGTAAATGAAGAACATCAATATTGATTTGTTTTGAGATTAAGTTGGTTGAATTTGATCTTCTTATATGTCCAATACTTGATGATGTGTAGATGATTCCCTAGTGGTGCCAAGTGTATCCCGAGTGCTGGGCGATGATGGTGGAGAGGTGGTTCATGGAGGAGTACCTCAAGATGCACAGGGATGCTCGGGACCATCATTTGTAGATGCAAGGTCCAGCACACCATCAAGGCAGCCGCAGTCTCACCGGATACAAACAAGCATGGGTACACGAATTCATTTATCTATTGTGATGCTCAGTTCTGCCTGATTTCTAATCATCGTGTTGTCTTTCTCGCAGTTGGCGTCATATAGTGGCTAGGCTTGCTCGGACTTCCAGGCATGTTGTATGGCCCACAAGGGCAAGGCGACGTTCGACGTCTCCTTCAACCTGGAGGACCCGCCTGAGGCATACACGACCCCGAGCGTCCACTCCCGCATCAGTGAGTACATGAGGGCGGGCAAGGCAAGAAGCATGGGCTGTTCTGGCTTGGCGACGACGTCATCGACACGACCTCTACTCCCTCTCTCTCCCAGGTCCGAGTAGGGAGCATGAGCGAGAGTGAAAGGTCCTAATATGGCTAAAGGGGGGGGGTGAATAGCCTATTTAAAAATCTACAAATCAACTAGAGCAATTTGATTAGTGTGACAAATAGCGTAATGCAAACTTGCTCTAGCTCTACAAGGGTTGCAAGCCACCTATCCAACAATTCTAGTTGCAATGATTACTTAGGCACACAACTTCCAATGTAATTACTCACTAAAAGCTCTCAATCTTGCTACTCTAAAGAGCTCAACTAGATGAATGTAAATAATAAAGCAAGCTCTCAATTCTAATTACACTAAAGAGCTTGTATCAACTAGTTTGCAAGAATGTAAATAACATGTAGGGGATAAACCAATCACAAGAAGAATATATAGCCAATCACCGGGAGAATGCCAAAGACAAGAGACAATCGATTTTCTCCCGAGGTTCACGTGCTTGCCAACACGCTACGTCCCCGTTGTGTCGACCAACACTTGGTGGTTCGGTGGCTAAGAGGTGTTTCACAAACCTCGTCCACACAATTGGACACCGCAAGAACCGACCCACAAGTGAGGTAACTCAATGACACGAGCAATTTAATAGAGTTACCTTTTGGTGCTCCGCCGGGGAAGGTACAACTCCCCTCACAATCACCGGAGACGGCCACGAACAATCACCAACTCATGCCGATCCTCCACCGCTGCACCGAGCCATCTAGGTGGTGGCAACCACCAAGAGTAACAAGCGAAATCCGTAGCGCAACACGAATACTAAGTGCCTCTAGATGCAATCACTCAAGCAATGCACTTGGATTCTCTCCCAATCTCATAAAGATGATGAATCAATGATGGAGATGAGTGGGAGGACTTTGGCTAAGCTCACAAGGTTGCTATGTCAATGAAAATGTGCAAGATAGTGAGCTTGAGCCGGCCATGGGGCTTAAATAGAAGCCCCCACGAAATAGAGCCGTTGTACCCCTTCATTGGGCACACTGCGGGCTGACCGGACGCTCCGGTCAGACTGACCAGACTCAAGACCTAGCATCCGGTCAATCGATATAAGCCACGTGTCATCCTACGTTCAACAAGAGTCATCTGATCTCAACGGTCATGACATGACCGGACGCGTCAGTTACAAAGTGACCGGACGCTGGATCTCAGCGTCCGGTCGTTTCTAGTAAGGTTCCAAACGTGAGATTTCATGACCAGACTCGGACTCACCCAGCGTCCGGTCACTCAACTTCTCTTCTGTACGCCCTATGTCAGCGTACGTCAGCACTGACCGAACGCACCCTACCAGCGTCCGGTCGCTTTTAGCGCCAGCGTCCGGTCGAAGACCAAAACACGCGCCCTCTGCTGCCACTGACCAGACGCTCCGGTCCAACCAAGGCCATCATCCGGTCACTTACAGTGACCTCCAATTTTTCTGTCTAGGGTGCCGGTGGAGTTCCTTACTCTTGCTCCCAAACTTCACCACCCTTGATCAAATGTGCCAACCACCAAGTGTATCACCTTGTGCACATGTGTTAGCATATTTTCACAAACATTTTCATGGGTGTTAGCATTCTACTAGATCCTAAATGCATATGCAATGAGTTAGAGCATCTAGTGGCACTTTGATAACCGCATTCCAATGCGAGTTTCACCTCTCTTAATAGTACAACTATCGATCCTAAATGTGATCACACTCACTAAGTGTCTTGATCACAAAAACAAAATGGCTCCTATCATTTGTACCTTTGCCTTGAGCCTTTTGTTTTTCTCTTTCTTCTTTTCCAAGTTTAAGCATTTGATCATCACCATGCTATCACCATCGTCATGATCTTTGCCATTGCTTCATCACTTGGAGTAGTGCTACCTATCTTATAATCACTTTATAAACTAGGTTAGCACTTAGGGTTTCATCAATTAACTAAAACCAAACTAGAGCTTTCAGAGAGCCCGGCCATTCGCACACGGCCGACCACTGCACAGCACCGGGTCGACGCACTCAAGGTTATTCCTATTTTACTCGTCATACATTGATCTTTACATGCCTTAATTAGCTTTGCATTACTGAAACATTAGAGTGAAATATTGCAGGCCCGGCTGGAATAAGAAATGAGGCAACGTCAGGAGCTGGAGGCCGGGCAGCAGAGGATGGCGGCCCAGCTAGAGGCCGAGCGGCAGGCCTAGGCGTAGAGGCTGACGGACATTATGGAGTTCCTACAAGGGCTTGGGCAACATGTGGGCTTCTCTCTGCCAGCTGGGCTGTTGGTTCCACCTTCGCATCCGCGTCTTGCAGCTACAGCTACTCCTGTGAGTATGAAAGTTTTTTACTTTCGTTTGTGCTTTGCTTGTATGGCCTCTACTTTTCTATATTAGCTACCCAAATAATCTTGTCTCACATGCAATTTTTTCTTCTTTGTGCAGTCTCCATCTAACGGTGGTTCGAATAATCCACCTCATGCACCTCCGAATGATGGAGCTGGGCCTTCACCACAGTCGCAGTGCCCGAGATGAGTGCACGTTGTATTTTTTTCATTTGTTGTTCACTTGGTGATGGACTTGTGATATACTTGTGATGCACTTGTGGACTTTGATGGACTTGTGGATTTATTTGGATGGATTTGAGCACTTATTATTATATATGTGATATATATTGTGATGGATGTGATATGTGTGGATGGATGAGATATATATGTGATGGATGAGATATATATGTGATATATGTTTGTATGAATTTATTTGTCATGATGGAATGTAAAAAAATTAAAAAATGCCATTTTGGGACACTTTGCTGAGTGTTGCACTCGGCAAAGGACCCCGTTGCCGAGTGCCATGGTCACAGCACTCGGCAAAGCTAGAAAAATGGGCGCTCGGAAAACCATTTTTGTAGCTTTGCCGAGTGCCATGACCATAGCACTCGGCAAAGATTTTTTTTTAAAAATTCAAACTTTACCGAGTGCCGGTCAGAGGGCACTCGGCAAAGAATTTTTTTTAAAAAAAAATCAAACTTTGCCGAGCGCCGGCCAAGGGGCACTCGGCAAAGAATTTTTAGAAAAAAAAGACATCTTTGCCAAGGGCCGGATAGAGGGCACTCGGAAAAGATTTTTTTTAAAAAAAAAATAAAAAATCTTTGCCGAGTGCCTGCAGGGTTGGCACTCGGCAAAGCGACCGTCAACGGGGCCGGCGCCGTGACGGTCGCTTTTCTTTGCCGAGTGCCCCCGGGGCTCTCGGCAAAGCCTTTGCCGAGTGCCCGATAAAAAAACACTCGGCAAAAAGGGCTTTGCCGATCAATTTTTTGCCGTGTGTTCTTTGCCGAGTGCCGTACTCGGCAAAGGCTTTGCCAAGTACAATTTGGCCTTTGCCGAGTGCCTCAGGCACTCGGCAAAGAACCTAAATCCAGTTGTGATCATAACACCTCATGTCAAGCTTGAAGACCACCGTTTGTAATTTTACTCAACATTTTCACCACGTCAGTACTCCTACTTGAGAAAAGGGTCAAACTTGGTCTGCATATGTCTAGAATGCTTGTTGTTGTCATCAGCAGAGCAGAGCAGTGTATGAATCACGGCATGTGAATGTCGATCATGGGCTGGGACAGCCCTGCTGCATGTATCGGTATCACGGGTCGCCCTTTCTCTCTGATCTATCTGTCTCTTCTGGAAAAAAAGATAAAAGGAGGAAAAGAATGCATGCAATTTTCTCTTTGGATTTGAATTATTGGTGATGATCTGATCCAAACGCTAACAAAACAAAAAAAAAAACATATACGAACGAAAGTAGAGTGCCTAACTACACTAGTACTTAATTAGTTTACTAGTTTATGATTTGGTTTGGAGGGCAGGAACAGGCGTGCCTAGCTGCTAATTCATCGTGAACGACAGCGTGGCAGAGATATCAGTAGGATAGGGCTAGGAGGAGGGTGCAAATAAAGGTGTGTCTGTGGCTGCTAGAATATATATGCTACGCTGGTGCAACGAACTAACGTTAACGTATCCTGGCATGCAACCTGAACCTGCACGCAATATATACAGGCCCGCTTACATATGGACAGGAAGGTACGTACACAGGTAGGCAGAGGCAGGTGGACGACACACCTCCAAAGATACCCTAGGAAGAGTTTTATTTGTTAGTTTGGTGGGAGACTATTTTTTCTCTTTACAAATTAAGGTAGTTTGGCTATCAACTTACTCAATTTTGTAGTGAAAAGATATGTATATCAACCTTATGAGTATTCGGACTATATATAACAGTTCTGCTGAACAGTCATGGATCACTTTTGACAGTTATACGATTCCAGAAGATGATCCAGAATTGGGTCGATCACGTTTATTATATTTAGAAGTTGACGATAGAGTGGTTGTACCGGCCAAAACTCATCTACGTATGATTGTAACACCCGCTGATATGTACCTCATAGTTTGGTTGTACCTTCCTCGGGTGTCAAATGTGACGATGATCTACTTGGTTGTTCAAATCATATCTACATCTTGGTACAACGAGAAGGAGTTTACCATGGTCAGTGCAGTGAGATTTGTGTAACTAATCATGCCTTCACGCCTATCGTCGTAGAATTTGTGCATGTAATCTGACAGGTAGCTAGCTAGTGAAAGGTGGTCTTGTACCTGTATTCATCTATATCTAATAATTAAGATCGCTAGGTGGTAGTAATAGTAAGGGACTGTTTGGCCGGGCTCGCTCCTACTCCTTTCGTCCTAAAAAGAATGAAATCTTGCATTTCAAATCTTATCTCAGAAAGAATGTAATTGTAGACATGAGATAAACATTTCTATTAGGACCCACCTATTAAAATACCACTACTTTATCTATCCATAAGAAGAACATTCTAGAATGCAATGATTATTTTTCCGTTTCTACTTAGGGGAGAATGATGAAGGAGAGGTAAATACGTAATTTTACACCTATACTAATCTTGCCTCAAAAAGCGATATTTACATTATTTCTAGCACGAAGGTATTACATGCTCCGGCTCTCACATATATTGTAGCCTTATTATAGCGCACCGGAGCATGAGGAGCCATATCAAAGAGACCGAAATAATCGGACTGTGGCTAACAAACGTGCAGCAGCAGTAGTAGTGTAGAATAACAAACGTACGGAGTTTGTACATATTCAGGACTTGTTTAGTTTTTCACCTTAAAATTTAGTCCTTATCTTATCGGATATTTAGACACATACATAAAATATTAAATATAGACTAAAAATAACTAATTGCACATATTACGATTAATTTATGAGATGATTTTTTAATCCTAATTAGTTCATGATTAATTAGGCTTAATAAATCTGTCTCGTGGACTACTAAGAATTTTATAATTTATTTTATTATTACTTATCAAACACTCTCGTATAATATCCTGATGTAATGTCCTTAAATTTTAGCTTATGGTTTTAAACACCACCTCAGTAAACGCGCCGTGGACTGGTGGTAGCTACACGTACGTACGTTACAGAGGTCCATGGCAGGCATGTGTAGAGAGAGCGGGAGTGTCCGCGTGACAGACGTGTCGATCTGTGTGCATGTGTCAGTGTGATGATGAGTCTGAAACGCGTGCATGTGCGTGAGTACTATCTAGCAGGTGCATCTCGCTCCCTCTCCCTCTCTCTCTATCGTGCTAGTACCGTACCGTGTGCGCGTAAACGTACTCCTATATTTATTTGCAGACCGATATCAAAGCTTAGGTAGGTGCTGAAGCCTCAAGGTAATGGCACCCTGGCGTCGGGCCTGTTTCTTGTCGCTTTCTGCGGCATACGTATCTGTACTGTACGTAGTATGAAGAAAAGACACAGAGAGAGGGGACTGGAGGCTGCTAGCTGAGCCGAGTCCGTGTGTGTACGCTTGGTAGCCGACGACGGACGAGCTGACGGGGCCGGGATGATATGACCAAGGGTTTTAAATCATCGGTTAAAGTTATTTAGCGGATGACATCTAAAACAGCTACAGCGGAGATTAAATAGGGTTATAGGGAACTATAGCGGCTAAGTTCTACATAAACACAAACAGTTATATCTGGCTATAACTATAGCTATAACCGGAGTTTAGAATCTTAGATGACAAGGTTTTAAATCTTCGGATAAAGATATTTAGCAGATAACATCTAAAATAGCTATAACGGAGGCTAAATGCGGCTATAGCTCACTGTAGCCACTATGTTCTACGTAAACAAAAATAGCTCGATCAGTATCAAACATCTATAGTCGATTGTAACTACAGCTATAGCTGGAAATTTAAAACCTATGCTACTGATAGGTGAGTGATAGGCATCGCAGTAGCTCGCATTGCACTGACTGTATCTCGGCCCTCAGATCGACCTACGGTCAGTGGAGAGCAGACCACAAATCCTGGTATCTCGCATACTCGCCTGCCTGCCTGCTTCTCTTCATTCCCAGCAGGCCATCCGATTCCGCGGCTGGGCTCGCTCGCTCGCTTGCTTATTTATACGCCCGACGCGGTGGCTTCTCCTCGCTCTCCTCAGACCAGCTTATTTTTTGAGCTCGCTCGCTCGCTCAAAACAAACCACCAGCAGAGCAGAGTAACTGCTACCTTAGCAGATCCATCCATCCATGAGCAGCAGTAGAGCACTTAGCAGCAGCAGCAGCTCTAGCCTGCTAGCCTGCCCGTCGTCGTCGTCCTCGATCCCAGCACGACCGCCGACGATCATGGAACAAGCCGACGACGATCAGCGGCCGCAGCCGCAACTGGAGATGCCGCAGCACGACAAGGCGTTCGCCGCCGTCGCCGTGGACGAGACGGCGACCACCACCACGATGACGAAGCAGCTTTCCGACGAATCCGACGCCGGCGAGCCAGAGGAGGAGAACTACCGCGGATGGAAAGCCATGCCCTACGTCATAGGTGATGTCAGCACTCCTAGGTTACAGGCATACATACTTCCTCCTCCTTCCGTTCATAATTAAAAGATAATGTAATCAATTTTCACTTTACAAAAAGTAAACGTTTTGTGGTTTGATCAAAGTTATTATATAAATAAAAAAATATAACATTTATTTATGATACACGATAAGTACCACCAAATTAAGTTTGAAATCTATTTTTGTAGGAAATCTAGCTATTAGAGACATAAATGTTAATAATATTCACCGTAACTTTAGTAATCAATCAAAATGTACAGTGCGTACGTACTGAATTACATAGATAGATACTCCTATTGCTAGCTGATTATTCACTGTACTATTTGAAATTGGTGGATAAAACAACCAAGAGTTGCATATATATCATATTATGCCACGCATCTTTTCTTTGGTTTATCACCTACGGATTGGAGTTAACGTACCTCACACACACAACTGCTACTAGGATTTCAATTGTTTTTAATTGTCCCCACAACAAAGCTAGCTAGGAGTAGTACGTATAGTAGAAAACAAATTAAACCTCATCAAGTCTCGGCTCCTTCTTTTTTTTTTTGGCTTATATGGGCACGTTAAAAGTAAATTAATCGGTACAATTATATTATAAATAGCCTTCCTACCAGCTGTTGCATAATAATATATCTATATGTGTAAATTAAAGCGGCACAGAGAAATAGAAAATCAACTGGATCGGAGTACATCAACTAGATACCTACCATCACTAACATATATAATATATAGTTAGTGTGTAAGAGTATATATGATGCCTGCCTGATGTAGCCATCTTGTATCAAGTCAAGTGTTATGCATGGTGTGATGGTTATTACCTGTTAATTGGCTAGCTGTTGTTGTCAATCATTATATATTGGGACCGGGCCGGGGCCCGGGGGCAAGGCAAGCTGCTTCTCTGCTACTGCACTGGACACTGGTCCTGCATGTGGTCCATCGTCCATCATGGAGACCACGGGTAGCTTATTAGGCGGGTTAGGGCCAGTTTGGTTCGCGAAAAATTTGGCAAATGCTACTATAGCGTTTTCGTTGTTATTTGGTAATTAGTGTCTAATTATAGTCTAATTAGGCTTAAAAGATTCGTCTCGTGGATTTCGTCTAAACTGTGTAATTAGTTTTATTTTTTATTTATATTTAATGCTTCATGCATGCGTCCAAAGATTCGATGTGACGGAAAATCTTGAAAAATTTGGCGTTTTGTAGAGGAACTAAACAGGGCCTTAGCATGCACAACCACAACCATGTAGAGGTAGAGGTAGAGGTAGATGTAGATGTAGGCACGTACACCACCAACCAGTGAAATGAAAAGCTAAAAAGCTGCCGCTGGCTTCCTGCGTCGGCGTCGCCGGCCGCCGACAAGCGGCTGCACTGCTTCGACTTCGTCACTTGGATCGATCCGTGTGTGTGGCTGTGTGCACCCAGTAGAAAAGCCAACCCAATAACCGCGTGCCTACGTGGCACCCAGAAGGGGAAGCTGCATGCATGTATGAGCATCACTCGCTCTCGATCGAGCAATCATTCGTTCGCTGAGCTAAAAGATCCATGAACGCAAAGTACTGCACGCGCATGCAATGGCTAATAATCGTAAATTCGTAATCGATCATGATTATTCATGGGCATGCAGGGAACGAGACGTGCGAGAAGCTGGGCACCATCGGCACCACGGCCAACCTGCTCGTCTACCTCACCACCGTGTACGGCATGACGGGCGCCAGCGCCGCCACGCTGCTCAGCCTCTGGTCGGGCACCGTCAACCTGGCGCCGCTCCTGGGCGCCTTCCTCAGCGACTCCTACCTGGGCCGCTACGCCACCATCGCCTTCGCCTCCATCGCCTCCTTCCTCGGCATGATCATCCTCACCCTCACCGCCGCCGTGCCGTCCCTCCACCCCGCGGCTCACCCCAACCCGACCGGCCCGTCGACCCTCCAGATGGCCGTGCTCCTCGCCTCCTTCGCCCTCCTGGCCGTCGGCGCCGGCGGCATCCGCCCCTGCAACCTGGCCTTCGGCGCCGACCAGTTCGACCCGCGCACCCCCGCCGGCCGCCGGGGCATCAACAGCTTCTTCAACTGGTACTACTTCACCTTCACCATCGCCATGATGATCTCCGCCACCGTCATCATCTACCTCCAGAGCAACGTCAACTGGGCGCTGGGGCTCGCCGTCCCCGCCACGCTCATGGGCCTCTCCTGCGCGCTCTTCTTCATGGGCACGCGCCTCTACGTCCGCGTCCGCCCCGAGGGCAGCCCCTTCACCAGCTTCGCGCAGGTCCTCGTCGCCGCCGCGCGCAAGCGCCGTCTCCCCGCGCCTTCGCCCGCCGACCTCTACGACCCGCCGCACCGCAGCAGCCTCGTCTCCAAGATCGCGTACACCGACCAGTTCCTCTGCCTCGACAAGGCCGCCGTGCGCACCCCTGACGACGACGCCAACCACCCGATCAACCCCTGGCGCCTCTGCACGCTGCAGCAGGTGGAGGAGGTCAAGTGCCTGGCGCGGCTGCTCCCCGTCTGGTCCTCCGGCATCGTCTACTACATCGTGCTCACCAACCTCGGCAACTACAACGTGCTCCAGGCCATGCAGACCGACCGCCACGTCGGCCGCGGCGGCTTCCAGATCCCCGCGGGCTCCTTCGTCGTCTTCAACATGCTGGCGCTCACGCTCTGGCTCCCCTTCTACGACAGCGTGCTCGTGCCGGCCATGCAGCGCGTCACCAAGCGCGAGGGCGGCATCACCCAGCTGCAGCGGATCGGCGTCGGGATCGTGCTCTCCATCGTCACCATGCTCGTCGCCGCCGCCGTCGAGAGACACCGCCGCAGGGTCGGCGACGCCACCTCCTGCTTCCTGCTCGTGCCGCAGCAGATGCTGGCCGGCTTCTCCGAGGCGTTCGCCGTCATCGGTCAGGTCGACTTCTACTACAAGCAGTTCCCGGAGAACATGCGCAGCGTCGCGGGGGCGCTCCTCTTCCTGGGATTCGCCATCGCCAGCTACGCCAGCGGGCTCATGGTCAGCGTCGTGCACCGGACCACGGCCGGCCGCGACGGGCGCCCCGACTGGCTGGCGCAGGACCTCAACCAGGGACGCGTCGACCTCTACTACCAGCTCATCGCCGCCATGGCCGCGGTCAACCTCGTCTACTTCGCCGTCTGCGCGCGCTGGTACAGGTTCAAGAAGCCGGCAGCCGCCGACGCCGACACGGAGCTGGAGCTGGAGGGAAAGGTTGCGGCGCCTCCAGTCTGAATGCTGAGGACGAGGAGCTATTTTCTTTTCTTTTTCCTCGTCAATCCAAAAAAAAGGACGAACTTGCCGTGCAGTGCAGGGTATTAAGAAAAGTAGCACTGTAGTAAAGAGTACTAGTATAGGTAGAAGTAGACGTATAATTAAAGGCCACAAGGGAGGGAGAGGGACAGTCCAGTACAGGTTGCGATGCAAATCCAAATCGATATAATTATTGGTTGATTACTCCTCCATTCATGAGATCAACATGATTAGCATCCATCTCAATTTTGGAGACTGACAGCAATTAATTAACACAAGGAGATAACAGAGCATGTTATAGCACATGCAGAGCAATCCACAATTCACAGGGCTCAGAACAGAACAGAGTTCCATTCACAGAAAACGCTGACAACTAGTGATGAGTAGCTAAAGGCAGGCAGGCTCCAAGTATCTTCAACTCGTCGAGGACACCAAGGCAACTGGAAGCAACAGTAACAAGAACTGACTTGCACCATGTCATCCCGTTCCAATCCCTGCTCCCTGGACTGGAACCCGGCTTCTCCATTGTAACATCGTTTCAGTAGATGAATTTCAGTTCACACAAACATTTAAAACCAGTCTCTCCAAATGGGATGTAAAGATGGATAGAATTGAGCAAAGAGGCGGCTCCATTTCTCTTATTATTGCAGATGCAGGTAGCAGAAGCACAACACGCTTTATTGCCGGATTAACTTAAGAATCAAGCTACAACACTAAGCATACACGAACGTAAGAGTACAAGGTCGCCTCAGGGAGCTGGTGCTAATTGCTAGAATGATTGCGCCTGCGACGTAATGTTGCTATGGCTAGTGAAGCGGCACGACAGAATGATTGCTCAATCATGTTCGGTTGAATTATTGCAGATAGTAGCACCTGGGATAACTTCTGGTCATTTTCAATGCTCCATCATGTAATAAATGAATGCTATTGAAATAGGAATACTCACTGTTTTGAGTCTGACAAAGCTCAATATTTCTTATGCGAGCTCAACAACAAGAGCTGATGCTCCACCTCCACCGTTACAAACACCAGCAACCCCGATCTTGCCACCCTTCTCCCTAAGAACCTGTTAAAAAGAAAAGAAACAAGGACTATTGAGGAATGACCACCATATGTGCAATGTCCCAAAATGATGGCAACAGACGATACCAAAGATTTGTGAAACAAAGGGTAATAGTATGCTGTCATATGAACTTATGGATTCTTTTCAAATATGAACTTATGGATTCTTTTCAAATATGAACTTATGGATACAGTTTTCATAATCTGTGAGTCAAGTATCAATGTCAAAGCTTGGATTTGCAGGGTTACCTAAGTTCCTATTTACACGCTGAAAATTCACTAACAGAACACTAGTAAAGATCTTTTAACTTTTACCCTTCCTGGCAAACGCTATGATATGCTCAAGGCCTCAAGTATTTGACGCAATTCATTATTTAATTACAGATTACCTTCAACTTTTCTACTATAAAAACATTGTGCATCTTTAAACAAAGGGATTAAGATAAAACTTACACCAAGAAGGGTGACCAAAATGCGAGCACCACTGCACCCAAGAGGATGCCCTAAAGATACAGCTCCTCCATGAACGTTAATCTTTTCCTGCAACCACATGTGTTGTTAGTACAGAACTTTATTATCATGCTATTAAATGCTGCTGTTGCCTACAGCAAACTACTACTACAAAAGAATCAAGGTGCATTTTCTGAAAATGACATTTTAGCCTTTTAAATTCACACACAAGAAATGTTATTATCATGCTATTAAATCCTGCAGCTGCATAGCAAACTACAAAAAAAAAAATCAAGGTACATTTTCTGAAAATGACATTTTTAGCCTTTTAAATTTACACACAAGAAATGACAGCTCAATATTGGTAGCACTTACTGAAGGAATCCCAAGAAGCTTTTGATTTGCAAGTGCAACAGCCTGTACTCGAAGTAAAAATAGATATTATTACAAAAAAACAATTATTCAGTGAAAGAAACTCTCAGTAGTCAGCACATACCGAAAATGCTTCATTAATCTCATAAAAATCAACATGGGATGACTCTAATCCAGCATTTGCTATAGCCTTTGGTATCGCAAGTGCTGGGGTGGTTGTAAAGAGTTCCGGAGCCTGTATAAACAACATTCATGGTTACAAAATAAAATTCCAGAATACAATTTTAATAGTTGAGAAACTTTTATGTATAAAATAGTAACATAAAACTGTCCGAGAAAATAAACTCCCAATATCCTTAAACATTTAGATCACAATGTAAATATCAAGACGAAACATACTCTACTCTCAAGTGAGATAACTGTTACTGTAGCTTACTTGAGCTGCATCTGCATATCCTCTGATCCTTGCAAGGACTTGCAGGCCAAGCTCTTGAGCCTTCTGCCCACTCACCAAAACTAATGCAGCAGCCCCATCACTGATCCATATAAAAGCAAATTAGATATGATCGATTGTAGCTACACAAGCGGATAGTAGGTAGTACACAATGGACAGTACCAGTGGGCATACCCAATACACAATGGACAGTACCAGTCAATGGAAAAAAAATAGCAAGTGCAAAGTGAGATGAAAGAATTTTGAAGACAACCAAGAAGAAATTATACACATAGGCTGATTTTCCTTTGAATGGGCATAAGGCATTACAAACAGTTCTTCACTTTCTTGGGGCGTACGGCGTACCCAGTGCAGAGAGCTCACACTCTGTGCGGGGTCTAGGGAAGGGTGTTAGTGGCAAGCCTTACCCTCGCCTGTGCAATGCGAGGAGACCGCGACTCGAACCCAGGACCTTCCAGTCACAGGCGGTAAGACTCTACCGCTTGCACCAGGCCCGCCCTTCAGTTCTTTACTTTCTTATGTGATAATAAATCATTTACAAGAAGAAAAGTTACAATCTATTTAACAAATTAGAGCATACCAGGCCCCTAAAACACAATAGGAGTGCCAATTCATAAGAACAAACACAAGTCAAATATGGTATGCACAGGACAGCAACAAAAATAACAAAATGCAAGCATAATGTAAAGAAAGAAGTTAACTATCATCATAGCTAATCACAAGAATTATAATACAACTGAAGGTAAACTTAAAAGGACTAACAATAACGTAAATGTCGAGAAGTTACCTTATACTAGAAGCATTTCCAGCTGTAACGGTACCACCATTCTCCTTGAAACTTGGGCGAAGTTTCTTCAGTTTTGCTGGGTCAAACTAAGAGACACAAGAAATTGCACGGCATAAGTGAAACAATCATCTGCACAAGTCCCCATGTAAGGAGGCCTGTTGCACCGTAGGAACAATAATGAATCAAAGGGCACGCCAGTCTAATGTCTTTGCTGCATGAGAAAAATTACCTTATCCAGGCTTTCATCTTTCTCAATAAGTACAGGTGGTTTTCCTCTCCCAACGGGAACTTCAATCTGGTTGACAAAACATTGAACATAACATGGAAACCAAACAAAGCATATACTGTAATTTCAAGTCCTAGCAAAGTGAAAGAAAATCACCGGAACAATCTCCCATGCAAAAGCACCACTGTCACGAGCAGCAATTCCACGCTCATTGCTTTGGATAGCAAAAGCATCCTACGAGCAAACAAGTAAAATCAATACACCAGAAATGGCAAATATATTGCACTGCAACATATACGAAAATACATATCATCAGATACGGGAAGATATTCCCAGGCAACTGATACAGGAATGTAATTAGAAGAAAAAAGAAAACGGATACAGGAAAATAACTAAAGTATCAAAGTCTAATGTTGTGTACTGAAGAGCAGCTTTTAAGAGACTAATAATATCTATATAGCTTGAAGGACATGGATAGTACTCATTTTTTGCATGGCACATCTACTTCCATCTTTCGGAGCAAGCAAAGAAATGGTTTCCTTGAAGATCCAGAGTATCAATTAAGCCCACTCTAGCAATCAAGCTACAATCCTGATATTCATTGCTCCTAGAAAGGTCGAAACTACTAATTCACCATAGAGACTGGGAATGAAGATGCCAGTCCAGACTGTTCAGGATGATAAGCATGATAAAAATTGGAAAAAAAAAAGAAGAGAAGAAGAAGATATTCAGATGTTCGGGATATGGTGGTAATGAAAACAAAATCAGGGCACCCTTAAAACAAATGCCAACAAGAAATTCAAACAGTAAGGCGCATGATGGTGATGAAAAGAAAATCAGAGTGCTCTCAAAAGAATAATTGGCAATATTGACCCAACTATTGAAAACCACCAACTATGTGTTGACAAACATAGGTATAAAATTATAACAGAAGGCAAATACTATTATCTGCAGTGAGGGACCTGGTCTTCTCTTGTGAGGGCATGATTGTCAGCACAAAGCTCGGCACACAGTCCCATGGCACAATCGTTGTATACATCCCAAAGTCCATCCTTAAGCATGGCATCAACAAGTGTGTCATGTCCAAAACGAGATCCTTTCCTGCATTTGTAATTAGCAGGTTTGTCAGATTATAGCAGTTGGAATCTGTTTTAACCCAGAACATATATAATAATTTCAGCATGAAACTGGCCACTTTTTAATTGCCTTGCTGATGGTAAATGCTCGAATCACTAAAACCAAGTGTAGAAAGTGCAATTTAAAAAAGTAAACGGCTTTTATCTGTCAAATAACTCAAGATGGTGCTTTGGTTATATGGCGTTATGCACCATGATACTGGATGTATCAAAACAGTACTTTGCATACCTAGCTTCAGCAATGTACTTTGGGGCATTGGACATGCTTTCCATGCCACCTGCCACAACAATATCATTGATACCCAGCTGAATTGACTGCGCGGCGAACATAGTAGCTGCAGAGTGTGAAGAAGAGGAAGAGCATGGTCAGATGATATATATATGTCTCACACATATAAACAAAGACCAAACAGCGAGCAGATTATACAAGCACAGATAGATGAATTAGGTTCAGACCTTTCATGCCAGATGCGCAAACTTTGTTAACAGTGGTGCAAACAACAGTGTTTGGTATCCCTGCGCCCAGAGCGGCTTGCCTTGCAGGAGCCTGTCCCAAATTAGCGCTCAAGACGTTTCCGAAAAAGACCTCCTGCACGAGGGCCGGATCCACATTTGCTCTTTTCAGAGCAGCTAACGGCCCCAACCAATGCTCATGTCAGTGCTATTATTGGGGCGAAACAGATACACCTTGTTTGTAGCTCAGAAAAAAAAAGATTATTTGGATGTCACCTTCAATTGCTATAGAGCCAAGCTTCGTCGCGGGCAAGGAAGACAAGGCACCAAGGAAACCACCCATAGGGGTGCGTGCAATCCCAACAACACATACATCTGTGAGCAAGGAAGAAAAGATTATCGACTGGTGAACATAGAAAAACCATGTGGATTTTTTCTTTTTTTTTAAAAAAAAGAACATGTAGAATGCACCTTCCTCACACTGAATGTATAAACTATGGTTACTTTTTTTGAGTGGAATAAACTTATGGTTACTTATACATCCTTCCGATGGTACAAAGAAAAAACAAACAAAACTTGAAAACTATAACAAAATCAAGTAATTGCAGTAACTTGTACATACAGCCAAGTAAAGTAGTGTGTGTGGCACTCCCACCTGTGCAGTCCACCAAAGGGGAGAAATAGAAATTGTGGACGTATTTTGCAGGACACTAGGAAATACCATACCAACAAACCGTGGAAAGCTAGCAATGAGTCCTATGAAATCTAGTGTACTGTCTGGCAAAGAGATATCGCTACGCATACACAAGGACTGAGACATGAGAGCAAGCAACTAGAACGCCCCCAATGGCCGCAGAACCAAATTAAAGGCGCTAGATTTACATGGAGAACAACCAATTCCTAGCTCGCGAGTAACATAAACCAAAATTTCACCAAATACAGGGGAAGACCGCCTCCCAACATGTCAGATCGGTCGCTGGAAGTGGAACTAGAATGCGAATGGACGCGCCGGGCATGAGGATGCCGAAGTGTGAATGAGAGAGGATGCTTATCAGAGTCAGAGAAGACGCGATAATACCTCTGGGGGCGATGCCGTTGGATGCCATGGCCGCCGGCGGTCCGGACTATTCGGCAACACCGAGCACCTGCGAATCCAGAAACGCAACAACAATGGAGCATCAATCCGTGATCCATCCGTCCCAATAGAAAGAGAGAGAGATCACGCCGGCGCCTGCAGAGGCGGGCCGCCGGCCGACTAGGGTAGGCCGCCAAGAGAAGAGCAGAGGAGAGAGGAGAGAGGAGGAGACGAGAGCTCACCTCACAGCCTGCCTGGAGAGCGGCAGTTGCGCCTGGCGGGGCGGGCGAGAGTGGCGAGTGGTGACGGCGGTTGGCGGAGTGCACGAGGAGATGGCAGTCCGTTATTTCTAGCCTGGCGGGGCGGGGCGGGGCGGGCGAGTGGTGACGGCGGTTGGCGGAGTGCACGAGGAGATGGCAGTCCGTTATTTCTAGCCTTCTGAGTAGGCTTCAGTTGGGCTCGGCCAGACCTGAATGGAGCTGGGTGTTTTTTTTTAGAAAACAAATAAACATTTTTGATAGGATGAAGTAGATTGGTCTTGAAGCACATTATGGCACCATGGATGGACTTTATTTATTTTGACAATAAATAGACAGGTGAGAGTTCAGCTACCTACTAGACAACAGAAATTATTTAAAATTATTTTATGCATTGCTTTCTCTAGAAGAGCAGCAGTCTCCCTCACAATACCGAGAGCTGTTAAAGGCTCTGTTTGGATCGTTGCCGCTAAATTTAGTCTCTCCTAAATGGTTTAGTCTCATTTAGTGACTCAAGAGCTAGAGAGAACTAAAGCTCTTTTAGTCTCATTTAGTCATAGTGTTTGGATAAAAATGACTAAATATGACTAGATTTAGAAGCTCATAGCTGAACAAAACACCTCCTAATTAGATCCGCTAATGCTAATACTAACGGACCAGGGTCCTAGGGGATACTACTTGGATGGGCCCTGGGATGGCCCACAATCTGTTGAAGAATGCGAGACAAGGTGACGTAGACTTCAAGCTATTCCAGATCGATTTAGTCGACTTACTATAAAAGCTAGATTCTATAATAAAATTAGGACTCTTCTTTTGTAACCGACTAGAACTAGATACGTGCCCTTACCCTCTCCCCTATATAAAGAGAGGTACGGTGCACCCCTGTAGGGTCTAGATGACGGACTAGAGGGGGGGTGAATAGTTCTTTCTTAAACTTAATCGCGCTGGCTAACCGAAACAAATACGGAATTAAAATTATCGGTCTAGCCAAGACTGCACCCATCTATCGAAGTTCACAAACACCTTATAAAAATCCTAGTTAGACAACAAAAGTGTCGGGCTAGCTAGAGCTCACCTAACTATTTCTAGAAGTAAGGTCACATAAACCTATGCCACTGGTACTTCAAACAATGAGAGAACTTCTATACATGGAGGTGGGTGTTTAAAAAAAACAAATAAACATTTTTGATACGATGAAGTAGATTGGTCTTGAAGCACATTATGGCACCATGGATTGACTTTATTTATTTTGATAATAAATAGACTGGTGAGAGTTCAGCTACCTACTAGACAACCGAAATTAATTGAAATTTTTTTATGCATTGCTTTTTCCAGAAGAGCAGCAATCTCCCTCACAATACCAAGAGCTGCTAAGGCTCTGTTTTAGATTGCAACCGCTAAATTTAGCCCCTTCTAAATGGTTTAGTTTTATTTGGTCACGTCAGAGTTGTTAGAGAGGACTAAAGTCCTTTTAGTCTCATTTAGTTATAGTGTTTGGATAAAAAATGACTAAACAGAACTAAATGGGACTAGATTTAGGAGCTCATAGATCTGCAAATACTAATACTGACGGACCATGGTCCTGGGGGGTACTACTTGGATGGGCCCTGGGATGGCCCACGATCTGTTGAAGAACGCAAGACAAGGTGTCGTGGACTTCAAACTATTCCAGATCGACTTAGTCGGCTTACTATGAAAGCTAGGTTCTGTAATAAAATTAGGACTCTTCTCTTGTAACCGACTAGGACTAGATACGTGCCCTTACCCTCTCCGCTATATAAAGAGAGGTACGGTGCACCCCTTTAACCCTAACAATCATACAATCAATCCAACGCAAAAGGCTACACGCCGACTAGACGTAAAGGCTATTATTCGACAAGATGGCCCAAACCAATATAAATCATTCGTCTCTTTGCGTTTACTTTTGAGTTTTGCGTACGCCGAAGCCCTTCAAACACCGTCCCGGGTACCCCCGTGACGGGTTGCCGGTCATCAAACACCGACAGCTGGCGCGCCAGGTAGGGGCTTTCGGCGACTTCGCGATCAAGAGCTTGGTGGACCTCGATGATATGATTTTCTCGGCGGGTATCACCTTCATCTTTAGCTCTTGGATCTACAAGGCAGACGACAACAACAACGGCAAGCTCCAAAGTTTTCTCATGGAGATCCTGGCTCCTCAAGCTTCACCAGACGTCTCGACGCTGGATCAACTCGCCGAGA
The DNA here is from genome assembly GCF_019320115.1 of Miscanthus floridulus. Lineage (NCBI taxonomy): Eukaryota > Viridiplantae > Streptophyta > Magnoliopsida > Poales > Poaceae > Miscanthus > Miscanthus floridulus. The sequence goes on from NC_089593.1 coordinate 93,533,194, forward strand.
AGTTTTTGCACCTCTCAATCTCTAATTCAACTCGAACTCAAGAGGTCACCATCAACCACGACTCCCGCTCGGACACGTCACCTTTGTCCGGGCTAGAGATCCCATCGGAAGTCCAACATGAAGACCCAATTCGTTTTCCACTCGGACTCAAGAATTTAGCTTCAATCTATCAAGATACGATCAGCTACCTCGTGCAGTCTGAGCAAGAGATCCCTCTTAAGGGTGCCCAGAGAGGTTTGGTTCTATCCATCACACCTGAAGGAGGCATCGTCCATTGGCTGGGTGCTCGACCGACACTTCTTTAACAGATCTATCTCGTCTAGTTGGCATGGTGGAACTCTTCCCTTATCAGGATGGTAGAACTCTTCCAGCGGACAACAACGATCACGGTTCTACATAGATCTTGGACATCACGATGATTGCAGAATCTAGAACTCACTCGGCCACGAGGCACTCCAGAGAAGTCTTTATGGCCGGGGAACCACCTTAGATTTCTATGCCTAATCCACCAGATATCCAAGATGGAGAGGAAGCCTTGTCCGACATCTTCTCGGACACTGATCCACCCAACGGAGAGATGGATGAGCAGAAGATGGCTAGGGAAAAGAAAAATAGAGCTCGACAGGCTTGGCGCAACCACGCCCAACACCGCAAGGAAGAGTGGCAGCGGTATCAGTTGGCTTGTCGAGACGTTGAACGAAGGCGCTTGGCTACAGAGGCAGCATATGAACAGCGTCTACGGGATGAAGAAGTAGACCGACAGCACCAAAACTGTGATGCCGCTAGAGCCTCTGCTTCACACAACCTTGAGCCTGAGTTCATAGAAGTAGCTGGCCATAGGGTCTTCACTATGCCCTACGCCAACGTCTATGCCCCGATAGAAGAGATGGCGGCCATAGAAAACCCTACTCCTGATCAGCAACGACTCAAAGTCATTCTGGAATCCACAGCCCTTCAGATGTAGGCTACAAAAGTGACATCCCAAGCTAACCCTTCCTAAGGACCAGAGGTGTGGGCACTAGCCCACTCTCGTCTAGGACCATAGGGTAGCCAAGGAGGAGAACAACGACTACTAACCTACTCCCGTCTAGGGCCGCAGGGTAACCAGAATAGGAATCAGGGTGCCACATAGTCGGCGTATCATGGGCACCAGTACAGCAACAGGGAAGACAGAGGTGAGTCTGAGTATAGAGAGGCCGGCATCTCATCGGATAGGTTTCCATGTTTCTCTAACAGACTACTCTCCATTCGGCTTCCCTACAAATTCAAGTCATCCAACCATACCAAGTACGATGGGAAGATAGAACCCAACCAATGGTTGCGCATCTCCTCTCAGTCCATCAAGTTGGCAGGCGATGACGACCACATCAAAGTGTCATATTTTCCCATGGCACTCAACACCGTGCCTCTCGCCTGGTTTGATAAGCTACAAGCCAACTCCATCGATACTTGGGGACAGCTTCAGTGTAAATTCTGTGAAAATTTTTATGGCATCCTCACCCACTCAAGTACTCAGAATGAGCTTAGAACTTGCAAGCAAAAACCAGATGAAACCTACCAACAATATTATCGCTGCTTTGCTAAGTTACGAGCCCAAGTCTATGATATCACAGATAGGGAGGTGATAGATCACTTCGCTAACGGGATCAAATACAAGTGGCAGTTTGAAAAATTCTGTGATGATAATCCAAAGACCGCTGGGAAATTTAAGCATATAGTACAGAAGATGATTGCATCTAAAGAGCGTACTCGTGAACGATTCCCACGTGGCCAACAAGACAAAGGTTATGACCCTAGAAGCAATCAGGGTGGATAGTCCGGTAGAAAAAGGACCCAACAACACCCTTGCTTCCATGGATAGGACCAAGAAGTCTAACAAAAAAATAAGAAGTTCGAAGACCTCAAGCATTTACCCTGCCCTTTCCACAAGAACGCCAAGCACACGATGGGCGAGTGTAGACAACTCCAAGAACTAGGTTTCTATGACCAAAGCAATAAGGGTAAAGGTAAAGCTGATAACAACAAAGATGGAGATGACAACCCTGACCCTTACTTTCAATAGTCTAAGGGCCAAATTGCAGTAATCTTTATGGGGCTACCGATTTCATCAAACAAGCGCTCAAGGAAGTTGGCTCTTTGGGACATCATGGTAGGAGAGCCCTCAACACCAAAGTAACTTAATTGGTCATAATACCCAATCCAGTTTTCCAGAAAAGATCAATGGACTAGGGTGACTAATGTCGGCCACTATCCACTCGTCTTGGGTCCAACAATAGCCGGCATGACACTCCCCAAGGTCCTGATCGATGGTGACATAGGATTGAATATAATATTTGCAGATACGCTGAAGAAGATAGGCCTAGACTTTACCATCCTAATCACCCCTAGTGATGTCCCTTTCTATGGGATAGTACCCAATAAGGCTGCCATGCCACTCGAATAGATCATGCTCCCGGTAACGTTTGGCAACCCAAACAATTTCCGAACGGAGTTCATCAAGTTTGAGGTGGTTGACTTCGAATCATCATACCATCCTATCTTTGGTCGACCTACCTTGGCCATGTTCATGGCCGTACCACACTACCGTACCTCTTGCTCAAGATGTCAGGTCCCAATGGTGTACTCTCCTTCTAAGACGACCTCAAGCACTCATATGACTGTGACACGGAAGCCGTCCAGATTGTAGCTAGAACACAACAAGCCTATGAAGCATAGGAGATTGCCAACATTGCACAGCAGACTAAGCCAAAAGACATGAAGATTCTGACTAAGAAGGCAGGAAACATTGCACCACCCTCTAAGACTATCTCCAACAGCATGAACCTAAAATAGAGACCCATTCTATGGTTTAGGTCACGCAAAATAAAAGGGTCGCACACCCAAAACTTTTCTTCTCCAACAGCGACCGCAAAAGTAGAGCACCCAAAACTACCACGCCGCTTCGATAGCTCACCATGGGCACGCCACGCCACTCCAGCCGCTCCCCACCGTAGACCCCACCGTAGACCCGCCTTGCCCTATTGGCCATGCCCTGCTCCCACCATGGACCCATCCTAGCCCCCGGTCGGAGTTCCTATTTCCCTTGGGTGGTCATGTGGGAGCTCCGCTGCTGCCGCCTCGGTCGAGCACGTGGGAGCCCCGGTGACCCCACCTCGCGGCTGCTCACGGGCCTTCCCCGGCGGTCGGTGCTGGCTGCATGCTTCGATGTGGCTCCAGAGAAGAAACATGGTGAGCTCCCTCCCTACGTGGCCTCAAGAAATGCGAGCGCCTCCCTCCCTCCCTTCGGCGTTCCCTCCCTACGAGATTCGATGAGCGCTGGGCGAGCGCCAGCGAGCACCTCTGCCCCCACGTGGTGCTGCTCATCACCAGTGGCAAGAGAGCGGGTCTAGATCTGGCAAGGCAGCTAAGGCCAGTGGGTCCTCTCCCCACCGACAGTGCACATCCTCCTACCCCACCTATGGCACGTGGTCATGGCTGCTCCTCCTCCACCGGTGGTGGCTCCCTCTCCCCTTCAGGTCAGCTACGAGCGGCCTCGATCGATTGGGCGTGGCGACGCCCCTTTCATGGTGGATCCAACCTCAACGTCCGCATAGATGGCCCCCACGGTGGCAGCGTCGATCCGAGTGCATGACCACCATGTTCCGGCATCCGTCATATCTCAAGTGAGTGGGCCTTCTCCACGGCACCAGAGATTTGGGTTCAAGGAGAGAGGCGACGCTTATTTGGGTCGTGCATCGCGTCCCACCCAAAATAGGTTCCTCATTTGCGTCATATGTTGGACCACGTTTTCCATCGATAAATCAACCTGGAGTAGGCATTTTGGGTTTGCATGCCGTGATGCATGAGTTGTTGGAGACAGTCTAAGATGGATACCATAGAGATTGATCTAGGTACTGGTGATCCCTCTAAAATGGCTATCATCAACGCCTACCTTTCCAAAGAATAGGAACTCGTGCTCACCAACTTTCTCAGGGAAAACAAGGATATCTTTGTATGGAAGCCGGCTAATATGCCGGGTGTTCTTAGAGACTTGGCTGAGCACAAATTGGATTTAAACCCTAGCTCAAAGCTGGTCAAGCAATGTCTATGATGGTTCTCACTAGATAATAAAGCAACAATCAAGAAGGAAATCACCAAGCTATTGGTAGTCGAATTCATTAGGGAAATCCTTAACCCTGACTGGCTAGCCAATCCTGTACTCATCTAGAAGAAGAACTCAAAAGAGTGGCGCATGTGCGTCGACTACACAGATCTCAACAAACACTGTCTGAAGGATCCCTTCGACTTACCTCGCATTGATCAGATCGTAGACTCTATGGCCAGGTTAGCTCTTTTATCCTTCCTTGATTGCTACTCGGGTTATCATCAGATTGCCCTCCGTAAAGAAGATTAGAGCAAAACATCATTCATCACTCTGTTTGGTGTCTACTGTTAACGACCATGTCCTTTGGGTTAAAAAATGCCGATGCAACCTATCAACGTGCTATCCAGACATGCCTAAGTGAATAGGTCGACCATAATGTAGAAGCCTACATGGATGATGTCGTCGTCAAGACCAAGGATCCTTCTACTCTAATCGCAGACTTGAAGTAAACATTTGACAATCTTTGTCAGTACAAGTGGAAGCTTAACCCAACAAAGTGTGTGTTTGGAGTTCCTTCTAGACAACTATTGGGTTTCCTCATGAGCCATCGGGGTATCGAAGCTAGCACGAAACAGATTCAAGCAATCACTCAGATGACTTGACCTCACTGCATCAAAGATGTTTAGAAACTGACAAGGTGCATGGCTGCCCTCAATCGTTTTATCTCATGACTCAAGGAGAAAGGTTTACCTTTCTTCAAGTTGTTGAAAAAGTCGGGCAAGTTCGAGTGGATAGCTAAAGCTAATGAAGCCTTCTAGAAGCTCAAAGGGTACCTGTCCACCTCTCTAATACTTACTCCACCCGAGAAGCATGGGCCACTCCTACTCTACATTGCGGCTACTACTATGGTAGTCAGCACGACAATAGTCATGGAGTGTAACACCCTTGGTGTTACATTATACGGTTTGTTAAAACATTGCATGAGCATCACACTTATGTGCAGATGTGTATGACATGATTTACAAATCAATGTTCGGCACTGGAAACATTTATATTCAACAAGAAATGAATGTTACGTTTCGTATCGCATAATATTGTTTAGTATTCTAATCAAATTTTGGTCGAAACAAAAATGCTATAGAATGTTTTGCAAACGGCGATAAAACATGTGCGGTCGAGGACAAGGATAGCTAGCTAGTACATCCAGTAGGTCGGAATTGGAATTCGACGCGAAACCGTTCGGAGTAAGTCGTTTCGCGTAAGTTTGAAAGAGAGTCAACGATGCCACTTTTGGCAAGTTTTGTAGAGCGATCAGCTTAGGAAGTAGCACGATGTCATGACTTCGATTGGTAGCTTGATGTACCCTCTTGCGAATCGAACATCTAGTTTGCCATTTGGAGTATTGTGTACAAGTTTTCTAACTGCTTTAAAAAGCATGCACGACACATAGGTTAGCTCTGGGCATGGTCACCACTTGGCCTAGCACCGCTGCTGGCTTGCCAGCACGCACTACCTCGCCGGCCATGTCCTACTACCACGCCTATGCATGTACGCACACGCACGGCACTTGCGCTATGAGCCATGGTCACCTGCCACCGTGCGCTAGTCGCGGCTATCGCCGCTTCCCGGTTTGGTACCGCTGCTGGCTCGCCCAGTGCGCTGAGGCGCCGGCCGCATTGCCATCGTGAATGCGCACCATGCGTATTGCCTAGTGTTGTTGCCTTGACTGCTGGCTGCCACTCTCTGGCACGTGGGTCACCTCGCCGAGGCTGACGCACTGCGTTTGAGACTCCAACCGTGCTCGGCTGTGCCATGCTCTGCTCTGCTTTGGCCAGAGGTGTGCCGGGTCCCGCGCTACACGCCGCCATTTGCCACACCCGGTACTGCTTCTGTTGACTCACTGTGGCGACACGCACGTGAGACGACCGCCTGCTCCCCATCACCTCAGTGTCGCATTGCACTGTATTTCTTTTGTCCGGTGCTACCCGCTATGACGCCGTGCCGAGCCTCGTTGGCTTGCAGCCGCGGCCGTGCGGACAGCCGCCTAGAGCACATCCCACTGTCCCCCATTGTTGTGCGTGCTTGTTTGTTGTGTTGACATCCGTAGCCGGACCAAACCAAGCCGTGCGAAAGCTCCCCTACCTTAGCTGTCGCCATGGCCGGCTGGACACCCTTTCCTTCAATTCGTCGTGACCGCAACGCTATGCTCCAATTCATCGCACCCTCGACTCCACTAGGTAGCTGGCCGCACAACCATCCCCACCTTGCCGAGTGTACCGTTGCACAGAGCCGCAATTTGTAATCGCTGCCCCATCGGGTCCATAAGACCGGACGGACATGCACCATCGGCAAGTCAGCCATCCCAAGCACCCAGTAGCGATTCATTGCACCATCAGCCTAGTTGTACCCTCCTAAGCACCCCTACACACCTCATCCATAGCTTCATAGCAGGCCAACCATCACCGACACGGCCGTGCCATCACCGGGCGCCATCGCATTGTCGGTGCGCACGCGGCCAACTCAGCTCGGGCTTTCTCCGGCTAGACCAACACCTCAAGGGTCTCCGTGGGTAGTGCCTCGAGCTCACTAGCTATTTGGTTTGCTCCATTTTCGCTATGGCTCATGGGAACGCACCCGCCATCGTAGGTCAAGGACCACCACAGGGGAGGGAGCCCGGGACGATGCCCCTATTCGTCGTAGCGCTTCTAGCCGCTGCGTGTCGTCGTGCAGGTAATCATCGGTCCCTTAGCTAGGCCTTGGTAACCCAAGTGACGTCGGTGTGGCCGCCCAGTGCCCGCGTCGTCACGCCAGTTCACGCATGGGTGCCAGGGGACGTCGCTGTGGTAAAGAAGAAGAAGGGGGAGGGCGTATCTGTAAAAATGTAGGCTAGAGAAATAGTGCCTTGGAGATCGCTGTAAATACCGAGTAGATCGGGGGCGTTTTTGCATGTTTGCGTCGCGCGCGGGTCCCTTTCCATCGTGGGCCGTTGGCCGACTGGGTTGCACCCCCGCGTGGGCCGTGCTTCGCTGGCGCGCGCGCCACGCCGTGGTGGGCCAAGCTGCGAGCTAGGATTTGGTTTCTTAATTTCCAGCGAATTTATTAATGCTTATTCAATTTAGTTTTTAAGCTGAACTTTAAGAATTTGTAGTAAATTGCGTAGTGGTCCAAAAATGGTGAGACTAATTTTGTTAGGTTCACAAAAATACCATCTACCTGCTAGTACAGTTGGATTGCAGTTAGCTATGACAAGTATTGGGTCATAAATTCAAAACTAGAGAGCTAATATTAGGTAGGTTAATACATGTAGGAATATTTGTGGATAATTGGTGATAGATATAGACACGAAATTTTACAGTAGGTTCACTAGGATATTATGTACTTGCTGTGGATTTTGTAGTCTTAGAACGAGTTGCTAAATAAAGTAGCTATTATCCTTGCTTTATCGTATTTAGCGTAAATCAGCATTAGGAGTAAAAATAACCGTAGTTGTTATAATAACAATGGATGTCATACCTCAACTTATCGGTAACAATAGGTAGCTTAGCACCATGGTCGATATCACTAGCTTATTAGTAAATCGATGTACTTTTATTTTAAGAAATTCCGTTGTCATATTATTAAACATTGCATTGTCATTTCATGTAGATCGCGAGCTGGTAGAATTTGTGCTCGTCGACGAACAGGAGTACGAGGAGGAGATCCTCATACAGGAGGGAGCCCAGGAGCCTTTTGGTGCTGACCTTACTGACTCGTCGCCTGCCCAAGACAAACCCTGATGCATAACCCCTATTGTAATGATCACTGAATATATATATGTGATGTGCATTTAAGTTACAGGCATTTTATGAAAACTACATGCATAAATATATCTTACCATGAGTCCTACTAGTACAGATCGAGTAGCTGCTATGCTCAGGATATCGGTAGCGTGAGTAACCTACCGTTACTCGCAAATAGGTAATAAAATATGATCACCCATGAGAAAATGGTGGAAAGAAAAATAGTGATCGGGCAGGGATATGGATTGGGTACTGGTGGGTGTAAGGAGTTGTGTCCTATGGCTAACAGGGCATGACTTGGTTACACTTTTTCCCTATCTGTGTCGATTAAGGACTGGTCGTTGCATATGACTCTAGGCAAGTCACAGATTTATTGTCCCGAGCGCATACTTGGGTATGGGCATAGGGAAGACTTGTTGCTCTCTTGTCGCGGATCTGGCTCTTTCTGGACCGACTGATTAGAGGCGGAGATGGTGGAGGTCCTTGCACCACACTGAGTCTGGGGCTCAAGAGTGGGGGCTTGGAGTCCAAGTTTGGACGGGGACCTGGACACCCGAGATAGGAGAGTGATGGGTTAGTCCTACTTGTGCCTGGGGTATAAGCGGGGCGTGTGTTTTTGGGGCACCAAGCTAGGCATATTGATTCGCGAATCGCCGGGAAATCCAGTACAGCTTGTCTACGGATTAGCACCGTAGTAAGAACTGAAAGTTGAAAAGAGAAGAAATGGAACTGATTGCTCAACTCTTGCTTGAAAGTAGAACATGTGCTTATATAGACTGGCTAGATGATAACTTAATACGACTAATAATAAGACATGAATACAGACTCACTATTAGTGTTGCTTTCTGCTAAAGAAAACTAGCAAACCATAAAACCTATCATATTCCTTGGAGTCGGAAAATTATTTCCACTAGTCGGATAAGTCTTGCGAGTATATTGTGTACTCAGGGTTTATTTACCCCAGTTGCAGGTGATGCATGAGAAGTACCTTGTGTGGAGGATTCTTCTTGTGGGCTCAGATGGATCCTCGTCCCTATCGCTAGATGTATATTTTTAAATTCTGCTGTTTATCATTCCACACTCGGGTATTTGGTATTGTAATAATGTACTTTTTAAGAAACTCTGATGTATGAAATGGACTTGTATTGTAACTCATTCCCATTATTGGATCCTTGGGAAAAATGTGGATCTTTTGGGTTCTCCCTTGGGGTGTGCCCGACGGACACCGCCCGCTGTAGCTTACTTTCGGGGTGCTTAATGTCTGGTGGAAGACGAGCGCCTCCGTAAGTGTGCTATTTCGGGCGGTTCTACCACAGTTGGTATCGGAGCCAATAATAGTCACGAGTTTCATCACTCTTTTCCAAAACTAAAAATTTGACCAACAAAAGTTTTGCGAAAAATAGGATGCGATTAAGTTAAGTTACATAAGTATAAGCCCTAGCAATATGGTCTATCTAGGATAGCGGCATTGGTTTTATCTAATCAATTTTCTGTAGGTACACTGACTTACGTTGCGTAAGAAATCACTTAGTATACAGAAAGTGAGTGTGCGATGTGCCAAAAAGTTTTGCGAATGCCGCTATATTCTGGCTTGAGTGAACATATAGGTCGAAGCATGCATCATGATAATAGCATTTTACTTCAACTGAAATCCCCCTTCACGTATAATGGAATTAGTAAATTGATAGGACTAACTAAATGGATGCTTTAATAAAGGTGTTGTCATTTCTCTAATCCCTTGATTCTAACCGGAAGGGTGTTTTAATGGATGGTTCCTATCTCTTACAGATGAACCTAAGGTCTAGACGTGGAAGCACCAGTGCTGGGGCAGCTCACGGGCTTGGCGAGGGCCATGGTGATTGTGGCCAAGCCCATGAGCACAACGGGGAGAGCCATGGGGCTCTGCTTTTGGCTCCTCCTCCTCCACCGCCACTGCCACCTCCGATGACCCATGCTGAGATGATGGCTGAGCTGTTGGTGGCTCGCCGAGAGTCAGCTCATGCCATGGACATAATGGCACAAGCTATCGCAGGCCTCGCCCGTGGAGGCCACGGGGGCAACAGTGGGAACAGGGGTGGTGCCCACCGTCCTGAGGGACCGTCCTCCTATCAGGACTTCCTCAAGACTCACCCACCCACCTTCACCCCATCCGATGAGCCTCTAGAGGTGGAGCACTATCTTTGCACTCTAGAGCAGAAGTTTCTGCTACTCGATGTGGCCGATGAGCAGAAGGTGTGCTTTGCAGCGCAGTAGCTTTTGGGGTCCGCAGGTGCATGGTGGGAAACCTTCCATGTCATGGAGCAGCCTGATCATCCAGCAACATGGCAAGAGTTCACACCGCATTCTGAGAGTTCTTTATCCCTGCTGGTGTCATCAACCAGAAGGTGACTGAGTTCCTGGAGCTGCGCCAGGGGAATAGGTTAGTGATGGACTATGTGAACAAGTTCAATCACTTGGCCCAATATGCTGGCAGTCAGGTGGATACTGATGACAAGAAGAAGGACCGCTTCTTTCATGGTCTAACTCCCCTCCTCTAGGAAAAGATGTACATGGTGAACTATCAGACCTTTGGGACACTAATGAGCGCCGCCATTGCCATGGAGGGTTTTCAGCAGGAATCCTAGGCCGATTGGAAGAGGAAGCGGGTGGCAGTTGGATCCTCTAGCCACCATCACACACAGAAGATTCAAGGTTGTCTAGCGAGGGCCCTATCAATCATCCAGCGGGCCTTCATTCTAGCAACCCTAGCAGACTTCGTAAGCTTTCTCCACACAGTACTAGTGTAACACCTCGGGTGTTTAAATACTATAACCTGCCATGTCATCATATGCATTGCAAAACATTTGGCATTTAGTGAAAATTTTGATATGCATACACTAAAACAAGTTTACCTTTATGTGGTATGTGTTGAATTGTATTGTTTGAATCAAGTTCAAAATTTGGTTTGGATTTGAATTTTCAAGAAAACCCTGATTTTCAGCATTTAAATCCTACCCTGAAAACTCATTTCAAAATCTAAGCATATTTTGGGGTTGAACCTAAAAGCAAAAATGTAGAGCTTGTCAAGTTATACAAAGTTTGTTTTTGGAGTTTTCAAAGTTGTTATGAAAAATTTGAAGTAATTTGAAAAGGCGTAATTCGTTAAATGTCCCCTATTTGAATTCAAAAGTTCATTTCAAAATGTAGACCAAATTAGGGGGTGGTTATAAAAGAAAAGTTGTAGAACTTTGGATTTTGAGCAACTTTTATTTTTGGAGATTTTTGAGTTGTTATACAAATTTGGGAGTAATTTGGATTTTAAAACGGATGGCAATTCTATAAATATGTGGAACAGTGCCACGACCACCGCCCCACCGTCGGCGACCTTCTGCTCTGTTCCAGACGCACCTGTGGCCACCCTTGGCTTCGCGCTGGCGTGGAGAAGGGCACTGCATGTCATCTCCTTGATCCCTTGGCCGCTCTATAAAGCTCAGACGCCGTCGCCGACCTTCCTTTCGTTGCTCTGCTTTTCTCGTCGCTCTTGCTCAACTCCGGCGAGCCCTCACCATCGAACCAGTGCCTGTGCCATCGCAGCAAAGTGCCCAATAGCTTTGCCTACTCCTTGCATGCCTAGACAACCAACTGTGGTCACCTGATTCTGCCGGGAACCGCCGCTAGCAGCCTTTCTTCCTCGCGGCCGGCAGCATCTCCGTCGAGCACGCTTCGCCGTGGCCAGAGCTCCACAGTCTGTCTCTGCTCATGCTTGGCATGCCGCTAGCTCTGCCTTGTTCTTGTGATGCTCTATGACCAGTTGCTTGCTCATTTTGTCCATCATAGTCGCTTGAGCGCCACCGTCATCGTCGCTTGCTCCGCCGTGGCCACTATCAACGTCGACCCGCGTCACCGTTGCTTCTCCAGTCTCGCTCTTTGCTCCAACGTGTTCGTGGTGAGCTACTGAACCTTCCCGTGCCTTTTGTTTCACTGATTTCAGCTTCGTTTCGCCGGCGTAGTGTCGCCGAGCCGCCGCGTCCGCCATGGCCGGTGTTGAGCTAGTATAGGGCCGTAATTGGTGCAAGTAGGGACGTTAGTAGGTGCGCCTTGTCTTGGTGAATATTTTGGTACCTTGGCCGTCGCCGTTGGACTCACCGTCGATGAGTTTTCGTCGGTCAGCGCCGTCGTCGTCGTGGTCAAGGCGGGAGGTTGAAGATGACAGGTGGGACCCGAGTGTCAGTGACTCAGCAGTTTGAAAATGATTTTCCTTTTTCAGAGTTGAATGAATAGTGTCTATTTTTGTTATTTTTGTGTAAATTTAGTTAGAGCTCCAAAAATTATGAAAATTTTTGTGTGACTTCTCTGTGATGTATATTATTTAGGAAAAATATGAAATATTGATTTACAGTACTTTTTGAATGTGATAAAAATTGCTTAATTAATTAATAAATGGGTTTCCATGATTTTTCTAGGCTTAATTAATTATACAAAAATTATGAAAATTGTTTTGCCACTTAATTATCATGTGGTGAACATTTACAAAAATTTTGAGCTTAATTAGAATAAGTTGATTTATTTCATAATTTTGAATTAAATAATTAATTCATAAAAGCAAATAGTAACCTTTAATGATTTAGGTTTTGTTTGAAATTTTGGATTGAGTGATGACCTTGGGTCATTAGTTGATAATGATACTTGGCAATTGATGAATGTGTTATGAAAAAGGTTTAGTTAGTTTGACTTGCAACTGTACCACGAAGGAAAGTTGTATTCGAATTGTTAATTTTACATTCATCATCAAGCAACATGTTTCATATTCCGCATCATGTTAAACATGGCATTGTTACTACGTGTAGTGAATGAAGGTGAACACGTGGTAGCTAATCAAGTTGCGGAGGAGGTTAATCCATCTATTGAGGTCAGATCTGATACTTGTGGAACGTCGCAGGAACCTAACTTTTACGTCAACGAAGGCAAGCCCCGGATGCATTTAACCCTACCTTGTGTTTTACAAATTTTATCGCTTTTGCTTTTCTATACTGCATTAAGTGATTAGGAGTCAAGTGGAAACCTAATTGGTGCATCACCAACCTTGTTTTTCCATATCTACCTTGATTACCTGTTTTATTCGTAAATGTCTAGTTATGCTTAGTCATGCTTAGTCGGGTGATTACCTGTCACCTGAGAATTTTAAATGGATCTTTGGTTACTTATGTTATCATGAGATATGAGCATGGAAGTAATAAATCTAGACCGGGCGGACTTGGTGTATGAGAGCCACAAGACATGGAGGTCTTGTGAGCGGCTTCTTTCTGCCTGTGTCGATTAAGGTCCGTCCGTTGTTGAATTGCATGAGATGAGACTTTGTAGTACTAACCACATACTCCGGTAAGCCTTAACTTGGCTATTCTATTACGAGAATGGCTACTCACGCACTGGGAGTGGAGAGATGGCGGGAATAGCGTGTACCCATGTGGCAATGGTCCGGATTGGTGGAGTACTGTATTCTCGGGTGGCGCGGACCCATTCTTGTTTTAGAAGATCCGAGGGTAGGTTGATATATGTAAGTCGGGGACCTGCATATGTTGTGTGGTCTAGAATCCCCAGCTGGGTTAATCGGTTCGAATCATCGTTGCTCCTCGGTTATGGAGACTCAACTCACTGTTCATCATCGTAGTTAATAACTGAAACTTGAGCTAGTTTTGAGAAAGAGTTGATATGAAGTTCATGATCTCATTACGGATCATGGCAGATTCATATATTGTTCTTATGAAGTTTAAATATTGAAATACTGAAATCTTGTAAAGAGCTTTTATGCAAAAGAACTTTGAGTATTGCTAAAGCCATACCTTGAATCCTTGAGCCTGCATTCCTGAGTCTTCTTAGTTTTTATTTCAGTTAAGTCTTGTTGAGTACTTTTGTACTCAGGGTTCGTTGACCCTTGTTGCAGGTGAGCCTCATGAGCAGGTTTGTTTTGGACCTTGCTGCATGACTGTTGTTCCTGTCGATGACGATAAGTGAATGTGTGATCCTTGGGCAGGATGCTTATTTTGTGTGTTATGTTTATGTTAATTATGCCACTCCACTACTACTATGGTTTGTAATAATTTTCGAACTTAGTTTGTAAGGTTTGAAACAACTAGTTTGTAAATTAAGTTATCGTAAGACTTCCGCTATTTTACTCTGATGTATATATTTGAATAAATGTTGTAATACTACAATGACTCTGTAATATGATCCTGCTTGGAAATCGTGGATGATTCAGGGTTCCCCGAGGACACCCGACAGACTTCTTAAGTTACCAAGAACATATGCATAGTTGTCAAAGGTCATTGGACAGTGACAAGTGCATGTGAGTCCTATAATTTAGGAGGTTCTGCCACAACTAGGCACCTCCACAGCAGGTGCAGCCCTAGTAGTCTCAGGGATAGCAGGTCCCACCTTATCAGGGGTTCAAGAACAAGCTAGGTGCTTGCTTCAAATGTGGCAAAGATGGACACTATGCTTGAGCTTGCCCCCAAAACCAGCCAGCTCAGTCCGCTCAACCGTCAGCAAATTCTAGGCTTGTCAAGAGGACCATCATCAAGAAGAAAGTGCCCAACAGATCTAGCCAGGTGCATTTCAAGGATGCTGAGCAAGTTTTGCAGTAGGAGCCAATGATGGCTGGTATGTTTACCATCGACTCCCATCCAGCTTTAGTGTTGTTCGATTCTGGTGCATCACATTCCTTTATGAGCATGGGGTTTGTAGAGCGGCACAACTTACCACTTATGGCTATACCATATTCCTATAAGATCCATACTGTGGGATCACAATTGTTCATCAATACCCGCACAGATACAGTAAGTTTGGTATTAGCCACCCATACTTACCGCCTACAGTTCATGGTCATGCCTGGGTAAGGCATTGATGCTATTCTTGGAATGAACTGGTTGCGGGTGTGTGGGGTAGTATTGGATATGAAGCGAAGTGTGGAGTTACGACTTCCTTCTTCTGAGGATAGGATGTCTCTTATTGTACCCTCAGATCTAGTCTTACCTGTTGCTGCCCATGCTAAAGCTGCTCCTGATCTTACCTCCATTCTGATAGTATGTGAGTTCCCGGATATTTTCCCTGAAGATCTTCCTAGGTTGCCACCGGACCGAGAGGTAGAATTCTCTATTGAGCTTGAGCCTAGTACTGCCCCTATCCCCAGATGCCCATACCACATGGCTCTAAGGGAGCTAGCTAAAAAGAAGAAGCAGCTGGAAGAGTTAATGGACAAAGGTTTCATCCATCCTAGTTCTTCACCATGGGGTTGCCCGACTATTTTCATGAAGAAGAAGGATGGTACCTTGCGGATGTGTGTGGATTACCGCCCCCTTAATACAGTAACAGTAAGAACAAGTATCCTTTGCCCTACATAGATACTTTGTTCAACCAGTTGGCTGGTGCTAAGGTGTTCTCGAAGATTGACCTTCGATCATGCTATCATCATATCAAGATTAGGCCACATGATATACCAAAGATAGCTTTCTCTACTAGGTATGGACTATATGAGTACCTAGTGATGTCTTTTGGTCTTACAAATGCTCCTACCTTCTTCATGTACCTGATGAATTCAGTTTTCATGTCAGAGCTGGATAAGTCTATGGTAGTTGTCATTGATGCCATCCTGATCTATTCCAAGAATGATGAAGAGCATGCACACCACCTTCGGATAGTACTGACTCGACTAAGGGTGCACAAGCTGTTTGCTAAATTCAGCAAGTACGAATTTTGGTTAGATCGAGTGCAGTTTTTGGGGCATGTGTTGACACCTGAAGGCGTTTCTATAGATCCCAGCAAGGTGCAAGATGTATTGGATTAGAAGTCTCCTAAGTCTGTGCATAAGATTCGTCAGTTCCTTGGTCTGGCTAGATACTATCGGTGTTTCATTCCTGATTTCTCCAAGATAGCCCAGCCAATGACCAAGCTACTCCAAAAAGAAGCTAAGTTTGACTGGAGCCCAGCCTGTGAAGAAGCTTTTCAAGCTCTGAAGACTTTTCTGACCACTGCTCCTATGTTGGCCCAACCAGATATTGATAGGCCCTTTGATGTATACTGTGATGCTTCGAAGACGGGGTTGGGGTTTGTGCTTATGCAAGATGGGCGTGTGATAGCTTATGCTTTGCGCCAACTAAAGAAGCACGAGGTGAATTACCCTACTCATGACTTAGAGCTGGCTTCTGTTGTCCATGCTCTAAAGATTTAGAGGCACTATCTGTTAGGCAACAAAGTGCACATCTTCACAGACCACAAGAGCCTCAAGTATATTTTTACTCAGTCTGAGCTAAACATGAGACAAAGGAGATGGTTAGAATTGATAAAGGATTACAATTTGAAAGTCCATTATCACCTAGGAAAGGCCAATGTTGTAGCTGATGCTTTGAGCCAAAAGTCACAATAGGATGAGGAACCACCTTTGTCTCTCAACCATGCAGAGATATTGGCTCACATTGCATTGACCTCAGAATTGCTAGAGCAGATTATTCGGGAGCAGAAGGAAGACCCCAAAGAGATTCCTCACATCAAGAAGTTGATGGCTAAAGGGCATGGCCCTCACTTTAGTGTTGATGAGCATGGAGTGGTGAGATATAAGGGTAGACTGGTGGTTCCATCCAATGAAGAGCTGAAAAGAAAGATTTTGAATGAAGCTCACCATTCAAAACTGTCTATTCATCCTGGCAGTAACAAGATGTACCAAGATCTGCGCCACTTGTACTGGTGGTCTAACATGAAACAGGACATCACCCGTCACATCGTGGAGTGTGACACTTGTGGTAGAGTTAAAGCAGATCATATGCGTACCCTAGGATATTTTGCAGCCCTTGCCTATTCCTATTTGGAAATGGGAGGATATTTCCATAGATTTCATTGTGGGTTTACCCCGCACCTTCGCGGGTTTTGATTCTATTTGGGTCATTGTGGGCCGCCTCACCAAGTCTGCTCACTTTATCTTGGTGGACACAAGATATACAACAAAGAAGTATGTTGAGATATATTTCGATCAGATTATGACCCTTCATGGAGTTTCCCTTACTATCATCTCTAATAGAGGGTCGATCTTTGTCTCGTTTCTAGGAGCAACTACAGCACTGTCTAGGAACTCATCTTCTTAGAAGCTCAGCATACCACCCACAAACTGATGGTCAAACTGAAAGGGTGAATCAGGTGCTCGAGGATATGTTGAGGGCTTGTGCCATCTCTTTCCCTGAGAAGTGGGATAAGTGCTTGAAGTTTGCTAAATTTTCTTACAATAACTGCTACCAAGAGAGTATCCGCATGGCACCATTTGAGGCTCTATACGGGCAGAAGTGTAGAACGCCACTGAACTAGGTTGAAGTGGGAGACCGTGGGTACTTTGGGCCTAATTTCATAAAAGAGGCTCGAGAGAAAGTAAACATTATTCGAAGCCACTTGAAGACAGCTCAAAGCCGACAAAAGTCTTACGCAGATAAGCGAAGGAGGCCTTTGGAGTTTGCAGCTGGAGATTATGTGTATCTCAAAGTGTCTCCTATGAGAGGGGTGCTACGGTTTGGTGTCCATGGCAAGCTAGCCCCTCAGTATGTGGGCCCATAGTAGGTGTTGCAACAGTGTGGCCCCGCTGCTTATTGTCTCTAGCTTTCTGATATTTTATCTGTGGTACACAATGTGTTTCCTGTATCGCAATTGAAGAAATATCTACGTGTTCCTAAGGAAGCTGTGGAAATTGAAAACCTTCCCCTCCAGCCAGATTTGACTTATGTGGAGCACCCTATAAAAATCTTGGATGAGAAGGATAGAGTGACCAGGAATAGAGTGGTAAAGTTCTATAAGGTGCAGTGGCAAAGCCATTCAGAGGATGAAGCCACCTGGGAACAAGAGAGTTACCTATTGCAGCATTACCCCCACCTCCTCTCGGGCGCTGGTAGTTAGTGTTGTGTCGAAATGTATTTCCTATCCCTTTCTCACACTAGGCACACGAAATCTCGGGTCAAGATTTTGTTTTAGGGGGGTAGATTTGTAACACCCTCGGTGTTACATTGTACGGTTTGTTAAAACATTACATGAGCATCACACTTATGTGCAGATGTGTATGACATGTTTTACAAATCAATGTTCGGCACTAGAAACATTTATATGAAACACGAAACGAATGTTACGTTTCGTGTCACATAATATTGTTTAGTATTCTAATCGAATTTTGGTCGAAACAAAAATGCTATAGAACGTTTTGTGAACGGCGATAAAACATATGCGGTCGAGGACGAGGATAGCTAGCTAGTACATCTAGTAGGTCGGAATTGGAATTCGACACGAAATCGTTCGGAGTAAGTCATTTCGCGTAAGTTTGAAAGAGGGTCGACGATGCCACTTTTGGTAAGTTTTGTAGAGCGATCGGCTTAGGAAGTAGCGTGATGTCATGACTTCGGTTGGTAGCTTGACGTACCCTCTTGCGAATCAAACATCTGGTTTGCCATTTGGAGCATCGTGTACAAGTTTTCTAACCGCTTTAAAAAGCGTGCACGGCACATGAGTTAGCTCTGGGCGTGGTCACCACTTGGCCTAGCACCGTTGCTGGCTTGCCAGCGTGCACTACCGTGCCTGTGCATGTACGCACGTGCACGGCACTTGCGCTGCGGGCCATGGCCACCTGCCACCGTGCGCAGGTCACGGCTACCGTCGCTGCCCGGTTTGGCGTCGCTGCTGGATCGCCTAGTGCGCTGAGGCGCTGACCGCATTGCCGCCATGAATGCGCACTGCGCGCAGGGCCTGGCGCTGTTGCCTTGACTGCCGGCTGCCACTCTCTAGCATGCAGGTCACCTCGCCAAGGCTGACGCGCTGCGTCCGTGACTCCGACCGTGCTCGACTGCGCCATGCTCTGCTCTACTTTGGCTGGAGGTGCACTGGGTCCTGCGCTACACGCCACCATTCGCCACGCCCGGTACTGCTTCCGTTGACTCACCGTGGCGACACCCACGTGAGACGACCGCCTGCTCCCCATCACCTCGGCGTCGTGTTGCACTGTATTTCTTTTGTCCAGCACTGCCCGCTGCGACGCCGTGCCAAGCCTCGTTGGCTTGCAGTCACGGACGTGCGGACAGCCACCTAGAGCACGTCCTGCTGTCCCCCATTGTTGTGTGTGCTTGTTTGTTGCGTTGACATCCATAGCCAGGCCAAACCAAGCCATGCCAAAGCTCCCCTGCCTGAGCTATCGCCATGGCCGGCAGGACACCCTTTCCTTCAATTCGCCGTGAACGCAGCACTATGCTCCAATTCGTCGTACCCTCGGCTCCGCTAGGTAGCTGGCCACGCAACCATCCCCACCTTGCCGAGTGTACCATTGCATAGAGCCGCAATTTGTAATCACCGCCCCGCCAGGTCCATAAGACAGGATGGACACGAACCATCGGCAAGTTAGCCATTCCGAGCACCCAGTAGCGATTCATTGCACCATCAGCCTAGTCGTACCCTCCTGAGCACCCCGTACACCTCATCCGTCGCTTCACAGTAGGCCAGCCATCACCGACGCGGCCATGCCATCAATGGGCACCATCGCATCATCAGTGCGCACGTGGCCAACTCAGCTTAGGCCTTCTCTGGCCAGACCGACACCTCAAGGGTCTCTGTGGGTAGTGCCTCGAGCTCGCTAGCTATTTGGTTTGCTCCATTTTCGCTGTGGCTCACGGGAACGCACCCGCCATCATAGGTCAAGGACCACCGCCGGGGAGGGAGCCCAGGAAGACGCCCCTATTCATCATATCGCTTCCAGCCACTGCGCCTTGTCGTGGAGGTAATCATTGGTCCCTTAGCTAGGCCTTGGTGACACGAGTGACGCTGGTGTGGCCGCCCGGTGCCCGCGCCGTCATGCCAGTGCGCACACGGGTGCCGAGGGACGTCACCACGGTAAAGAAGAAGAAGGGGAGGGCGTATCTGTAAAAACGTAGGCTAGAGAAATAGTGCCTTGGAGCTCGCTGTAAATACCGAGTAGATCGGGGGCGTTTTTGCATGTTTGCGTCGCGCACAGGTCCCTTTCCACTGTGGGCCATTGGCTGGCTAGGCCGCGCTTCGCTGGCGCACGCGCCGCGCCGTGGTGGGCCAAGCCGTGCATGTTGGGCCGCGAGCTAGGATTCGGTTTCGTAATTTCCAGCGAATTTATTAATGCTTATTCAATTTAGTTTTCAAGCTGAACTTTAAGAATTTGTAGTAAATTGTGTAGTGGTCCAAAAATAGTGAGACTAATTTTGTTAGGTTCGCAAAAATACCATCTACTTGCTAGTACAGTTGGATTGCAGTTGGCTGTGACAAGTATTGGGTCATAAATTCAAAACTAGAGAGCTAATATTAGGTAGGTTAATACTTGTAGGAATATTTGTGGATAATTGGTGATAGATATAGACACCAAAATTTTTACTGTAGGTTCACTAGGATATTATGTACTTGCTGTGAATTTTGTAGTCTTAGAATGAGTTGCTAAATAAAATAGCTATTACCCTTGCTTTATCGTATTTAGCGTAAATCAGCATTAGAAGTAAAAATAACCGTAGTTGTTATAATAACAATGGATGTCGTACCTCAACTTATTGGTAACAATTGGTAGCTTAGCATCGTGGTCGGTATCACTAGCTTAGTAGTAAATCGATGTACTTTTATTTTAAGAAATTCCGTTGTCATATTATTAAACATTGCATTGTCATTTCATGTAGATCGCGAGCTGGTAGAATTTATGCCCGTCGCCGAACAGGAGTACGAAGAGGTGATCGAGGAGTACGAGGAGGAGATCCTTGTGTAGGAGGGAGCCTAGGAGCCTATTGGTGCTGACCTTACTGACCCGTCGCCTATCCAAGGCAAGCCCTAATGCATAACCCCTATTTTAATGATCACTAAATATATATATGTGATGTGCTTTTAAGTTACAGGCATTTTATGAAAACTACATACATAAATATATCTACCCATGAGTTCTACTAGTACAGATCGAGTAGCTGCTATGCTCAGGATATCGGTAGCATGAGTAACCTGCTATTACTCGCAAATAGGTAATAAAATATGATCACACATGATAAAATGGTGGAAAGAAAAATGATGACCGGGCAGGGATATGGATTGGGTACTGGTGGGTGTAATGGGTTGTGTCCTGTGGCCAACAGGGCATGACTTGGTTACACTTTTTCCCTGTTCGTGTCGATTACGGACCAGTCGTTGCATATAACTCTAGGCAAGTCACAGATTTATTGTCCCGAGCGCATACTTGGGTATGGGCGTAGGGAAGACTTGTTGCTCTCTTGTCGCGAATTCGGCTCTTTCTGGACCGACCGATTGGAGGCGGAGATGGTGGAGGTCCTTGCACCACACTAAGTCCGGGGCTCAGGAGTGGGGGCTTGGAGTCCAAGTTTGGACGGGGACCTGGACACCCAGGATAGGAGAGTGATGGGTTAGTCCTACTTGTGCCTAGGGTACAAGCGGGACATGTGTTTTTGGGGCACCAGCTGGGCACATTGTTTCGTGAATCACTAGAAAATCTGGTACGGCTTGTTCGCGGTTTAGCACCATAGTAAGAACTAAAAGTTGAAAGGAGAAGAAATGGAACTGATTGCTCAACTCTTGCTTGAAAGTAGAACAGGTGCTTATATAGACTGGCTAGATGGTAACTTAATACGGCTAATAATAAGACATGAATAAGGACTCACTATTAGTGTTGCTTTCTGCTAAAGAAAACTAACAAACCATAAAGCCTATCATATTCCTTGGAGTC
This sequence comes from Miscanthus floridulus, assembly GCF_019320115.1. NCBI lineage: Eukaryota > Viridiplantae > Streptophyta > Magnoliopsida > Poales > Poaceae > Miscanthus > Miscanthus floridulus. The sequence goes on from NC_089593.1 coordinate 93,554,783, forward strand.
AGGAAATTATTTCCACTAGTCAGATAAGTCTTGCGAGTATATTGTGTACTCAGGGTTTATTTACCCATGTTGCAGGTGATGCATGAGAAGTACCTTGTGTGGAGGATTCTTCTGGTGGGCTCAGACGGATCCTCCTCCCTATCGCTAGATGTATATTTTTAAATTCCATTGTTTATCATTCCGCACTCTGGTATTTGGTATTGTAATAATGTACTTTTTAAGAAACTCTGATGTATAAAATGGACTTGTATTGTAACTCATTCCCATTATTGGATCCTTGGGAAAAATGTGGATCTTTTGGGTTCTTCCTTAGGGTGTGCCCGACGGACACCGCCCGCTGTAGCTTGCTTTCGAGGTGCTTAGTGTCTAGTGGAAGACGAGCGCCTCCGTAAGTGTGCTATTTCGGGCGGTTCTACCACATGAAGCGAGCTAAAGAAGGGCATGTATATAAGGTACAATAACCTATATATTATATTAGCGAGGTACTATCAAAATCCAAGGCCAAGTACACACATGTGCAAAAGCTCATCTATGCCCTCTTGATCACTTCAAGCAAGCTACGCCATTACTTTGACAAAAACAAGGTAACAGTGGTATCCGACTTCCCACTTGGCAATGTCCTACGCAATCAGGATGCAACACAATGCATATCCAAGTGGTCAGTGGAACTCGGAGCTCAGAACATCGAGTTCATCTCCTATAAGGCTATCAAATCTCAAGTCTTGGCTAATTTCATAGCCGAGTGGACCGAAGCCTAGCAGCCTACTCCGATAGTTATCCTTGACCATTAGAAGATGTATTTCGATGGTTCCCTAAAGCTAGGAGGAACAGGTGTTGGCGATCTCTTCATATCTCTAGATGGAAAGCAACTTAAATATGTCCTACAAATACTTTGGCCTGCTACCAACAATGAAGCCGAGTACGAGGCCCTCCTTCACGACCTTCGAGTAGCAGTCTCACTCGGTATCAAGTGTTTGCTCGTCTATGGTGACTCCTCAATGGTCATCAACCAGGTCAACAAGGATTGGGAGTGCACCAAGGAGACCATGGATGCTTACTATGCAGAAGTCCGTAAACTCGAGAAACACTTCCAAGGCCTAGAAAATCCTCCATGTTATGTGAGATCTCAATGTTACGGCTAATGTTTTGGCCAAATTTGGATCAGATAGAGCCCAAGTACCCCCCCTGATGTGTTTGTTTAGGAACTCCAAGTCCCTTCAATCAAACAAGAATCCTCCACATCCACCGATACTCCGAATCCTGGTGTCAAGGTACTAGTGGTCAACCCGACATGGACGCAAGTATTTATTGATTACATCTAAGACCATAAGCTGCCCGACGACAAGGTAGAAGCAAAGCAAATCATGCGCATAAGCAAGAATTATGTCTTAGTCAGGGACAGGGTCTATCGATGGGGCGCATCATCTGGCGTTCTCCTCAAATGCATTACACCTAAAGAAGGGCAGAAAATCTTAGAGGAAATTCACTCCGGGTGTTGTGGCAACCACACAGCCTCTAGGACCTTAGTAGACAATGCTTTTAGATCTAGGTAGGTACTATTGGCCTACAACACTGAAAGACATGGAAGAGTTAGTGCGACACTGCAAGGGCTTTCAGTTCTTCACCAAGCAAGCCCACATCCCAGCTCATAACCTTGTCTACATCCCTCCATCATGGCCTTTTTCATGCTGGGGGCTCGACATGGTTGGACCCCTCAAACATGCACTGGGTGGTTTCGAGTACATCTATGTAGCTATTGACAAGTTCACTAAGTGGATAGAATACAAGCCACTTGTCAAGTTCAACGCCACAAAAGTAGTCAAGTTCATGCAAGACATTATGTACCGATTTGGTATGCCTAATCGGATCATTACAGATCTTGGCTCACCCTTTATAGCTATCGAGTTCAGAAGTTAGGCTCAAGATTGTGGCATCAGCATCGACTATGCTTCTGTAGCTCATCCTCAAGCAAACGGCCAAGTGGAGCGGGCTAATGGGCTACTTCTAGCTGTACTAAAGTCCAGGCTATTCGACGAGTTTAATGACTACGACGGCAAGTGGATCTATGAGTTACCCAAGGTAGTTTGGGGACTGTGCACTCTGTAGAGCAGAGCGATAGGGTACTCTCCCTTTTTTCTAGTTTATGGCTCAGAAGCCATTTTGCCAGTAAATTTGATATGGAACTCTTTCAAGGTTGAATAGTATAATGAAGGCGAAGCAGATGAAACCCGGCGGCTAGAAATTGATAGTGCCGAAGAAATCAAGCTTAACGCACTCTTCTAGTCTGCCAGGTACCTGCAAGGCCTATGACATCACTACGATAAGAACGTGTGCCCTCGTACCTTTCAAGTCGGAGATTTAGGCGTATCTAGAATACCTTGGGACGACACAAGCTACTTAGCCTCTGGGAAGGTCCCTTTATCGTCTCCAAAGTTACTCGGCCAGGCTCTTTCAAGTTAATCATAGAGGACGATGATCCTGTGCCTAACTCCTAGAACATCAATCAACTATGGAGATTTTATACTTAATATTATTCAGTAGTTTTCCTATTTAAGTAAAATTTAGTGTTCTAGCTTTTGTACTTAAGATTCCTTGTTATTAAGACAGAGTCAATATTCTTCACTAGATGAATCTGTCTTTTTACTTTTGTGCAAGATACACAACTTTCCAGTCGTCTCTCTTTGTTGCAGCCTTTGTTACATCATATACGAGATATATGACTAACTAATTGCGTGGCTACACATATCTCAATATGATAAATTTACTCGACACATGGTTCTTATTCTGTAAACCGAGTACTGGGCTATATTTTACGAGATACGCCTCCTATTCGGATGGCTTACATCTCCTTGGCCAGGAGCCAATTACTGACATTTAGTTTAACTATTGTATGTCGTCCTAGGTAGAGTGATTCCCAGAAGCAAGTAACCTGATTCATTGGCTACGGGACGGGATCCTAACAGCAAACAATCGTTATTAGGGTTTCTTGAATAAGTGACTTCGAGCACTTAGCATTGATGGAAGGGTCTAACATGTTTCTAATCATAGAGACTACGTTGATCACTTTTTACTTGGCTACTCAGTCTTACACGCCTTTCTAAAAGACTCCACAAGACAAACTTACAGCCTAAGAAGACTACAATCTTACTCAAAAGAATACCAAGCCTAAAAGATGCTAACTTTGCATGGACAAGTTAGCTAGAATAAAACCGTCTTTGGTGTTTAAGTACCCCAATAAGACGCATTACTTTTTGAAACTTACAGGCTAAGTTTTTCATTCAACTAACATCCTATGCAAGCAAAAGAACATTATTTCTTACAACGTGCCTACTCGGCACACAAGCTTAACAAGTTTTTTCAAACTTACACAGCCTATTCGTCAGGCTTCTCCATCATAAGGTCTAATTCATCTATTATGGTGGTTGCGAGTCCGTCGAGTTCCTCCTTAGCTCTTTCCATGGTAGCAAGATGGCCTTCATTATCATAGTCTATGGCTACCTGATGGAGATCCATAGTCGGGTATAGCACTCAGAGCGTACCGACTACATTCCAGACGTAGACCTTGGCGGCTCCACATACATAGCTCTTGAAGCGGTTGGGGATATCTTTCACTATATCAACCCACCTTTTTCTCCATCTTCTAGCCTATGAAAGAGGAGGGCAAGTGGCTTCATAGCTTCGTAGAGCATGTTTCGCTCTGACTGTGCCCTCTCCAGCTAGGCCTTCATGCCGGTCACCGATTTCAGAGCCTGCATTAGATCACGATCAGCTCCTCGCTTTATTAGCTTTGCCCGAGCAAGTTCTTTACTCACTCGCTCAGTTACCTCTTTGGTTTGGTTGTGCTTGGATCTCAGGGCTTCATTCAGCTCCTTCACCTCGCCTTCCAACCGCTGGGTCCTGATCTGCTCTTCTGCAAAGAGGACCATACACGATCATAATCATGATCACCGACTACTACATATCAGGAACTGTAGGGAAGTTGTATAGATCTCTTACCTTTCAGCATGGTATCAAATAGCTTAGCCTTCTCTATCATCATCAACAAAGAATCAAAGGCGTCATTCTTTCTAGTTTCAGTGGCTGCCTTTTGGCACTCAGCCTCACCAATTTGAGCCCGAAGGATGCAAAGACTCTCTTCATGCTGTTTTTGCGCAGACATCCACTCGGCCTCCTTCTTGGCCTTCTCCTCCATCAACCTAGTTAGCTCCGCCTAGGCTTCCTGAACCTTGATGGAGTCCTTCAGCTCCGCGTCCTAGGTATATGAATGTTCTAGAGATGAGAACCTAGAAAATATCAACACATAAGAAGCAACAAAGTACAAGACTTACCCTCAGCTAGCCGTCGAAGACAGAAGCTTAGTTCAGCAGCTCGGACCATGACCTCATCAACCTGGCGAACTCTGGACTATATGTTTGGAGCTGGGTACCTAGTCTAGTAACTGGGACGACATCATCCTCCTACACTTGTTGGGCACTTGTCGTCAGCATATCTCAGGCAGGTGCACTCAGCGTAGCGGTGCTTGGGTCAGCCCTCGCGCTTCGCACATCTTCATCAGTAGTAGCCTCTACAGGCTCCGGTCCTGGCGGCTGGTGCGCTTCATCATCAATAAGCACCGCTACCTGTGGCTATGGCACCTCCACACCCTCCATAGTACCTGGCTACGTAGGTTGCTCTGCTTCACCATCAGCAGACATCAAACCCTACGCTCGTGGCATTTTAGTGGACCTAGATGGAGACACAGGGCCACTTGCCTAGCCTTTTTCCACCTGGTCACGATCAGTACACAGGTTCTCTTCAACCTTGGGCTCTTCACTCTATGCCTGAGTACTCAGTGTCTTTTTACCCTGATATGAGTAGCAGTCAAGTGATGTCCTAGAAACGAAGTAACATATAGAGGAAACTTCAACACTTACTTGGCACTAGATCTCTTCTTCAGGGTGGGCTTTCCAAGTGATATACCACTAAATGATCGACCTAGCTCCAGGCTTGATATTGATGCTGACAGTACTCAGTCCTCCTAATGACTCATAGTGCTAGCATCCTATCCAAGTGCGATCACGTCACCCTAAGTTGGCACTTGGGTGCTCAACAGATCTGGTGGCAGCATCCTGTCAAGATCAATGCAACATCTTCAAATATATTCATGATAAAGTCCAGTACAAAAAATTACTCGAAAGCATATTTACTGCCTGACAGAGAATGATATGTCTACTTCCTCCAAGTCTAGCTCCTCATCAGCAGTATCCTGAGCTACGACTATTCAAGATTAGGCTCAGAATACGATAACTGTCAGACTACATAGAGTTATTTTAAGATTTATTTTACCTAGTCTCAGTGTGTAGGCTCAACAGGGCCTCTTGGGGACTGCCCCGCTCCTGGTGGCTACATCGGTCTCCAACGACCATTTCCCGCCAGCGGCTTCCTGCCTGGCACTTGGGTTTGCCTAGACTATGACGATGTTCGGGCTCCCTTTAGATTTGCTCCCGGCTTCCTGGTCCACAGGGATGGTGGAGGCAGCGCTCCCTTCATCTGCTCCGACAGATGCTGCCTCGCTTCCACCAACTCCTCCAAAGCCGGCACACGGAGGTGGGGTGAGTAATTCATTGAAGTTATGCCCCAAATGCTATATCAATAGATATCAATTTATAGGAGTCAGTCCCCACAATATCAAGACACTGCAAAGTCACAAAGGTCAGAGTACTTATGGTAGCAGGTGGATTTTGGTGGTCAAGTTTTGGGTACTGGTATGGTATTACTAATACCGCCTAAAGTATACCCTGAATCCTCTCTAGGACTTTTTCTTCTATCAATTCATCAGTTGTCACTTGGGCTAGATCATTTGGCCCAATGTACTCGAAGCCATTGTGTACCCTATCCAAAAGCAGCTACACTCAGTGCCTGATAAAGCTGGCGACTACTCCAACTCCATTCAAGCCTTGATCCTTCATTGCGAAAAGCTGTTTGAGGAATGGACGAAAATTCCTTCAAGCTATCATGTTCATTGGTTCCTTCTCCCAGCGGGCGTTGGGCACCGGTGCGGCGTTACTATGAACCTCTAGCGGCAGCCACATATTCCCCGCATAAAACCACTTGGCCCTCTAATTCTTCATAGAATCAAACCAGGGTATAGTGGAGATATTTTTTCTTCTTCCCCACCCAAAACTGAATACCGGCACCTCCCAAAACACTTGGGTTTGCTACGTTTGGGTGTGGTTTCAGTTTGAAAAAGTAGCGGAAAAGAGTGATAAACGGGGGGATACCAAGAAAAGTTTCACAAAGATGAACAAAAATTGAAATATGCAGGTTGGAGTTAGGGTTCAGATGATTCAGGGTTATGCCATAGTAATGCAAAAAAACCCATGCAAAAAGGGACAAGCAGGCAATCCTAACCCATACTAGATGAACGACACAAAGAGAACAATCTCACTCGGCTCAAGATTGGGAATACAGTGCTCTTCGAGTGCTTTCCATTCTCCAAGCTTCTGGTTTGGCAAATAGCCCTAATCGCGGAGTTTATGGAGGTGCTTTGGCTTCGTGCTCGATGTCGGCTAGATCTGGGAGGCGGCGGCCATCTCCGGTACCTCTAACACCCTATTTTTAGCAGACTTCTTGGTGGTGTCACTCGAGTTCTTGCCCTTACCCATCAAGCGGAGCTCTTTTACCGATCTAGGGTTTGCGGTGGATGATGCTCACAGCAGGCACGGGGGCTTCAGCAAAAAGCGAAATGTGATAGAGGAAGATGACGCTCAGGGTTGGTTACCTTTGATACAGGAATTCCACTACCATGTGGCCCGATAATCACACCAACTGGTGTGGTGCTTTGGTTTCCCTACCAGTATAATGACGCCACGCATATTGATACGACGGTCACACGCCTTTTTAGGATTTCTAACGCATCACAATGTGTTCAGACTTATCCTTTGAATTTCTTCTTTCCGGGTACTGATCACGCTATGACCATTATCTACATGGCCACATCATGAAGTACCCGGATGATTGATGCAGTACTTGGACAATCGCTTGACAGTATGCACTAAACAGCGCAATACTCGGATGAAGATTTCTTGTTCAACAACAGTTCAATAGATACAGAGTTGCACACTTTACAAGATTCAAGACCACTCAGAATAATGAGCGACTATTTATTTAGAGAGTTACAAATATTGGATACAAGATTTTTTTAATAAAAAACAAATACAACACCTACTCGGATAAAATAGAGTACTCATACTCTAAGTGCTTCTCAGTAGGTATTTTCATACCCGATGCACCTGGATCCAAGAGGAAAAGAGTAATGCATCTAGGTAGATAACAAAAGTACATGTGTCCTAGCCTAGAACCTTAGGTAGACTGTCTGACTATGAACATTTGTTGGCCAACTACCCTTAGGTGCATAGCTACTACATGAAGAAGTCTGTTGGTTGGTATGAAGGATGAGCTACTTGCACATCTTTCCACCCAGCCGATGCCATCTGCACACATTCGGGTTCGGGTATGATCCTTCATGAACAGATGTCGACAGGCACCCTAGAAGAACTGACATGGGACTGCTGGATGTGCCACCGTAACAGCGGTCATAAGGCTTCTTCTAGTTGTAGCTCTAGGCTACTCCATTGTGCACAACTGCGGATTTAACATACTTCTAAACCCTCTCACAAGAATTCTTCTAGTCACTACAGCTCTTGGTTATACCAACTAAGTACTCCTCGGGGATGGTCTATAGCCTGTTTGGTTGGCTGGTTCGTATCGTTGCTGGTTCGTGAAGAAGTACTGCTGGTTGGTTTGTGTGAGAGAAAAATACCGTTCCGGCTGAAAATTTACGATCGTTTACGACAAGCCACAGCTAAACGAACAGGCTGCTACTTCACTCACCACCATATTTGCAAGCTTCAAACTCTGAGCCACTTTGCTTCTTCTATAACTGAGGTTCAAGTGCTCGCTAGGAGGGTTTTTATAGGCGTCTTGATGTTGTCTATGGACTAGGTTCACACGAAATACATGGACAAGCTACTGACTCCTACATAGGTTCATGTGCTACACTACAACAGTACAGTGCGTCCCACTACACCTTTTAAGTGTACAGACAACTTTTTCCCAGCACATGTTAAGTCACAGTACACCCGATAGCACCTTTGATGGCATATTCCCACGAATATCCTAAACATCTTTGGACCAACTGTACTAAAGCTTTGCATGTGACTTCAACATATCTTACCTGTTTCTGTACAAGCAGATAGGACAATAATTTTCGCTGACACTCTCATCCTCGAGTACATTCTTTTTAGATCCTTGTCTCGAGTACAGGTACTCGGACACAGGCTCGGGGGCTGCAGGGTACATATCCTCTATGGATGTTTTTTCTTTTAGACCCTCTAACTCTTTGTTTTACAAATAGCAAGAGGCTCAGGGGCTACACTTAGTGAGTGCACTTTTCTTAAAAGTGCACGTCACTCGGAGGCTTATAGAGCACCTCATGGCTTCACTCACGAAAGCACTCGGACTACGCTTGTTTCTACTCGGCAAGATCAGGAAGAACAAGAAGGCTTCCGAGTTCAACCATGACACGCTAAGGGGCTTGACGGACCAGGGTCCTAGGGGTTCTCCATGGGGGTACTACTTGTGTGGGCACTGAGATGGCCCATGATCGCTTGAAGGACGCGAGACAAGGTGCCGTGGACTTTAAGCTATTCCAGATCGACTTAGTTGATTTACTATGAAAACTAGATTCTATAATAAGACTAGGACTCTTCTCTTGTATCCGACTAGGACTAGATACGTGCCCTTACCCTTTCCCCTATATAAAGAGAGGTACGGTGCACCCCTTGTAACCCTAACAATCATACAGTCAATCCAACGCAAAAGACTACACGCCGACTAGACGTAAAGACTATTACTCGACAAGAGGACCCGAACCGATATAAATCGTTGGTGACCCTCTAGCGCGCGTGCGCGAGAACGCCCAGCGCAGTTGCCCATGCTGAAATGGCCAACTTTGGTAATTGTTTATGCTTAAAATCACTAGGTGCGTTGGATCTTGAATGGAGGCACCAGATCAACGGAAAGTTACAACGTGACGTTACAGAGGAAAGTTACTGAATCCGACACTATCCAGACGACGTTGGCCATGGCAGGAGCATGTCACCGACGACGACAGCACAGGTGGAGTCGTCGTCTGGATGCGGTGTTCGCCACGGTTCTGCAGCATGGCTAGCACTAGCACGACCGTCCCGGTGGTGTCCGCCGGCATGGCCCCGCTTATGGATGTTTTAATCTGTTTTTTGGTTTTTTTATGTAAAAGCCTGCCAACAAATAGCTAAGTTTAGACTACAATCGGCGTGTTCGCTGGTTGATTTCTAGACTGGTTTGGGCTGTCTAGTGCTGGTTTATTGTGAGAGAGAAATACTATTGGCTGGTTGAATAAGCCTGGCTGAAACCAATACGCGAACAGGATGAATAGCTATAAGAGTGTGAAAAGAATTCATCAAATGTCTAACTTGCATCGTCATACTACCTCTTTCAAAAAAAAGAACAATTCTATGTGCATTCTCGGACCAAAGTTTGTTCAAATATACAAATAAAAATATTAATGTTAGGACTACTATGAAAATATATTTTATGACAAATTTAATAATATCTATTTAGTACAATAAATATTAATAATTTTTATATAAATTTGGTCAGACTTAACATCACATGTTATAATATGTAAATATTAAGATGAAATTCTATACGCTCATGCTCATGAATGCTTGGATCATGCTTGTGCTCATGAAATGTAAGTGCCAAATGCAATGTTTAACACTAGGGTGTTACAACTCCCTACATCCTCATCTCGATGTCTCTCTCCTGTTTCTCGTCGATCTCGCAAGCGAGCGAGACGACTCTTCGCCGGCGGAGGCTATGCCTGCCCCACCGACCCCACGTCCAGGCGAGCGCCGTTCTCCTCGCCGGCACGCGGGCCGGGCTCGTGGCGAGCACCGCTCCTCCTCACTGGCACGCGGGCCGAGCATGCCCTCACGGACCTCTGCGCTTGTCTCGCCTGATGAAGAGAAGATGCAGTGGCAGGAGGCGAGGGATCCGGCGGTGGAGCAGCAACACGCCTCCGCCACGAGGTTCGCCTAGCCTCCGCCGACGGTGGGGCAGCGGATCTATGGGACGTCCCCGATGTGCGGATCTCAGTGATGGCGTGCCCACGCTGACCATTGTCCGTCGACGACAAGAAGAGAAAAGGGGGCGCCGTTGGAGGAGGAAGGCCACGGCCACAGACGGAGGGAGTAAGAAACAACAATATTAAGAGACTATAAATAGCAAAAAAAAATTGTAGTTTTATGTGCATACCAGCAATCATGTCCATGTATTGCTACAGATCCAACTAAAAAAAATAAAAAGTGTGATGTTATTGTCAAATCTAAAATGAAGTTTCATCACAACAGCTCTTGCCGACCGACTCCGTCGTCCGTCCTCGACTGGTGGGATGCTTGGCGTTTGCAGTGGTCAGAAAATTGCAGGAGTGGCTCAGACTCTCTATTTGCATTGATTGTCTAGGAGCTTTGGAAAGAGAGGAATGCGAGGTGCTTGTGAGGAGCAAACACTCAAGTCCAAGCACTGATGGCGGTCATCAAATATCAAGCCCAGCTGTGGGTGCAGGCCGACGCCAAGCACCTTGGCTGTCTTCTACAACGAGTAATAGGCTAAACGTCGTGTCGTGTCAGTTGAGATGACAACCTTTGTTGAAAATGTTTAAGTCATCCCTATTGTAATCAAACCATTCTCTCTTAATATAAAGACCTTTTGGGTGATCGAGGAAAAAAAGTTTCATCCAAATCAAATGCCAAGTTTGAATAAGTAGCATCAAAAGATGAAACATAATAAATCATGCGTTACATATTCTCCAAGAGAAAAACATGTCAAAGCTTATACTGTTATATGACTTGTTTGGTTGCGAAGCTGATTGACCAGGCATGGATCGTAGCCCGGGGCGTCTGAAGGCGGCACCTGGCAAGAGGGAACCAAAACAAACAACCCCCCCCCCCCCCGCGTTCTAGCCAGAAGACGTGGTCAATGATCTTGATTAGGGATGTGAAGACGGTACGGATATTTTCCGACCGTATTCAAAACCAAATCCGTTTAGAGGGGTTGAGATCTGTCCGTATCTGAGTCCAGATATCCAACATCCGATATCGTATCCATATCCGAATACTCAAATCGCATATTTATGATGTCGATATCCAATTGTATCATATCCGACATAGTTGACACTATCCGTATTCGAATCCGAATCCGGACAGAAATATGAAAACAAATGTAATATCGGTAATATTCGTCCGTATCCGATCCGTTTTCATCCCTAATCTTGATTACATAACTACCAACCCAAGAAGGTGGTAGTAGATAGTGACCTTTTAGCCTAACCGTATGCATGAAAACACATCTCAAAAAAGCGTCTGAAGTAAAAGTTCAACAACCTTATTAGCCTATGTAAGCATAAAAATGTTAGTTTGATCTCCACCAATTGGTCCAACGGCCAATTGGGTTATTGGATTTGCGCCCTCTGATCGAGGGCGCCCAACCACTCCATGGTTGGTGGGCCCCTATTGCACAACACCATAAAAAGGAGGTGGAGGCCGGGGCACAAGGTACGAAGTTCCCCTGAGCTACTAAGCGCCCTACCGATGATTCCCTAACGCTAACCGATTCAGAGAGAGGGTGCTGCCAGCGATGAAAAGCCGCCACCGACTTCACCGTCGCCTCAGCATCGCCCCCGCCCTCTAGACTCCACCGCGCCTACACTGCCATGACACCGGCGTCCATGTCGCTGAGGCGCCATGGACGCAACTATGCTATGGTGAGGAACAAGTTACCCCATCTAAGTCAAGCCTATCCCCTGATCTCCGTTTTAGAGGTACAATGACCTTCAATGGTACCAGAGCCAAGGTTGCTAGTTTGTAGATCTAGTTTGAGGTAGCAGCAATTTAAAAGTAGATGAGTAAAGTAAAATGCTTCTGAAAAGTAGATAAAGAATTTTTTATGTTTCCGCTGCAAAGTTTAATGTTTATTATCTTCCAATTAAATTCGAACCAACGAGAGAATTTAATTTTGAAGAGCAGTAATGTTTAGTAAATTATGATTATGTTGATCCTCTAATTAAATTGGAACCAACAGAAAAATTTAATTAGAGGAGTAGTCGGTTTTTTGTTTAAGGAAGATTATGGTATTGTCATTTTCTGACCAACATTGATGATGATAATATTATAACGAATTTAAGTTTGAAGTTTAAATCTCTTGAAAATTTTACACCAATGTGGTGAATTTTTCAGAGCGTTGATAAGGACCAAGAAATGCTTCTAAACTCAAAGAATGTATTTCATTATTAAGTTTCCACTGCAATGACGTTGATTATCTTCTAATTAAATTCAAACCAACGGGAACATTTAATTTTGAAGAGTAGTTATATGGATTTTAAGTTAATTTATGAGTTTTATGCATTAATTCTATTTTCTGCCCAATGGTGATGTAGAATTGATGTAGAAACATATTGTATGTTTTATTTTAACTGACGAAATCACTCGGCTGCATACCAACAGGCTGCAATGCTGGGGTATGTGAATGAAAAGACTTGAGTCAAGCCAGTTCAGGATAATTTTTGTTAGTTTACTCATTTTCTGATTAAATTGGAACCAATGGGAATATTTAATTAGAAAATAAAGTATAAGTGAATGTTTTAGTCATCATGGCTAAGTTTTTGTATAGATGTATCCCGCATGGAGAGAAGTTTTGACATACTAATTATGCTAGTCCATCCAGCATGATGGGAGAAGTTTTGTGATGACTCATGTTTTTGTATCCCGCATAGCGAGAGAAGTTTGGGTAGCTCTTATGCTATCCTAGTATTGACCATGGCACAATAGAAATGCATCGTCATGGTCAATACTAACCAAAGGATAAGGAAAAGATGCAAGCATGACTTGCAAAAGTACTGCTAATGAAAGACCTCGTTGAGTTCTTAAAGTGAATTAAAGAAAGTATACTCATAAATAGATCAAGAAATAACTTTGTTTATATGACATAACCATGTGAATGAAGTAAGTTATAAGTGTCTCCTTGTTTACAGGTTTTTTGAATAGTTATCGAAATTATGGCAGTAAAGTTCATGCCATATTTCAAGAGGGAGAATATTAAGATCAATTAAGAAAATACTCTTCATTAAGAGTGAGATAAAGATTAATTAAGAAAGATACTCTTCATTAAGAGATAAAGACCATTGGAGGAGTACAACGGTTACAACAATGATACCCCTAAGCAGAGAGATAGCTAAATTCTTGGACCTTTTAAAAGTTCCGACAGGAAAATAGCGTAGTCAGTCTCAAAGATGTTAAGGTGGTGCTTAAACCGCCATATGAGAGTTTAACGAATTAAACCCAAAATAAGATATTTGAAGATACACTATCTTTAGAAAAGATGGGAAGATCTGGGGAAGCATGGTATATAGAGGTATGTAGAGACCTAAGACTTGAAGAGAAGTGGGACTGCATGTCCACACCAGTGACTCAAGAGCAACAAGTTTCTCAATACCTGTTGATGTTGTATGACTTATACATCACCTGTTGTTTGCTCTTCGAAGAAGATGAATAATGTAAACAATGATCTTGTTATACAGGAGCCTGTAGAATCAATTACCTCTTGGCAATGAAGAGCAACAACAACCCCATATGAAAGTGCCATCAGCTGAGGCCCTAGAAGGTCTCAAAGAATTAGTAAACCAGTTTTTTTGATGACTATGAAGTCTCTGTTAGTGAAGAAATTCAAATGGAGGATGATCCCACCTCATTTGAAGAAGCCATGAGAAGCGTTTACTTTGTTTAAATGGCAAGAAGCTATGAAAGTTGAAATGAATTCGATGAATACCAACGATGTTTGGGACTTAGATGAAATTCCTAATGGAGCCAAACTAGTAGGCTGTTAATGGGTCTACAAGACAAAATATGACTCCAAAGGGAATGTAGAAAGATATAAAGCACTACTTGTGGCAATATGCTTTACGCAAATAGAATGAAAAGATTACAATGAGAGTTTTCCCTCTAGTCTTATATAAGAATTCTTCTAGAATCATAATGGTGTCAATGACACATTACAATTTAGAGTTACATCAGATGGATGTAAAGACGACATTCCTCAACGGGGATTTATATGAAAATGTTTACATGGCATAACCCAAAAGTTTTTTGTCATGGAAGAAAGAACGTATGGGATGCCGCCTGTAGAAATCCATTTATGGGTTAAAGTAAGTCTCTAGACAATAGTATTTGAAGTTGATGAAACAATGAGAATGTTTGGGTTTTTAAAGAAAATGAGAAGGACAATAGCGTTTATGCAAAGCACAAGAATGGAAAATTTACTTTCCACATCCTGTGAATAGATGACACTCTACTCATTAGTAGTGATGTTAATCTATCATTGGAGAAGAAGAAGTTTTGTCCTCAAGTTTCAATGTGAATGATCTTGGTGAAGCGTCATTGGTTCGAGGAATCAAAATTCACCAAGATAGAAGAAAATGGGGTATTAGGACTGTGGGGGTATGGCCCTGGTATCCTCAAGACAAGACATGGGCCGCACCATCAGAGGTGACCCAGCCCACAAGATCAAGGCATGCACGGTGCTGCTCGGCGTGCACCATAAGCTATTGTATAGTACCAAATAGGATACTTTACTTGTAACCCTGTCCCTCTAGACTATATAAGGAGAGGCAGGGGTCCCCTAGCGGACAAGATCTATCTACTACATCTCAATACAATACACCAAAGACATATGACATAGGGTATTATGTCGATCAGACAGCCCGAACCTGTCTAAATCATTGTCTCTGCGCCTTGTGTCACCATCCGGTTCCTGATTACGCGCACCCCCACCGACAAATCTACCATTGCAGGACACCCCTCGGTGGACTGCCGATGATATTCTGTCGATAGTTGGCGCGCCAGGTAGGGGTGTGCGCTTGATCCATGGCGAGCCATATGGACCTCAAATCAACAGCACGTTCTCATCATCAATCTCGTGGAGATCCATGCCAGTCCACGACGACGATTCATCGCTGGCTACATCACCCCCCACGATAGTAGATCCGATCTCAGAGCCACCTCCGAGGTCACCTTCATCAACAACTCGTCGCCCGCTTCCTCGCTACCAGAGGAGGTAGATCAACAACGACGATCTGATCGTATCCATTGATCGGGTCGGTCTGAAGCTCGCCGATTGCCTCTCCATCGCCGAATCGGTTCTGGACACTCTGGTTCAGCGCCGACCACCCTCCGATCCAGATCTATTGGAGACTGCTCAGGAAACTCTAGAGGTTATGGCCCAACCCTTCGGGTTCACCAACGCCGCCGCCGCTTACCAACATGCCCAGAGGGGTAGATTTGCCGACCAGGTTGAAGATGTCCATCCTCTCGCCGACCAGATAGCGCCATATGCCACCGACCAGACTTTCTATCTAAAGCTAAGTCACGCTTTAATATTTTTCTAAATATTCTCTAGTCTCCATATATCGCCGCAATATTTCTCTGAACTGTTTTCTCTATGTTTGCTCTCCAAACGATTTTCTGAACCCCCGAACAGTCCTGTTGATGCTCAGACACCTCCAGAAACGGCCCTGTCTCTAGCTCCTCCCTACACATGCTATGGGCTCCACGCTTTGCATTATGGGTGGTTGGCAGCGGCTCCTTGGTCATGCCAATTCCTCCTACACGTGCACGAGCTCCGTGCTCCGCATTATGGTTAACGGGCTAGCTAGGGCTGGAGACTCAGCTATACACTAACTGTTTGGGCGGTTTATATTAAACATAAATATATTTTCACACCAACTGATCGCCGAACTACATACGCCGTTTCATCACCATTGCTGATTTTTCTCTGGAGTTTATTTATTTGTGCGTCATGTACTACCCGTTCTATATATTTGTATTGCAGGTTCATCGTCCAGGTGATCGAATCACCTGGTGCTTGGACTTCTCCACCGATCAACTGGTCAGACCGCTTGGTTCATGGACTCCGTCGACGACTAGTTGATCGGACTATTCGTTGGTCGCTTCTACTCAAAGCTCACTTCACCACCGACCAGTTGACCAGACTATTCGTCGCTCATGCTTCATCGCCAGTACGCCGGTTACTCCTCATTGCACAGATACTTCATGCTCGAGGACTAAGTGGGCACACTTCACCGCACGGATGTCATCAGCTATGTCAATGCTCGGACCTCGCCGCCTATGTCGGGGACTCCTCAGTGTTCAGACCTCACCGCCTACGCCGAGGACTCCTCGGTGCTCGGACATCGCCGCCTACGCCAGGGACTCCTTGGTCCTTGGTCATCGCCGGCGATGCTGAGGACTCCTCGCTCCTTGGTGCTTGGACATCGCTAGCTTCACCGGGGACTCCTCGGTGCTCGGACATCGCCGCCTATGCTGGGGACTCCTCGATGCTCGGTCATCACTGGCGACGCCGGGGACTCCTCGGTGCTCAGACATCGCCAGTGACGCCAGGGACTCCTCGCTCCTCGGTGCTCGGTCATCACCAGCGACGCTAGGGACTCCTCGCTCCTTGGTGCTTGGACATCGCCAGCGACACCGGGGACTCCCCGCTTCTCGGTACTTAGGAATCGCCAGTTTTGCCGAGGACTCCTCGGTGCTTGGACATCACCGCCTATGCTGGGGACTCCTCGGTGCTCGGTCATCGCCGGTGACGCCGGGGACTCCTCGCTCCTTGGTGCTCAGACATCGCCAACTTTGCCGGGGACTCCTCGGTGATCGGACATCACCGCCTACGCTGGGGACTCCTTGGTGCTCGGTCATCGCCGGCGACGCCGGGGACTCCTCGCTCCTCGTTACTCAAACATCACCGCCTACGTCAGGGACTCCTCGGTGCTCGGACATCACCACCTATGTCACCTACTTGTAACCCTATCCCTCCAGACTATATAAGGAGAGGCAGGGGTCCCCTAGCGGATAAGATCTATCTACTACATCTCAATACAATACATCAAAGACACAGGACGTAGGGTATTACGTCGATCAGACGGCTCGAACCTATCTAAATTGTTGTCTCTGCGCCTTGTGTCACCATTCGGTTCCTGATTATGCGCACCCCCACCGACAAATCTACCATCACGGGATACCCTTCGGTGGACTGCCGATGATATTCTATCGACAAGGACTATCGCAAAGGCATACTTAGAAAAGATTCTAAAGAAGTAAAGTATGCATGCGAGTAAACCTACACCTGCTCCTATAGTCAAGGGTAATAGTTTTAGGAACTTTAAGTGTTCTAGGAACCGATATGAGATCGATCAAAAGAATATGGTTCAATATGCTTCAGCTATTGGAAGCTTGATGTGTGTACAAGTACAAGTAAGAACTTACCCTAATGTAGTTTATGTATCTAGGATATTTTGGCAGAAGTCTAGTCCAGATATAGATCACTGGAATGGAGTTGAGAATGTCTTGCAATTTTGCAAAGTATCATAGGCCTCATGCTGAGTAAGAAAGAACAAGTACTCTCAAATAGTTGAGGGTGCAAAAGTCAAGTTTTGGTGAGATGTGTAGTGAAATCAACAGCAGTTGCTAACACTCGCAGTTGGAGTATTATTGTGGAAAAGCTCCAAAGAAACAATTGTGGTGTCATCAGTGATTCATACCATAGTATAGCTTGTCATGAGTCTTAAGGAACAGGCAAAATGAGGTTAAGGGAATTTGTACCCGAATTTAACAATGGTAGACAACAACAATAACCATTTAAAGTAAGTTAACTCCTAAGACAATAAGTCAAGTGTTCTGCCAAACACATTGACACTAAGGTATATGTTGTAAAGGAGAAAATCTAGAATCATTTTGAAAGCATTGAGCACATAAGTACCAAGTAAGTACTTGCGGATCCGCTTACCAAAGGCTTACCACCTAGTATGTTCAGAGAACACATAGTCAACATGGGTTTATGGGAAAGCCTATGATTTCTGAATACTAAGGGCCTAGTTGAGTATCTATTTCAAAACAGAGAGGTGCATTGTAGCTATAAAATCTAATGGCAACTGACCGTGACGATGAGGCACGCTCTATACACTGATCTATGATGGAATGGGAAAAAAGGAAGTTAAGTTTAAGTCATAAGGTGAGATCAAGGGGGAGAATGTTAGTTTGATCTCCACCAATTGGTCCCCTTGGATCCGCGTCCTGATCGGGGACGCCCAACCACTTCATGGTTGGCGGCCCCCCATCGCACATCACTATAAAAGGGAGGTGGGGGCCGGGGCACAAGGTACGAGGTGCCCCTAAGCTACTAGGCGCCCTACCAATGAT
This sequence comes from Miscanthus floridulus, assembly GCF_019320115.1. Taxonomy (NCBI): domain Eukaryota; kingdom Viridiplantae; phylum Streptophyta; class Magnoliopsida; order Poales; family Poaceae; genus Miscanthus; species Miscanthus floridulus. Next base: position 93,573,124 of record NC_089593.1, read on the forward strand.
TCCCTAATGCTAACCGATCCAGAGAGAGGGTGTTGCCAGCGATGAGAAGCCGCCGCTGACTTCACCATCGCCTCTGCATCACCCCTGCCCTCTGGACTCCACCGCGCCTATGCTGCCATGACACCAGCGTCCATGTCGCTGAGGCGTCATGGACGAAACTGCGCTTGGGCGAGGTACAGGAACAAGTTACCCCATCTAAGTCAAGATTATCCCCTGATCTACATTTTAGAGGTACAATGATCTATCAAAAAACACATCTCGTACTACCAGACTAAAACAAAACAATAGGCATCTCCAAAAGTTGCCACATTTTACGTTCATGTTCATGATAGCAGCCAACACATTCATGTAGGAACTTCACCTAGTAAATATATATAATTGGGAGGATGTAGGCACTAGGACAAATTTAAACCAACAATTAAGCTCGTCTTGATAAAGCCAAGGTTTATCTTGAGAGCTAGATTACTACTCTGGTCCAAGTACATCTCCTATGCCAGGCCACCAAGATGGAGCTGGTGCGTGAAGAACTCCACCAAGTCCATCTCATACACGATGTATGCCACCCTCTTGCGATTCGTTTCATCAGCACGCCCAACCCAAGAAGGTGGTAGGGAACAGTCCATGACCTTTTGCATCACCTCCTTGTGGAGATCGAGGATGAAGGCGCCGTTGTTCTTGTAGAGCACGAGCATGGATCCCCTACCAAAGTTGCACCACTCCTCCTTGGGCTACCATTGTGGGGGTACATCTGGGTAAGACACCACTGGTGGTATCACAAAGGAGCAAGTGCGGAGCCACGCCATCGCCGCCGCGCCTGTGGCTCCAGCTAGCTGAGTCCAGATGGTCACATGCGTAGGATACACGGAAACGACTGCAAGCTTGGCATCTCTGGTGGCGTAGAGGACCGGTTTGCCTCCATGACGGACAGGGAGCTTTGTCAAGAAGATGTCTCCCGTGGCCACCCCCACGCTGAGCTTGCACAGGCTATTTTCACATCTGGTGGCTGCGAGGTACCCGCGCACTCCATGGCCATGTATCGGGGATATAACCCCGGTATCTCAAGGCATCGATTAGTTAGCAGGCCACGTGGCCCACAATACACTAGATGGCGAAGGCCCAAATGATAAGGCCCAGCCGAGTCAAGCAAGCTAGGCCGGATGCTACAGTCAGGGTCAGCCACGACCTCTTCCTCCCATCGTAGACACACGGCGCACCAAAAGCACATGACCTCGCCCCTGTGATGACCCCTAAAAGAGATGGGGAGAGATCGAGCCCCGCTTAGTACACCCACTCTAGCAAGAGTAGGCATGCCTCACTGACCCCACGACGACCGAGGTGACTACACCCACTCTAGCAAGAGCAGGCATGCCTCACTAACCCCGTGAGGACCGAGGGGACAACAGTCACCTGGTCTAGTCAGATGCCAGCCCTACATCACAAAGGTCAGACAAGACAACACCGCCCTGAGGCGGTGACAACAGGCACAATAACCATAGGCCAAATATGGCTCGACAAGACACATGTATGATCTCACCCACTATGAGATGGGATCTATGAACGGGGGCCTTGACTTAGAGGCCACTAGGGCCAATGAGAGTCGTGACCCCAACAATCGGGATTGTGGCCTTCTGCACCTCAAAATGACTAGCCGGTCGATGACCTAAGGGCAGCTACCAACTCACGTACCATGCCCTAGGAAACCAGGAGACAAGGACAAAGACCACGGCGGAGGACATGTCGCACAGGATGGCTGGTGAACTACCATCGTGCCTACATTACCGCCACGACCAGCATAGTAGGCACCACGCCACACCCTGCTACAATGTGGCCACAAGGCGATGATGACGGCCATGCCCAGACGTGCTCCATAAGATGGCATAGCTTGCAAGCCAAGTTAGCTAGGACCTCCCTCAGGCTCCCGACCCTTCGGTCAGGAGAACCTCCTGCTTTGTATGCTCCCTAGCCCTAAACTCTATATAAGGGCAGCCAGGGCACCCTTTCTAGACATTCTGAGTCCCCTACTAACTCACTCATTCTCTATCGTAGTAGGGCTCCTAAAGCTTCACTTGGGGCAGCCCTTTGCCTAGCCTAGGTTCTCCTATCTCTTCCACCATTCTTGCACCCCCATTGTAAGAACTTCAGAGCATTCAAGCGAGGAACACGCACTCGATCATCTCTGAGACTGGATGTAGGGCCTTAGTCTAAACCAGTATAAATCCTCGTGTCTTTTGGATGCTACCATCATCTTCCTGGAGCAGCACAGTAATCGTATAAGTTTACTAGTCCGGTTTATGAAACACCGACAATTAGCACGCCAGATAGAGGACAAACATGCACTCTCGATTGTTGAAGGAAGCGATGGCTCCTCGCACCGCCGGTGGACTCGCTTGCGGAATGGCCAACGGCAGCCACATCCGCCACAAAAACTATGAACCCATCAGCGCCAAAGGGTGGGCGCCCGCATCCGCCTATAGCTATGGCTCAGACCTCCACCCTAAAAGTCTGGATGCCATGGCCCATGATGGGCACACTCTTAGAACTCTCCTCGAGGGTTGCATCCTAGAGTTCACCTATCTAGAGGGGCCAATACCCTCACTCATCGTCGGCCATGACTAGGTCTCCCATCTAGGAAACCAAAGGTCCACGACTTGTAAGAAATTCACCTGGGGAATGGCCTCGTTTGGCCACATCCCTTTGGGGAACCACGCGGTTAACCACCTTAGAGGGCCCATATCCGCCTTTAACCACAACCTAGACCTCCAACCTAGAGATCTGGGCTTTGTGGTCCACGGCAGACAAACTCTCAAAACTACCCTCGAGGGTTGCATCCTAGAGTCCATCTACATAGAAGGGCCAGCCCGCCCCCTCGCCATCATCAGTGAGCAAGCTCACAGAATGACACGCAATGGACATGTCCAAGAGCTCTCCATGATGGGAAGGTCAACATCCTCCCACGTCAAAGATCACAACCAGATCTTGCAGACTAGAGGTCGAGACTCCCCGGCCCCTAGCAAGCAGGCCTGCGGAATAGCCTGCGGGATCCACGCTCGAAAGCCTACCATAACAAGACAACCGATACCATTTATCGGAGAACCGTTCGCCGATGAATCAAAGTGGGGGAAGACTCCAGCAGCGAGGGAGGTCAACATGATGGCAATCCAAGCCAAAACCACCCTGGTTTATCTAAAATGGTCGAAAGCAGTGATCACCTTTGATAGGACCAATCACGCCAACCACATTCAGCCGCCAGGGTGATTTCCCCTTGTTGTCAATGCGACAGTCAGAGAAACGTGTCTCGTCAAAATGTTGATGGACGGGGGAAGCAGACTCAATGTCCTATAGTTATGAACGTATGACGCCATGGGCCTCTCCAAGGTGGTGATACAACCAACAAGTGCCCCCGTCTATGGGGTTGTACTCAGAGCATGAACTTTTTCCCTTGGGCAGGTTACCCTACCCATTACATGTGGGGGCATACGAACTTATGTATGGAAGTGCTCAACTTCGAGGTAGTCAACCTCCCTAGTGCTTACCAAGCCATTTTAGGGCGACTATGCTATGCAAAATTCATGGATGTTCCTAATTACACTTACCTCAAGCTTAAGCTCCCCAGCCCTTGAGGGGTCATCATGGTAAGCAGTGACTTATACTAGGCACACTGCTGCGAGGAGGAAAACCTTAACATCGTATCGGCCATGAGTCGAGTCTCTGAGCTACGGACTATCCAGGCAACCCTGACTGAGGTCACGCTCAAATCTAGCGCAAGGAAGTGTCGACAAAAGATGCTCAACAGTCCTCCAAGGGGTATCCCATGAAGGAAGATTGATCGGTGGAGGTGCACATAATCAGGAACCGGATGGTGACACAAGGCGCAGAGACAACGATTTAGATAGGTTCGGGCCGTCTGATCGATGTATTACCCTACGTCTTGTGTCTTTGGTCTATTGTATTGAGATGTATGTAGATGCCTTGGGCTAGGCCTAGGATCTATATGGGGATGTCTACTAGGGGATCCCTTCCTCTCCTTATATACTCTGGAGGGGTAGGATTACAAGAAAAGTATACTATTTGGTACTATACAATATCTTGCGGTGCACATCAACTAGTGCCATGCATGCCTTGATCTTGTGGGCTGGGCCACCCCTGGGGGTGCAGCCCATGTGGCCTATTGTGGGTATCTAGGGTTGTACCCCCCACAGCTAGTCCCTGAGCATCTTGCATCCATTGTGCAACGCCGTCTTGAGCTTGTTCGAGCAGGTACGAACAAAGCAGAGCAGTCAAACTCATGGTCCGACCACTGTGATGAGTTGCCGAGCAGTTGTGAGCCATCGTCGAGCAGCGTGAATCATCGCTGAGCAGCGTGAACCATTGCCGAGCAGTGTGAACTATCGCCGAGCAGTGTGAACCATCGCCGAGCAGCGTATCCCAAGTTAGGCTTGCCATAAGGATGTAAGGAGCTCAAGTTCAAAATCTAAAAATTCTTCGACTTAGGAGAAGTGTAGCCACTTAGACTTCGTCAATAAGGAGGGTAAATCGAGAAATAAGCACTACATTCACCACCAGGTGAAGTGTAGCCACTTAGTCCCTGAGCCTGCTGGAAGATGAAGAATGAATCTTGTAGCAGGGCCAAAGAAAAGAAGTCTAAAAGCTTGCCGACGTCATCTGACATGCACGTATCAAGACCCTAGACGTGCTACCCAAGATCAACACCCTAATCCAAACAGCATGGAGCAGCTTGATAGCACACCGATGAGACGTAGCAAGATCCAACCACCAAGGGATTCCTCAGCGTAGCTGGCGATGTTCGAGCACCGAGGAGTCCACACGCGTAGCTAGCGATGTTCGAGCACCGAGGAGTCCCTGGCGTAGCTGGCGATGTCCGAGCATCGAGGAGTCCCCGGTGTAGCTGGCGATGTCTGAGCACCGAGGAGCCCCCGCCGTAGTTGGCGATGTCCGAGCATCGAGGAGTCCTCGGTGTAGCTGGCAATGTCCGAGCACTGAGGAGTCCCCGCGCATAGCTGGTGATGTCCAAGCTCTGAGGAATCCCTAGCGTAGCTGGTGATGAAGCACGAGTGACGAACAGTCTAGTCAACTGGTCATCGATGAAGTGAGCATTGAGTAGAAGCGACTGGCGAATAGTTCGATCAACTAGTCGGCGACGAAGTCCATGAACCTAGTGGTCCAACCAGTTGATTGGTGGAGAAGTCCGAGCACTAGGTGTTCTGATCACTTGGACGATAATCCTGCAATACAAATATGTAGAACGGGTAGTACATGATGTAAAATATATGAACTCCGGAGAAGAATCAGCAATGGTGATGAAATAGCGTATGCAGCTCGGCGATCAGTTGGTGTGAACACTTAATGTTATTATGAAGATGTATTTATTTTTAATATAAACCTCCCGACTAGTTAGTGTGTAGCTGAGTCTCCAGCCCTAGCTAGCCTATTAAGAATAACGCAGAGCGTGGAGCCCGTGTGCATGTAGAAAGAACAAAGCATCACTAAGGAGCCACTACCGACCACCCATAACACAGAGGGTAGACGCTCATGCACGTGTAGAGAGGAGCCAGAGATAGGGCCATCTCTGGGGACATCCGAGCATCAACTTGACTGTTCGGGGTTCAGAAAATCGTTTGGAGGGCAAACATGGAGAAAATAGCTTGGAGAAACATTATGGTTATATACGAAGAATGGAGAATATTTAGAAAAATATTAAAGCATGACTTAGCTTTAGACATAATGTCTAGTCGGCAGCGTATGGTGTTATCTGGTCGGCTACACGGGTAGCTCTCTTAGCGGCTCGCTTGACCACCAAAACGAAGTTGATCTCATGTTGTAGTAGGATGGACATAGTCGGAGCTTGGCGGTGTCAATCCACATACGAAGACGTGCGTCGTGGTTGTCGAAGGATGTCAATGCAATCAGCCGAGTTGCCATGAAGGATGTTGATCTTGAGTTATGCCATCTAGTTCACCAGGGATCAGCGCGCACAAGCCCCATGGTGGGCGCCAACTATCGACAAAAGATGCTCGGCAGTCCTCCGAGGGGTATCCCACGAAGGTAGATTGATCGGTGGAGGTGTGCGTAATTAGGAACCGAATGATGACACAAGGCGTAGAGACAGCGATTAAGACAGGTTCAGGCCGTCTGATCGACGTAATACCCTATGTCCTGTGTCTTTGGTGTATTCTATTGAGATGTATGTAGATGCCTTTGGCTAGGCCTAGGATCTATATGGGGATGTCGACTAGGGGATCCCTGCCTCTCCTTATATACTCTAGAGGGGTAGGGTTATAAGGAAAGTATACTATTTGGTACTATACAATATCTTGTGGTGCACGTCGACCAGTGTCATGCATGCCTTGATCTTGTGGGCTGGGCCACCCCTGGGAGCATAGCGCATGTGGCCTACCATGGGTATCCAGGGTTGTACCCCCCATAGGAAGCAGTCCACGGGAGCCTTCAAGCCCACAGAGGACACCAAGGCAGTGCAAATCGACCCTCAAGACACCAGCAAAACCGTTTGAATCAAATGCGTCCTTTCCGACCGGCAAGAGTATGAGCTCATTGACTTCCTACTTCGAATTTGAGACATCTTCGCATGGAAACCTTCTGACATGTCAGGAATCCCAAGGTAGGTTGCCGAGCACAACCTTTATATCTTACCCGAATCCAAACCGATCAAGCAATGCCTCCATCGCTTTGACGATGAAAGACGGAAGGCCATTGGAGAAGAAATCGATAGGCTCCTGGTGGCGGGATTCATCTAGGAAGTCTTCGATCCAAAAGAAGAATGGGACCTAGAGGTTGTGCGTGGACTACACCAACTTAAAATACGCATGTCCAAAAGTACCCTATCCACTACCGTGAATTTATCAGGTCATCGACTCGACCACGGGTTGTGAAACCTTGTGTTTTCCTAGACGCTTACTTGGGGTATCATCAAATCATTATGAAGGGGCCGACTAGCTCACAACTTCCTTCATCACCCCATTTGGCATCTACTGTTATGTCACCATGCCATTTTGACTCAAGAACACGGGGGCCACCTACCAAAGGTGCATGAATTGATGCCTCGGTGAGCTCATCGAGGACATCATGGAGGTTTACATCGATGATATTGTAGTAAAGTCCAAAAAAGCTGACCAGCTGGTTAGCAACCTAGAGGCCACCTTCACCCAACTTAGGGAATTCAGGATCAAGCTCAACCCTAAGAAATGCGTATTCGGGGTCCCCAAGGGAAAGCTCCTCGGGTTCATCATTTCTAAGCAGGGCATTGAAGCCAACCCGCCCCATCGCGAACCTAAAAGGAGTCCAAAAGCTCATGGGATGTCTGGCCTCCCATAGTCGTTTCATCTCACGGCTAGGGGAGCGTGGCATGCCACTATACAAGCTCCTGAAAAAGGTCGATCAGTTTACCTAGACGGCCAAAGCGCAGGAGGCCATCAAGAAGCTCAAAGCATTCCTAGCAACAACCCCCACATTGGTATCGCCCAAGAAGGGAGAACCGCTACTCCTCTACATCGCCGCGACCACTCAAGTGGTCAGCGTGGCACTCGCCATTGAGTGAGAAGAGAGCGGACACTCCCACAAGATCCAGAGGACAATATACTTCATCAACAAGGTTCTCTCGGACACTAAGGTGTGTTATCCGCAAATCTAGAAGCTTATTTACGCCGTCCTCATTGTCAAACAAAAGCTGTTGCACAACTTTGAGGGACACACCATCATGATCATAGCATCCACCTCACTCGACGAAGTGGTCTAGAACCACGATGCCTCTGGCCACATGGCCAAATGGGCAACCAAGCTCATGGGCTACCACATCACGTACGTCCCAAGAACAGCGATCAAATCACAAGTCCTCGCAGACTTCATCACTGAATAGACCAAAGTTTAGACGCCCCACCTCTGACCTGCCAGGAATACTGGATGCTATATTTTGACAAATCGCTCATGGCCATGGGCACAGGGGCCAGGGTTGTCCTAATCTCTCTGATAGGAGAGCACATGGAGTACACATCTGACTTCACTTCCGGGCTACCAACAACGTCGCATAATACGAAGCCCTCATCCATGGCCTTAGAATTGCCTCTAAACTCGACACCTGCCACCTCTTCGTTAGAGGGGACTCGGAGGTGGTCATCAGCCAGGTCATGAAAGAAGCTTTATGTCGCAACAGCAAGATGATAGCCTACTGTGACGAGGTCTGGAAACTTGAAGAAAGATTCAACAGGCCAGAACTCCACCACACCCTGAGGCGAGACAACCTAGCCATCGATTCTCTGGCTAAGATCGCATCAAGTCAAGGACTGGCTCCACCAGGAGTGTTCATCAATGGCGCACATGAACTGTTGGTGCGAACCCTTTAGCCACATGACCAAACAACGGGTGTGGCTAGCAAGGTGGAACCCAACCTGCTGGTCAAACGTTATCATAGCCCAGAGGCCGTGAGCCCTCCCGATCTAATAGTGATCATCTGAGTAGCGATGGACACCAGGATAGATTGGACCACATCCTACATAGAATATCTAGCACGGGGGAATTTGCTCGGTGACCTAATAGAGGCGTGGCGTCTGGCAAGACATAGTAAATCCTACATGGTCAGCGAAGACATCCTCTACAAGCGTATCACCTCAGGAATTCTCCAAAGATGCATCTCACGAGAAGAAGGGCAATGACTCCTATGGGAGGCCCACGCAGGAATCTACAGACATCACGCAGTGCCAGAGAGCTAGTTGGGAAGTCTTTCGACAAGGCTTTTACTGGCTCACAGCGGTCACAAACGCACAGCAGATTGTACGAAGCTATGAGGGATGTTAGTTCTACACACAGCAGACGCACTTACCCGCTCAAGAGCTACAAACCACCTCGTTAATGTGGCCCTTCATGACCTAGGGGCTCGACCTGCTCAAGCCATTCAGGAAAGCACCTGGGGCTACACTCACCTTCTGGTGACGATCAATAAGTTTACTAAGTGGATTGAGGCTAAACCTATAACAAGGGTAAGATCCAAAGACACAGTGGAATTCTTCGTTGACATCATATACATATTTGGAGTTCCAAACTCCATAATTAGCGACAACAGCATGCTCTTCACCAGAAAAAAAATCCTTTGATTCTACGATGACTACGACATTTGAGTCGATTGGGCCTTCGTCGCTCACCCACGATCTAATGGCCAAGTGGAGCATGCGAACGCCATGATCCTTCAGGCCCTTAAACCCCACATCTTTGATAGGCTTGACAATTTTGTGGGGCGATGGGCGGGGGAGGTACTGGCCATGCTCTAGGGCTTGAGGACGACCCCAAACTAGTCTACTGGCTTTCACACTGTTCTTCATGGTGTATGGTGCTGAGGCCATCCTACCGACCGACCTAGACTACGAAGCATCATAGATCCTGGCGTATGACAAAGCCAAAGCAGAGAAAGATTGACAAGACACGCTCAACCAACTAGACGAGGCTTGCGAGACCGCACTCCTCCACTCTATAAAATACCAACAAATGCTACGGAGATACCATAGCAAGAATGTTCAAGGGCGAACATTCCAGGTTGGTGACCTCGTTCTACGGTGGATCCAAACCACAAAGGACATGCACAAGCTAATGCCACCCTGGGAAGGGCCCTACATCATTGCCAAAATCATCCACCTAGGATCCTATCGGCTCATGAATGATGCTAGCGAGATCTACACCAACTCCTGGAATATTGAGCAGCTACATAGATTCTATCCTTAACCATCCCTCCCGAGCATATACTAACCCTCCTATCATCATGAACTCACAGACTAACGCCCTTTCGTGAAAGGATCATAGATAGGAACAACCCCAGTGGAGTGAGACGAAGGGCAAGGAATGAAGAAGTAACAAGCAGAACACCCATAAGACCTGCACCCCCTTCTTTCGCTTCTTAAATTTCCCACACAATCTTTTTTTGCCCATATGCAAGCGATCGCCATTAAGCTGCGCAACGACCAGGGAAGCAACGACCCCTAAAGTCCATGTGCAGAGCGACCCACCGCGTTCACAACACCGCATCGTACCTAGGAATCTAACCTTTTGGCCAGACGTTAGGAGGACTCGAGGCCAAAAAAGGGATAGGGGCAGGGAGGAGATAGGCCCCCGTGACTCTTATTGGTGGTGCAGAGCCACATGACCATCTCTTCATGTGTTTGAGCCATCCGCTTCAAAGTCTGCTGGGTTGACCTCCTCTAGGGGGAGGCATCTTGCCCGCTGGCCGCTGTGGAGGCGGTTGGATACCAATGGTATTGACGACCAATGATTTATGGGATGTCTCTCGATGAGGCACGGCCAAACTCCACGTCAATTGGGGAGGATATCGGGTCCCACTTGAATTACCCAATGACCCCGATGAGGCAAACCGCTCTGACCATGTGGTTACGGTGGACATGCCTCTCCTCGCGTGGGGTGAAACAAAAAATGACCAAAAAAATAGGTTGCTTGGGGCCCAGACCCACGACCTGAAACCAACGGACCAACAGGGGTCAGCGACCCCTCACAAATAATTCCTTGGGCGCCCGGGGCCTACGACGATGCCCTCTACATGGGGCAACGCCAAGCCCCATGCAAAAACAACCCCACCATAATCCAAGCACGCATGGTCTAGGCCCACTAGGACCTAAGTATCAACTTTTTGTCAGGGAGAAACACCCGCGATCACACTACTGCTCGGGGACGAGGACATAACCCTATAAGTGAACAGAGAGACTTGGGTCAAATAAGGCCAAAGCACAAACAAAGCAGGGACTTTCACGCCATGGGTAATCTCTCCATCCCACTAGAAGGAAGGTCAACAGCTCGCATGAAAAGACTTGACTTTGGGAACAAGGCCCTATAGCTGGACCTTGCATCCTGGGGGCTCAGTGCGACCTCGTGGTAGGAATATAAAGTTCAAAAATTATATTCCATGGGTACGGGCATTACACATGCGTACGAGCCATGAAAGACAGAAAAGGAAAGAACCCAACACCACCTCAAGGACGCTGCCGCCAAGGGTGCGAGCTACGAACGAGGCCAGACAAGGTGGAAAAGAACACCTTAAAGGCCACCTCGTAGCATCGCAACCCCCCAAAACTAAAGAACACAAGGAGGAGAGAAGGGTGAAGCAGCCCCCGATGTAGAACATCTCGCCACGTTGTCATAATGCCACGACTAGGCATAATGACGAACAACGCCCTAGGACCATCATTCAGTAGCCTAGGAGCGACAAATGTTCTCTCTAGAGAACTAACTTGTTGCCTGTAGACTCTGATGGCCCGTGGCGGTGGGGCGAACCTTCCCCTGATGAATGGCCATCTTGGATGCCCATGCCACTCAGGCATAGGTAAAACCTAGGTTGCATGATCACGGAGCCAGCCTCCATGACACCTCATCCTTCCCTGCGCGCAAGCCACCCTCTAGCACCAGCCTTTGAGAAGAATGTCACCGATCATCAACCATGGCGCTCTACAAACCCCTCCCATTTCTTCACTCTCCCAGTGGAAAGAAAGGGGACGGTTTGAAGCTACGACTGTGAATAACTTGAACAAAAAGGAAGCTCATACTTATAAACCCAAGGGTAGACCAAAACTAGCTCAAAAACTACCACGCCGTGTGACGAATCATGGGGTGGGGGGCACAACCAATGTCGGATGCCCATGTGAGAATGGGCAAAATCGGGACTCTCATAAATGCAAAATTGATACAACATCGATGAGACTACTCGGTCATGCCTAGGTCATGAGCCCCGATACGCAGCACATTGACACAGCAAGGCCTAACAGTCGCATACCGCGTTGCCAGGGCGACCTGACAGGGCGGAGCACAACAGCCACCCACCGCATTAAAAGCACCAACCCACGATGGAGCAATGAAGCTCGCACAGGCCATGACTATGAACCCGCGCTCAATGCGCATGCCTCTCAGCGCTTTCAAGATCACTTCGCGATTGCAGAAACGCTTGAGGGCTACTATCGGGGTTATAACCCTAGGGTATCTTAGGGCATCAATTAGTTAGCAGGCCACATGGCCCATAATACGCTAGCTAGCGAAGGCTCGAACGACCAAGGCCCAGCCGAGTCAAGCAAGCCAGGCTAGACTCTACGGGTAGGGTTGGCCACGACCTCTTCCTCCTACTGTAGACACATGGCACACCAAAATCGCATGACCTCGCCCCCATCATGACCCTTGAAAGGGATGGGGAGAGATCGAGCCCCGCTAAGTACACCCACTCTAGCAAGGTTAGGCATGCCTCACTGACCTTGCGAGGACCAAGGGGACAATAGTCACCTCGGTCCAATCAGATGCCAGCCCTACACCATAAAGGTCAGACTAGACAACACCGCCCTAAGGCGGTGACGATAGGCACGATAACTATAACACCCTTGGTGTTACCGCTTAAAAAACTTGCTAAACTGTGTCATGAGCATCATGTTTTTGTGATAATGCATGTGAGAAGGTGTAAAAATAAATTGCTTGGCATGAAAAATGATTAACACAAATGATACATAAAAATGATTCAATAGTCGTGTTATATCACTTAAGGTTGAAACCCAATTTTTATTAAGCAAAAATACTATAGAACATGTGTGTGATACTTAAATAAAGTTTGAAGTACAAACTTTGTAGATGACAATGAAATACTTGCTTTTGAAACATAATATTGCTTTGTAATATTTTCAATAGCCTAGAAACCACAAATTGAAATCAAGTTCAATTCAAAACTTAGAAAATTTCTAGGTCTGTCAACAGCTAGACGCTGCTATGTTTAGTAATTTATTTGGAGAGATTGGGTTAAAGAGTGGTGTAGTGCTATGATTCAATTTAGTAGTTCCATATGCCATCTAGAGTGTTGTGAAGCTAGTTTAGGTTTAGGAGCAACGGTTTGGTCATGATCAACGCTTTAAAATTCGTGCGTGTACTTGTCTCAGGTTGGTTGGCGCCGTGTGCGTGGTCACCACGTGGCCTCCCCATGCCGCGCACATGGTCGCATCTCATGCGGTCACCCTGCGCCGACACGCTGGGTCGATCGGGCCGCATGGGCTCGGCTGAGGCCAACCGCAGCGAGCCATTGGCCCCGCGCCCTACTGCCCTACCTCGCGCTACCGCCATTGGTGCCGCCACGACCATGCTGTCGCTGCCATCACGTCCGCCCACTGCTACCTCGCGTCGCGATGCTGCTGCTACCGTCGTGTCACTCTCATACTCAAGTTTGCTCCTTGCATCGCGCTGCCCCCTCCCTAGCCCGGTTGGGTGCCATCCGCAAGTGGCCGTGCACACCGTCGTCATGCTATTAATGGTGCTACGGCGCGCGGGCCATGGTCGGCCACGGACGCTCATGCTCATCCCCTCGTGCTTGGATGTAGGACCCTCGGCCATAACCGCTCACATCCCACCAAGGCAAGGACGAATCGAGCCCACCTGTCATGCCCCGTCTCTCTCTTTCTCCCTCTGCTTTCCACCGCCATCGAGTCACGGTCACAGTGAGATAGAGAGCGAGCACCTCTCATCAATTCCTTGTGCTCATGTCTCCGCCTTTATGTCCTTTTGTCGACCACCCCCACCCCGCCTTGATTACGGCCAAGCTGAGCTTCAATTTTAGAGCTTTGCTCCCGCCGCCGTGCCATTACGGCCTAGCCCGCCTCATCGTGGCCAGCTCTAACCTCACCATCTCGCATCGAATTGACCGTACCACTAGCCCCTCCTAGAACCCCTCTTTATCGTGCGCATGCTAGTTGCAGCTCTAGTGCCGCCACCTCGCCGCTGATGCAAGCGTGCCTTTGTGGTCCGCCGTACATCTCATAGCGCGCACGTGGCCAGCCTCGCTTGGGTTGTCTCTAACTAAGCCAGCACCTCGGTTAGGTCACTGGTGAGTCGTCGTTGCTCACAAACTACCCCTACTGCCTTGTTGCTGCTATGGCTCACCTGAACGCCGTCTCCATTGCCGTAGGGTGCCCGCTGTCGTGGAGAGGTCTTTCTTCGGCGTCCCAGCTCATGCAACCACCGCCCATCCCCTCAACGTCGAACCTTTGGTGAGATTTGGCCTCTTAGCTAGGTTAGCATGGGTCCCAGGTGGCCGACGATGTCGCTAGTGCCACCGCTCGCCGTGCCGAAGCACGCGGGGGAGGCTAGGGACCATGTCATTGTGAAGAGGAGAGAGTACATGGGTCTTTTTGCATAGGTGTTGTCTTTAGGAATAGTAATATGGACTATGGGTTGTTTTGTTCATAGTCTAGGGGCATTTTTGCTAATATGCTAGCGCGCTCGGGATTCCCCCCGTCCCCTGTGGGTTGCCTCGCGCTGCAGGCCGGCCTCACGTGGGCCGTGCCTACGGGCTGCCGTGCGCTCGCGCGCGCTGCGTCGCGTGGGCCGCGCGGGAGAATTCATTTTTCTTTTTCTTAAGGAATGAGAAATAGTTTTCTAATTTAATTTTAAGCTGATCTTTGGTAAATCATATAAAATCATGTTGGTATCCAAAAATTGTGCAACAAGTTTTGTTAAGTTCCTAAAATTGTGCTCTATCTGTTAGTGCATTTAGTTTATATATATGCATGTTGATACCAAGAGCTATTAAATCATTTGAGAGTGCTTAATATTATTAGGTTAAATATTGTAGGATTTTTGTGGTAAATTGGTGATAGCTTTAATCCTAAAATTTTTATAGTAGTTTTCTGGTATTATTATGTGCTCACTGTAATTTTGTAGCCCTAGAATAGACTACTTAATATGGTAGCTAAATACCCATTAAGGCTAAAGGAATAATGGCATGATGTTGGTTTATAAAAGTTAAGCACTTGTAGGGTAAGCTTGAAATATATTTGGTAGAGATAATGATTAGCTTAGTATCTTAATCATTAGAGCTAGCTTAGTAGCTTAACATGTGTATTCTTATTTTAAGAGTTGTTGTTGCCAAAATACTAAGTGTTTCATCGTCATTGCATGCATGTAGAGAACGAGTTGGTGGAGTTCGTGACCGCCGGAGAGTAGGAGTACGAAGAGGTGATCGAGGAGTATGAGGAGGAGGTCCTCGTGTAGGAGGAGGTCCTAGAGCCGTCACTAACTGACTTAGCTGACACCCCGCCTGCCCAAGGCAAGCCCGGTGCATAACCCTTATTTTGAATGATCACTGGATATACATGTGATGTGCATTTACGTTACAGGATTTATATTGAAACTACATGCATAAATAACCTACCTATGAGTCCTACTAGCATAGGTCGAGTAGTTGATATGCTTGGGCTATCGGTAGCGTGAGTAACCTGTCGTTACTCACAATAGGTGATTATTATTATTACTCTCATGATAAAATAGTGAAAGAAAATGGAGACCGGGCAGGGATATGGTATAGATATTGGTGGGTGTAATAGGTTGTGTCCCGCGGCCAATGGGGCATAGGTTGGTTACACTGTTTTCTCTATCCATGTCGGTTAAGGACCGTCCATTGCTGTGGATTTTGGTCAGGTCACAGACTTATTATCATGAGCACATACTTGCTTATGGGAGCGGGAAGGCTCGTTGCTCTCTTGTCGTGGGTTCTGGCTCTTTTCAGACCAACTGATTGGAGGTGGGGATGGTGGAGGTCTAAGCGCCACACTGAGTCTGGGACTCAGGAGTTGGGGCTTGGAGTCCAAGTTTGGACGGGGACCTGGACCCCTTGACAGGAGAGTGGTGGGTTAGTCTTTCTTGTGCCTAGGGTACAAGTGGGCCATGCATTTTGGGGTACCCAGCTAGGATATATTGGTTCACGAATCGCCGTGTGATACGGTACGACTTGGCTATGATCTAGCACCGTAGTAAGAACTAGAAGATGAAAGGGGATGAATGGATCTGATTGCTCAACTCTTGCTTGAAAGTAGAACAGGTGCTTACATAGAATGGTTAGCTAATGAACTAATCATGACTGCTAATAAAATACATACATAAGGATTCACTATTAGTAATGCTTTTCATAAAAAGAAACCCAGCAAACCATAAAGCTTATCATATACCTTTAGAGTCGGAAAATTATTTCCACTAGTCGGGTAAGTCTTGCAAGTACATTGTGTACTCAGGGTTTATTTACCCCTATTGCAGGTGCAGTTTGAGGAGTGGCTGATGTGTGAAGGATTCTTCTGGTGGGCAAACACGGATCCTTATATCTTATCGTTAAATGTTTATTTTAATTCCGCTGTTTAAATTCTGCACTCTGAACTTGGTATTGTAATAATGTATTTCCGAGAACTCTTGTTGTATGGAATCGACTAAGTATTGTAAACTCGTTCTCATTATTGGATCCTAGGTGAAAAACATGGATTGTTCGAGTTCTCCCTTGGGGTGTGCTCGACGGAACTATCCGATGTAGCTAATTTTCGGGGTGCTTAGTGTCTAGTGGAAGACGAGCGCCTCTGAAAATGTGTTATTTTGGGTGATTCTGCCACAACAACTACCGGCCAGATACAGCTCGATAAGACATATGTATGATCTCACCCACTATGGGATGGGATCCATGAACGGGGACCTTCACTTAGAGGCCACCCAGGCCATTGAGAGCCACGACCCCAACGATCGGGATTGTGGCCTTCTACTCCTCAAGACGACCAGTCGATTGACAACCTAACGACGGCTACCAACTCACGTACCATGCCCCAAGAAATGAGGAGACAAGGACAAAGACCATGGCGGAGGACACGTCTCATAGGACGGCTGATGAACTACCATCGTGCCTACAGTGCCGCCACGACCGGCACAGTAGGCACCACGCCACACCCTAATGCAACGTGGACACAAGGCGATGATGACGGCCACGCTCAGACATGCTCCACAAGATGACATAGCTTGTAAGCCAAGTTAGCTAGGACCTCCCTCAAGCCCATAACCCTTCGGTTGGAAGAACCTCCTGCTTTGTATGCACCCTGGCCGTGAACTCTATATAATGGCAGCCAGACACCCTTTCCAGACATTCTAAGTCCCCTACTCACTAACTCATTCCCCATTGTAGTAGGGCTCCTAAAGCTTCCCTTCGGGCAACCCTTCGCCTAGCTTAGGTTCTCCTACCTCTTCCACCATTCTTGCACCCCCCATTGTAAGAACTTTAGAGCATTCAAGCGATGAACACACACTCGATCATCTCTGAGATTAGACGTAGGGCCTCGGCCTGAACCAGTATAAATCCTCGTGTCTTTTGGATGCTATCATCGTCTTTCTGAAGTAGCGCGACAATCGTATAAATCTACTATTTCAGTTTACGAAACACTAACACCATGATTATCGACGCACAACCAGTGCGCCGCGCCCGTGTGAACAATGGCGGATCTCTCGCCCACTAGGGAGAAGCAGTTAGTGTCCAGGCACCCGGTGGTCGTGCTCTAGCTACGCATGGTGGCGGAGTAGGAGTGGAGATGACAATACCAAGTGTCCAGGGTGATGACGAGCAACTGTGAGAATGAGCTGAAGCCGCGCCCTGACGAAGGCATCCCATCGACATCGACATCGACGGCTATGACGATGGCGTAGCTGCAGGCGCGACTATGGCGAGTAACGGTCCACTCCAGAGGTGGGAGGACGTGGCGGTCATCGTCGGTGATGGGGTTGCAGATGCCAAACAGGTGCCGGCCATCTCCACAGCCGTGTAGGGGGGGGCGAGCTACACCAGGACGATACCACGGCGCGTCGTTAGGGGCTCGGTGTAGTTATAACCACTGGCTCATTACATAGAGCACCTGGCTCATGGCTATAACTACTGATGCCTCCTCTAGTAGAGGCGAAGGAAAAGGAAGAGGAGGACGCAGGACACCCTCAGGTTGCCGGTGCCAAACTCGTTCCCCGCCCACAAGTTGCAAGCAGCCTTGGACACAGCAGCAGCACCTCGTCGCTCGGCGGCAATGAACAGCACTCGGCAGCCATGGCGCCTGCCACAGAGGAAGCTAGGGCCCTAGAGGGAAACAGACGCAACTACGTCGGGTGATGGATGAGCTCATGGTGCAGCCATGGCGAGAGGAATCGAAGTAAGGTGCGGCGGTGGCTGCGAATTTCACTGGTGAAACTTGTGCGGTGGCGATGGCGGTGGCGGGCGAGCATTGAGGCCAAGAGATTTGAGATCAGGGAGGAGTCGACCGAGTCGTCATCGCCGAGGAGGAGTGCGGCAATGGTAGTGGTGGCGTCGAGCGCTGGGAGGCGAGGGACGAAGGAGGGTGAGGAGGTCACGGTATGAGCGCTCGGTGTTGAAGGCTACGAACCAGGAGGTGACGAAAACCTCAGGGCAGGAGAGAGCCAAGCCAAGAAAAAATGAACCCACTTTCATTCCCCTAGGGCTGGCTGTGGGTTGCTTTAGGCCTCGTTCGTTTCTACCGGATTGGCCCGTTCCCGAGCCTATTCCGGGTGGATCGTTGCGGCCCGTTTTCAATCCAGATGGGAACGAGACTATGCGTTCGTTTCGGGCCGGCCTGGAACAAAAACTGGCTCGGAACCAAAACTAGCTTCTCTTTTCCCAGTCTCCACGGCCCAGAACGGAACCACACCTCCTACCATCCAGATCGGTGCCGGCTCCCTGTCTCCACTCTCCATGACACGAGCACGCGACGACGCAGCAGAGGCGACGGCGGGGCGGCGCGAGGTGACCACGGGGTGACGCGGGGAGACCACGGGGCGACGTGAGGCGATGGCAACCCTACGTCCTCCCCCTTCCTCGTCCTTCTCGCCGGTGATTCCCTCGCTCTCCCCTTCGTCCTTGTCCTCTATCCCTCCTCTAGGGTTCTCTAGGGTTCTTGGAAAAGGAAAAAAAATCTCCTGCCGGCCGGTGAGGATGCTCGGAGGTGGGGCTTTAATTTGTGTGGGGAGCGGAGCGGCTGGGGGAGGGATGGAATCATGGGTCGGTCGACCTGATCTGAGCTCGTAGTGCTGTAGCTGCTAGCTTCTGGACCGCTGTAGCTTGTATGCCTCATCTGATTTTGGGGAAAATAGAGAGCAGAGGGAGAAGTGTGAGCTGCTACTTCTGGCCTAATGTTGATCTGCTCGTGATGAATAAGTAGCACAGAGAAAGAGAGAAATTTGCCTAGGTGCAGAGGGGTGTAGGGAGGTGCTAGCTTGCTGTGCTCACGTAGAAGTGAGTGGAGAAGGAATAATTGATAGAGGTATATGCTTGCTGCTTGCTTGTTTAGTGCTTAGTTGGGAGCATTTTGGTCACTTGCTTCCATCGTTTAGATGTTAAGAGAATGGAAAATTGATTTTGGCTAGATGGCTAAAAAATGGAAAAAATCATGGTTGTTTGATTTCTCGTAGTCAAAGGTAGCAATGTGTATGGTGCTAACCGTGATATGCAAGTCCAGTCTGTATTATTAAAAATCAGTACTGCCATGTGCTAATTTTCATTATATTGAAATATTCACATTTACTTATTGTGGGGCCTTTCAGTTCTGTTAGTGGAAGCAAAAATATTTCTGTCGAAGGACACCCCATGTGATCTTGCATTCTTTAATATTTAAATCAGCTCCATACTAAAAATTTTATATTATTAGATGTAAATCTCTAGCTTGATTGGCATTTGAAGGACACATTGAAGGGTCTAAATTTGATTTCTTGAGTTATGGGGGTGGATTGATTGTGCACTACTCGTACTAGAGTGATCCATCTAGCTAGCTTTACCGGTTGACAGCCATGTTCTAAGGTGGTTTTGCTGGTGCAGTGCATCAACAGGATTATATTCAGGCATAAACACATGAAGTAGTGTCTTCTGGAAACAACACTTTGCATCATCTCTTGGTTTGACCATCTGCTTGCCTAGACAGTGTCTCCCTGTCGAAACGAAATACTAATGCATTATCTTCTTTTTTAGTATTAAAAATGCAACTACTTTGGTTGTCCTTCTGTTACTACCGGTAATGTTCCATACTCTAGTTCCTGGTACCTCAAATATGAAACAATGGAATGTTTCTTGCCCTTCTGTTGAATGTTTTTATGTTTAATGAATTTGGTCACAACTCATAATGACTAGGAATTCTCCACTTGTTGAGGATTACCTCTACTTGCACTTACTATTTGTGTCTCAGTATTAAGTAAACTCTAGCTGAGGGAAAGCTTATATTTTTAGTCTACAAATTAGAAATCCACAAGTGTGTCTCAGTATTTGTGTCATAAGTGTAGGTCATTCCCTCGCACAGCAGTAGATACTCCTGCATTTTAGAAATCCACAAGTTTCTATGGGTCCTTTTTTTCTTCCGGCCCTTCTGATTGTTCAAGCAGCTGCACCAACAGTTCTAACCGTTTTTGTTGTTATTAGTCCACACCAACCAATGTAGTTTCTGCTTCTGCGATTGATACTTCACTGTCAATTTGTAAAGGTGTTGGGTGAAGCGTCATGCATATGGTGCTTTTATGATAACCAGAGTTGTGTACTGCAATGCGATATATTGTATACATTTGGTTGTAACTTGGCCTTTTTGAAATCCGACACCTTCCCCCAATGCTTGCAATCTTGTGCACTAATTTGAACTCATTGTACCACATGTTAATAATAGTCTCAGCATTTGCGTTGGAAACCATAAATCATGATGTGCTTCTGTCTCCTGTTTCTTTAAACAGATCTTTTTTATATGCTTCTGTTTGCTTTGATACCGCATTGAACCATGGTAATTTTTTTATTTGTAGTTCATGGTCCAGATGTTAGTCGCAGAGGTACTCAGAGTTGGAGCTTACATCTCTAGGTTTTCTCGACATGCATGCAAAGTATATAATCCTAGCATTTTACATGTGACATGCTTTTGTGTTGTATAGCAGAATACATATTCTTGCCTTAACTGTGGTTGTGGACTGTACTTTGTAGTTTGTTGAACAAGCTGTGGCCTGTGGTACAAACTTACTGCATACTTGTTCTGTTGATACTTCTGTACCTTTGTTTTTTCTAAAAATAGTTAGTAGAGGTTCAGGTCTGCAGGTTGTGTTCTGTGTCTTGCAGACTAAATTTCCAGTTTATGTGTTGGCTGCTTCCTTAGTTTCTTGCAGACTAAATTGAGCTTCTTCTTTGTTTTAAAGGCTTGTGAGTTATTATTATCCTTTGTTTTTAAGAAGAAAGGTAGGACCTCTTTAGCCTTGCAGTTCATTTGTTGGGTTCAGTAGGGTCCGCAGCTTGTCATTGTTTCTGTACCTTTAGTTTTCTGAAGCTCTACATTAGTGCTGCTCCTCTGGTTCAAAACATGCTGCATTAGACATGTGGTAATTGTGTTGGCATTTTTCTACGAACCATATATATAAACTTAAATGGTTTCTTGTTACTTGTAGATCTCTCCAGCACCATTTAGAGTTGGGGAAGGTGAACCTCCGCCTTCTTGGGATCCGGTGCCAACTCCAAAAGGTACTCCAAAAGCTTCTATATGACTATAAGTTTATATATGCTTCTATAAGACGACTATAATCTTTATTACAGCTTCTATATGACATGGTCAATAATATAACTTCTATATGACATGGTTAATAATATTTAGCTTCTATATGACTATAAAATTGTATGCTTCAGTCCTGCAATGCGTCTCTCACTACGAGATCGTATTAGAAAGAGGAGGGAGGAAGAAGACGATGACATGATGCTATTTATTTTCCCCGCCTTATATCTTATGAGTTCTGCTAGAGGAGGGGAAAAGAAGAAACGTCATACTTCGGAAGAAACAGGCGAGGTTAAAGTTTGAAGACTCCTCGAGGGACATGTCAAGAACTATCAAGTTGCATTTAGGATGGAATCACACATCTTTAGAGAATTGGCAAATTATCTTAGAAGCAAAAGGCTTGTTGTTGATACTAGGATAACTGTGGAGGAGAAGTTGGGTTTCTTCCTATACATGTTAAGTCACAACGCCTTGTATGAGGATCTCCAAGTGTTCTTTGGGCACAGCAATGACACCTTCCATCATCACATCAACCACTTCTTCAAGGTGGTCATTCCCACACTCTCTCGCCATTACCTTCAAGCTCCTGATCCTAATCAAGTGCATACAAAAATCCAAGACAATCCTAGATTCTATCCATTTTTCAAGAATTGTCTAGGTGCCATTGATGGAACTCATATTCCTATTTCCATAGCCTCTGAGAAAGCTTCTCCTTTTAGAAATAGGAAGGGCACACTAAGCATTAATGTGATGGTGGCATGTGATTTTGATCTCAACTTCACTTTCGTCTCTAGTGGATGGGAGGGATCGGCTATAGATTTTAGAGTGCTACGATCAGCTATGAGCAAGGGCTTCCAAGTACCTCTAGGCAAATTCTATCTAGTTGATGGAGGGTATGCAAATACTCCATCTTTTCTTGCTCCATATCAGGGAGTTCGATACCATTTGAAAGAATTTGGGGCTGGACATCGAAGGCCGCAGAACCCAAAGGAGCTCTTTAACCACCGCCACGCACTACTGAGGAACCATGTGGAAAGGGCTTTGGGGGTGCTTAAGAAGCGCTTCCCCATTCTGAAAGTTGCCACATTCCACATGTTGGAAAATCAAGTAAAGATACCTATAGCTGCTTCCATCTTCCATAATCTGATCCGATTACTTCATGGAGATGAGGAATGGTTAGATCATCAGCTGGATAATATCCCTCCAAGAAACTTTGTTGCTGTACCAAGTGGTGATCAAATGAATGACCTAAATGTGGGTTCAGTACAAGGCAACGCTTTAAGAGACACCATCACCCAAGAAATGTGGGTTCAGTACCAGCAACATTTAAATTAATCTTTGAATAGGCTGTAATAAGTCAATAAGCTTGTAATAAGCATGGATTGTAATTAAGCCGAGACTTCTTTTTAGTCTTTAAATTAGTCTTTGAATAGGTTGTAATAAGCTTTTGTCATGAATAAGCTTATAATAAACTTGGCTTGTAATAATTGAATAAGCTTGTAATAAGTGAATAGGCTTGTGTCATATTTGACAGCGATGGTTGGAAAAGGCTCCCCGAAGCTCAATATGATTGCAAGGGCGTCACCAAAGTTGCACCGGTTCTTGGGTACAACAAGTGGTATTAAAAAGAAGGCTTCTCCTAAATGCAGTAAGGCAAAGAAGACTGGAGGTTCTCCGAGAGGTATGGTGTTTAATTCTCTGCTATTATTGCTGTTATTTCTCTGCTATTATTGCTGTTATTTCTTTGCAGTTGTTGCTACTAAAAAAACTTTCTTGAAGTAATTTTCTTCTATACAGTTTATTGCACCATGTGCTATTATAGTAGTTTTAGTAAACCTGTAACCTATAAACTAGTATTTCTTTACTGTTATTTATATTTGCTGATTTTTGGTAACCTGATGTCTGACCATGGTTTACGTAGTAGTAAAGCAAAGAGCGGACTGGAATCCGGCCCTTGAGAAGTCCCTAGTAGACATTCTCCATGAGTATAAAGATAGTGGCTACAGAGGTGACAACGGATGGACCCCTGAAGGGTGGAATAAAATGGTGAAGGAGTTCCATCTGAGGAACAAGTATGTCAACTACACAAAGAGTCAGATTCAAGACAAAGAAGGACAGCTAAAGAAAGACTATAGGATGCTCAAAGAGGCAAGGAGGCAGAGTGGGGCCACCTGGAATGAAGATAGGCATATGGTTGAAGGATCACCATCTATGTGGGATAACCTTGAAATTGTAAGTTGATTTCTTAAAGTAATTCTATGGATATCCTCATAGTGATAACCTCATATTTGATCAATGGTTCTCTTTGAATGTGCAGACATTCCCTAAAATTAGGAAGTTCCGCAACAGTAAGGCAAGATTTCCACTATTTGATGCTTTGGGAGAGCTTTATGATGGTAGGTTCACTTTCTATAGTTGCAAACAGTGCCAATCAATATATTCTTTCTACTTCTCACTTTAGTATTTGTTTGTTTCTATCTTGCTGATCTATATTATCCTATGATTCACTTGATTTGTCTAGTAGTCTTTGATCAAGTATTTTTATAGTGCTGATGACTACTAGACAATATGCTAGTTACTGTAACAATATGCTAGTTACAGTTTATCCTAGCATATTGTTACTGTAACTAGCATATGTACTGTGATGCTTAGTAATCAGCATTATACTAGTTCTGATGACTAAGCATTACTGTAGAAAAGCATAGTAGATCAAGTATTATACTAGTTTATGAGTTGCGTGCTTGCTTTGTATCAATAGAGATTTAGTTTAAGGACTTTTCCCGCCAATATTTGGAAACATACACTAACTCATACTCTAAGGATAACATTTTTTTAGACCAAAGGCAAAGACCCTGCTTATATTGAAAGCAACCGTATCTGCTGGGATTACCAGCTTACAATGTTTAGCCCACACAAACGTTACCATCTAGAAATAAAAGCGAGCTACAAGCAAAAAGATAGCAAAATATAAAGCTCACCATGCATGCTGTCCTTCTTAGAGTTTCTTCAGAGTGTCGTCCATGTTCATCTTCTCCTTCGGCTTAAGTTTCTTCCACTGTGACAAAAAAACCCATGACTTTGTGAGCTACAACTTTGGCAGACTTAATGAGATGATCATTAAAACCCCAGTCATTCCTAGTTTTCCACAAGCTCCAGGCCACACTGGCCAGAACATGGAGTATAGTACTATCTCTAATGGAGCCTAGACCTATTCCAGGCCACACTAAGCATTATACATGTTCTACTAGTTACAGTAATGCTGATTATGCTAGTTACAGTAGATCAAGTATTATCTTGCTGACAATATGCTAGTTACAGTAATGCTTTTCTACTAGTTCTGATGACTAAGCAACAATATGCTAGTTTTATAGAGTTAGGTTATATGCTTCTACTTGTCACAATTTATAGATGTCAGAATAGCAACTCTACATCCATGTTCTTCTCATCTGTACTGTGATGAGTTTTCTTTAGTTCTGCACTACTAGTTGCTCTGATATTCCCCCCCCCCCCCCCAATTAACTCCTTCTAGTTGTCATAACTATATTGGTTCTCTTTATACTTGAATTTCATGAGGAAAGACCACTTTCTATAGCTATTTCCTTGTTATCGTGTAGGTCATTTGGCTGAAGGTACTTACAATCTGACTTCTCTTGAGCCACCACAAGAGGAAGCACCACTTCGACAAATTCATGATGTAGATGACTTGGACAACATTGAGGTTCATGAGGTACTAGATGAAGATGATTCAATCACTGAGATACAAGAGGAAGCAAGTGAGGTTGTAGCTGTTGAAAGAAATGGACAGTGAGGTTCTCTGTCACGAGATGAAGAAAATGAGGTTGTAGCTGTTGAAAGAAGCAGGCAGCAAAGAACTACTACTACTACATCAAGCAAAAAACATGAAAAAGAAGAAAAGAGACCTAAGAAGGGTGAAAGGATAGAAGAAATGATGGGGAGATACCTAGACATGAGGACTAAGCAAGTACAAGATGAGTCTGCAGATCTAGCCAAAGAAAAGGAGGTTGCTGAAGGTAATGACTTCTCTATCAAAAGGTGTATATCTGTTCTGAGCACAATGGAAGTGACAAAGGAAGAGAAGGCAAAAGCATTTGTAGTTTTCATCAAGAGCAAAGAAAATAGAGAGGCCTTCCTAAGTGGGTGTGAACTAGATCGAGAAGCAACTTTGGTTTGGCTCAAAAGTGCGATGGTCTAACAGGTCAGTCTACTTAATTGCTGAAAACTTGATGTTTTCCTTCTATTTTTTTACGTCATTTAGATGAGTAAACTTAGTACCTTAGTACCTTAGTGGCTAATTAATGGACTTATATCAGTAAGATTTACGTCATTTAGATGAGTAAACTTAGTACCTTAACCTTGCTGTAAACTGGCATCCATGTTCATAAACGAAACTGTTCTAACTTAAGCTCCCAAGATTGATGTCAAAATTGTCTTTCAGAGTTTTAGGTTCAGGGTTCAGAGTTTCAGTATTTTCAGTCCAGCTCTAATTGTTTAGTTTAAATTATTATTAATATATGACTGTACTATTTATAATTATTAAAGTCAAACAACAGTTTGAAGCATATTTGGATCCTCAACTCATTGTAAATCATTGATCACTTGTCAACAAGAACTGTACTATTTAGAAGAGCACAACTCATCTGTATAGTAGGCAAGGCCTACTTGGCTATTTTTTTAGTAGATAGGCGCAGTACTGTTCATTCAGTACCTTGATGAAGTGTAGACTTAAACAAAAGACTGATCTCACTTTTAGTTCAGGATATATTGACAGGAAGTAGTAGCTGCTGCTTCCCTTCTCAAATTGACGCTCACATTAGCTGTCTAATCAGTTGTTGTAGCCCAACTAATATTGGCCTTGGGAACATCAGTTTGTCACTAGTTGTCTGTTGTCACCATTGCGATTATATTTCCTTGCAGTTAATAATAATATGCATCATAAGTTATTATACATAATGTTGTTGTTGTTGTTTATAACCTGGAACAAGTGATATGGGGTGGGCTGAGAAAACAAAGTCCTTTGATTTGGAGTGGGGTTGAAATGGGATGGGTTTTAGTCAATTAGCAGGGCTACTGCACTTGTTGTAGCTCATTCTAGGTCCAAGAAAGTGCTTGAATTAGGAGCTGCTTATGGTGTTTTTTTAATTATTGTGTCTTTGCCTATACATAAGGATGGAATTTTCTTTGTGGTTTAATTTCCTTTGCCTGCACTTGTTTTTGCTGCTTATGCTCCTTACAATCCAATGCCAGTTCTATTTGGTTTAGAGTTGAGATCACTACAGCCTAGTCTGTTCTCCATTTCAAGTCAGAGCTTTTTTCATGCTCATTAACACTTGCATTACTAGAAATCTTTTTAGGCCTGTCTTCAACATTGTAGCTGAGGGTAGCTGACATTTGCACGTCACACAAGCTGATGTAATTGACACACTGAAACTAGCCCGTTACAGAACCGTAGGACATGGTAGCTTTTGCTTGTTTTGTCCCCTCAACTGACTTGTTCCACTGGTGTTTTGGTTGCCCTGTTTGCAGGACCACTCTGGTGGGGATATGACTGCCGTCGTTGATGAGTGGAGCAAGTTCTGATGATGAAATAGAAATGCTTGTAGGGACCCCTAGTCTTTTTGAAGAGATCGATTCTACTCAAGTATATGTCGAATTTCTGCTGTAGTGTCATTAAAGTTCAGTACCAGATGCAAACTACTGCCTGGTGGCTCCCAACTCCCAGTCACTCATATAGCATTACTTGATGTGGTGTTAACTTGAGCGGCCGATTACTCGGCATGCAGCTCAGATACGTGCAAGTCGCTAAAGATTGTGATAATGTTCAGATTACCATCTTTTGTAACTTGCGACGTCATTTATTTATTTTGCAATCTTTATCGTTGGATCTTGAAGTTGCGATCTATATTTGTTTTTAGATGTTCATTGCTTATAGTCAATTACAGTCATGGACACATGTTAAGTAGACTGACCTGTTAGCCAGGTACATTACTTGATGTCTGCAACTTAAACATCTTTCCGTTTGCTTTGATGGTGATTTGATTTTTTTTGACAGATCTATGTTATTCTCGTGTAAATTTCCAGTGCCATGTAATCCTTGCAACTATGAACTCATGAGGTTTTGTTTCCTATTTTCATGTGAAGTAGCAGACTTGTTTGCAAGTGCACTAGCAACAAGCGAACAAGCACTTGCAAGTAGCAGTTTTCCTATTTTCCTTCCGTGTATGTGTTCCTGTCCAGCCGAACATGATTTTATAATCAGACCAGGAATGGATACGGACAGGTTTTGCATCAGACCAGGAATGAGTGGAGAAAGAGGATCCACTTGAACCTGGTCAGGAACTGTTCCAGGACAGGAACCAATCCACAGAAAACGAACGAGGCCTTAAGGAGCGTGCTGGCCAGGTTCCGAAAATATCCAAGCAAACAAACATATAGCGCGATGCAGCTGGTGGGCCTGTGTCTGACTCCCGTCCAGCCAAACAAACACACCCATAGTCTACAGCTTCAGGTTAGTGAGTGGGGGGGGGGGGGGGGGGGGGGAACAGAATGATTCCAAAGCCTGCTACTGCTTTTTACGTAATTTCTTGCGCTGGTAAAGCACTCGACTGCGTATACGTAGATTGTAGAGCAACGGCTGTACTCGTATACTTGGGCCCCGTTTGGTAGAGCCAGTACCGGCTCTAGCTTTTCTCTGACGTATTTACTGTTTATAGGAGCTCTTTTTCTCTTTCCTCTCTTCTCCCCTCATATTTAGCTTACCCTATATTCGGCTGTACTCGTATACTAAGGGCTCCGTTTGGCTTACCCCATATTCAACTTGTGCGGCTTGTTTTTTTAGCCGGAACAGTGTTTTTCTCTCACAACAATTCAGCCAGTTTTTGTCAAGATTCAGCAAGCCGAACGGGACCTAAGCCAGTGGGAGCAGGTGAAGAAAAAAACTAGCTTCACCTGCTCCCCTGGTTCCTTGAGGGGAGGAGAGAGAAAAAAGAAAAAAAGCTCCTATAAATAGTGCATCAACAGGGAATACGTAAGAGAAGTCAGAGCTGTTAAGAGCTCTGCCAAACCAGGCCTTATCAAACTGGAGCCGTGTCCTCACCTCATCATAATCAATCAGCCTTCGTAATCAAACAGCACGTATCAAACTCTTTTATGGGCCTTTATAGGCAAATCAATCGTGAATCAATGTAGTTGGGCGGAGACCGGTCTATGCAGACATCTGCAACCTATCTTGCGGGCCTAAATAGGCCTTGGCGATCAAAACACAGGCTTGTCTGCCACCTACCCCAAGCACCATGGTGACGTTGCTGCACTCGATCGTTATGTTGCTGCCTGCCGGAGCTCCCTGCCGGTGCATGGTGTGCATGCTGTAGACGACCTCGCCGTGCTGAGCCCGTGCATGGTCCACATCTGTGCAATTAGTAGTTCAATTACTTTATTGCTTTCCTGTAAGTTACTACTTCGTTTGATCTAGCTTTTCTAGATGCACCTAGATGTTTATTATGACTAAGTGTCTGTTTAGTTCCTAAAATTTTGTAAAATTTTTTAAGATTCCCCGTCACATCGAATCTTTGACGCATGCATGAAGCATTAAATATAAATAAAAAATAAAACTAATTACACAGTTTAGACGAAATTCACGAGACGAATCTTTTAAGCCTAATTAGACTATGATTGGACACTAATTGCCAAATAACAATGAAAGTACTACAGTACCATTTCCCAAAAAAAATCGCCAACTAAACAAGGCCTAAATACATGGTAACAATTTAGAATGGAGAGAGTACTCGCAGGGTGAGATTTAGTTGTGCGGATCTACTTTTTTCTTTTTGAAATACAAGGTATTTTTAGCATCAAATAATCTGCCTCTCACTAATTAGTTAGTTTATTTGACACATTTTTTTAAAAACCATAGGCATGCATGTCATTGATTTTTGCTAAAATTTACTTGAACTATTTTGGGCAATATGGTGTTTGAAAGGTACGCATTATGGATAGGGTTTAAATGAAAATCATCCATAGATGTCACTGAGCATCCAGAATAACTTATAAATTAGAATAATTTTTAAACCTTCGATACCTTTATTTATAGGATGCAGGCCGAATAGAGTAGAAAAAACCAAGTTGGTAATATATAATCTAGTGGATGCATGTTACATCTTAAGCTTCTGAGTCTGTTCGCTGGTTGGTTTCTAGGCTGATAAGTCTGGCTGGTGCTGGTTTGTTGTGAGAGAAAAACAATGTTGGCTGACTGATAAGCCATGCCTGAAACCGACAAGCAAACATGTTGTCTATTTATATAAATATAATCATACCTGCAAAGCAGGGTGCGTTTACCTATCCAGCAGATGGATGGGAATACCCATTCCCTGTCCAGTTGGCCCATGTCAATTGAACTGTTAGGGAGTGTTTGATCCTTGGGCTAAAGTTTAGCCCTTGACACATCGGATGTTTAGATTTTAAATAGGAGGATTAAATATGAGCTAATTATAAATTTAATTACAGAAGTTGTGGCTAATATAATTTACGAGACGAATCTGTTAAGCCCTTGTTTGGATCCATAGAACTGACAACTAGTTGACTATTTTTTAGTCCCTAAGCTTCCACACAGGTGGAGTTATGGATTAGTTGTTAGTTCATTAGTCTATTTATAAGAGCTAATAGGATAGTTGTTAGTCCTAATTCTTCAAATAGGCTCGGGCTAAATCCAAAAGTGGTTATTGCTTGAAGGGCCAGCGTATGGTCCGATGGCCAAATCTCCTCTCTGGGAGCTCTCTTCAATGCATCAGACACGTCCTCATTGGTCCGATGCTCCTGTGGTTGTTCTGTCCTATGCCTCTCTGACTAAACCACGGGATGCCTGTCCGATGCTCCTGTGGCCGGTCGCTCGGGGAGGTCCGCCTCTGGCCGTTGGCTGATCTGTCCACCTTACCCGATCGACTGTTGCATGGGTAGGACGTCCGAGCGATGGGGGTGGCGCGTCCAACCTGCTGCCCAGTGTCAGGCCGTGACCGAGTCAGTTAGCTTTGTATCCAGGAGGGGCATACGAATGTAACCGCCGGATATAGCCCCCGAGCCCCTAGCTAGTTAGAGAATCCGTCTAGAAGTTGATATGTAAGAATGAGAATATTATCCGCACGGATGGTAATGTAAGGCATGCATTCTTCAAACACTACTATCTTGATGTCGTCGATCATAAAAAAATTAAAAATAATCAGTACATTCTGTTATTAGATACTTCAGATACATCTGGTCAAAAAGACAGCCGTGGAAGGGCAGACGAACTTGCCTCCACGTTGCGCTTCGGTGGTCTGCCGAGCACAGGAAAGTGGGACCCGACTCATCTGTATATATAATATAAAGTACTTCGTATATGTATGCATGGAACTGATCACGGATCTTTAAATTTGCTGGCCAGGGGCGGCACCGCCGGCTTCGATTCGTCGGCTCGTTTAGTTTGCAAAATTTTTGGTGAAATAACATGGTAGCGTTTTCGTTGTTATTTGATAATTAGTGTCTAATCATAGTCTAATTAGATTTAAAAGATTCGTTTCGTGAATTTTGTCTAAACTGTGTAATTAATTTTATTTTTTATTTATATTTAATGTTTTATGCATTCGTCAAATATTTGATGTGACAAAAAATTTTAAAAAAATTAGTATTTTGGAGTGGAACTAACCACCCTTCGCCACACGGCCACTTGATCGGCCAGGGCCTGCTGACAGGCAGCGGAAGGCGGCGCCGTCCTTTTGTGGGGCAGGACAGCACACGGTGCCCGTGCTTTGCTTGACGTACGGGGCAACAGGGATAACGGGAGTGCGGCAGGGCCGGCAGTGGCCACATCACGCAGCATGCCGCCATGCCGGGCGCCGGCAAGGCAGCAACGAATCCTGCCAGCACCACCCAGCAGGCCTACTATGGGAATTAGGAGGTTTGCCGAGTGCCGGGAGTACTGGGCAAAGTCTAAAAAACTCTCGACAAAAGGTTTACTGAGTGTCGACACTCGGCAAACGACACTCGGCGAATTTTAGTCGACAAACAGATTTTGCCGAGTGTTTTTTGTCGGGCACTCGGCAAAGACTTCGCCGAGTGCCGAAAAAACACTCGACAAAGATTTACACTCGGCAAAATAAAATACGAAAAAACCCAAAAATAATAGCAAAAAAACCTGAAATTTTTTTCTCGGGGGAGGCCACCACCGGCCAGCGCGCACCCGCCTCCATCGAAGTCGAGGCATTTTTTGCGCAAAATCCGCGGCTAATGCGACCGGCGGGATTCAAACTCACGACTTCTCCCTAGCGTCTCTGCTGCTCTACCACTGCACTACACTATCACTTGTGTCTAGATTCCGTTATCTATCCTCATATATTATACTAAACCGAGAGTAAATTGCTTGTTTAAGGCCCTAAACGAATTCAAATCAAAAAGTTGTCAACTACAAAGTTTCATAACTTTTCGAGATCTAAAATTTTCATTTAGGAAGTTTTTCCATCCAAGGTCGTTTGAAAAATTCGAATTTCAAATTTGAGAGATTCAAACGTAGTTTTGCATGATAAGATGATTTCAAATCAAAAAGTTGTCAACTACATAGTTTCATAACTTTTGGAGATCTACAATTTTCATTTAGGAAGTTTTTTCATCCGAGGTCTTTTAAAAAATTCAAATTTTCAAATTCAAACGTTGTTTTTGCATGACAAAATGATTTCAAATCAAAATGTTGCCAACTACAAAATTTCATAACTTCTCAAGATCTACAAAGTTTATTTTGGTCATTTGTTCATCCGACATAGTGGTAATAACATTGTTCACAAATCTTATATATCTCTCTTCTACTCTGATGAAACTAATATGAGAGATATGAGAGATGTAGATTTTATGAACAATGTTATTGTCGCTTTGTCAAATGAAGAAATGACCAAAACAAACTTTGTAGATCTTGAGAAGTTATACAACTTTGTAGTTGAAAAGTTTTTCATTTGAATTCATTTAGGGCCTCAAAAATTAATTCAAAAAACTGATTTGCCGAGGACCAAAAAAATGCACACGACAAAATGCCTCTTTGCCGAGTGCCAAAACAAAGGGACTCGGCAAACTCCATCTTTGCTGAGTGCAAGAAAAAAGACACTCAGCAAACTGAGAATAAATTGCTTGTTTGAGGTCCTAAATGAATTCAAATAAAAAATTGATCAACTACAAAGTTTCATTACTTTTTGAGATCTACAATTTTCATTTAGTAAGTTTTTCTATCCGAGGTCGTTTGAAAAATTCGAATTTCAAATTTGAGAGATTCAAACGTAGTTTTGCATGATAAGATGATTTCAAATCAAAAAGTTGTCAACTACATAGTTTCATAACTTTTGGAGATCTACAATTTTCATTTAGGAAGTTTTTCCATCCGAGGTCTTTTGAAAAATTCAAATTTTAAAATTTTCAAATTCAAATGTCGTTTTTGCATGACAAGATAATTTCAAATCAAAATGTTGCCAACTACAAAATTTCATAACTTCTCTAGATCTACAAAGTTTATTTTGTTCATTTGTTTATCCGACATAGTGGTACTAACATTGTTCACAAATCTTATATATCTTTCTTCTACTTTCATGAAACTAATATGAGAGATATGAGAGATGTAGATTTTATGAACAACGTTATTGTCGCTTTGTCAAATGAAGAAATGACCAAAATAAACTTTGTAGATCTTGAGAAGTTATACAACTTTGTAGTTGAAAAGTTTTTCATTTGAATTCATTTAGGGCCTCAAAAATTGATTCGAAAAACTGATTTGTCGAGGGCCAAAAAAATGCACACGGCAAAATGCCTCTTTGCCGAGTGCCAAAACAAAGGCACTCGGCAAACTCCATCTTTGCCGAGTGCCAGAAAAAAGGCACTCGGTAAAGACGCATTTTGCCGTGTGCCGAAAAAAAACACTCGGCAAAATACATCTTTGCCGAGTGCCAGAAAAAAGACACTCGGCAAAGATGAATTTTGTCGAGTGTTTTTTTTGCCGAGTGTATTTTATTTGGCACTCGGCAAAGACCGTCTTTGTCGAGTGCCCGATAAAATACACTCGGCAAAGCCTCCGGCACTCGGCAAAGTGCTGGTTTACAGTAGTGAGGTTAGGGCCTGTTTAGTTCCACTTCAAAATGCCAAATTTTCAAGATTTCCCGTCACATCGAATCTTTGGACGCATGCATAAAGCATTAAATATAAATACAAAATAAAACTAATTATACAGTTTAGACGAAATCCATAAGACGAATTTTTTAAGTCTAATTAGACTATGATTGGACACTATTTACCAAATAACAACGAAAATGTTACAGTAGCATTTCGCCAAAAAATTCGGCATCCAAACGGTGCCT
The DNA here is from genome assembly GCF_019320115.1 of Miscanthus floridulus. Lineage (NCBI taxonomy): Eukaryota > Viridiplantae > Streptophyta > Magnoliopsida > Poales > Poaceae > Miscanthus > Miscanthus floridulus. The sequence continues at coordinate 93,606,857 of NC_089593.1, forward strand.
TCGTTGCAAAATCCCCACGGCATTTTCCCATTACACGCCCCAAATCACATCTCTAATTGTTTAGTTTACTAGAATTTGTATAAGATAAGGATGACCTAGATTGCATCCCTAGTTTTTGTATTTTGCATATTGCATCCCTAACTTTTGTTAAGTGTCCAACTGGTAGTGTAGGCTGACATTCATATGCTAGCATCGGTAAACTAATAAAGATATGAGAGGTGAGGTTCAACCGAAGGGTCATTAATTAGTTATTTCGATTTTCACTTGTATTATGTTTGTTGTTCAATTAAGCGTGGAATTGAAATATTGTACATATCATTCATTTTATGCTTTACTTTTGTTATCTGTCAAAACATGACTCACTGTGGGTGATTTAGGGGCTTAAATGTTGGCCCTAGCTAGGCATGAGAATTTACTAGCTCGGCCACTGGTTGTATGGCCTCTTCTATATGTATGATACCTAGCTTCTGCCGTGCCTTATATATATATATATATATATATATATATATATATATATATATATATATATATATATATATATATATATATATATTCTCCTTCCATTTTGGATCATCATCTTCAAAGCATTGATAAGGGGCTTGACACTAATTATTGTTGTGTTAACAAGAATTTACCAAATCTATGACCTAGCCGCTAGCAGAGAAATGACATTTCATCCGCTTCGATTTTAGGCTTTAGTCTTGGTATTTTTTTGCGTCCAGGAGTAAAAGAAGAATTAGTCCTGGTTGAAGCTACCAACAGGAACTAAAGGCCCCTGTCTTGGCACGCTTTCGCAGTAGGCCACCTTTAGTCCCGGTTGGTGTTACCAACCCGGACTAAAGGTCCTTCAATCTTTAGTCCCGGTTGGTGTCACCAACCCGGATTAAAGGTCTCCCACCCGGGACTAAAGGTACCTCATAGGTCAATTCAAAAGGAGAGTGTTTAGGACCCTGTCACATGTGGTGTACAGCTGAATTGGTAAGAAGTTTATGCGCGAGGAAAGAGGTCCTAGGTTCGAATATCACACATCGCAAGAGAGGTCTTCCTATAATTTCATTTATTTTTCTCCTAAGGATGGACATTTAGTCCCGGTTATGTGACCCGAGACTGAAGGCCAGGACCTTTAGTCCCGGATTCGTAGTCCCGGTTGGAAAACCGGGACTAAAGTCAGTTCTCAACCGGGACTACAACCCATTTCTCTACTGCTACATTGCTTTGAGGAGGGGGTTCTTTACTGGTTTTGGCTCATAGAGGGCGTGAACTTGCTGCTTGTATATAATCACCTCTTTTCCTATCTTAATTGAAAGACAGAGTTCTTACCATTTCTTAAAAAAAAATAAAAAAACATGACCTAGCTTCATTTGATGGACCAACCAACGGACATTTATTATTGGAAATCCCAATGGCCTACTTCTCTTGACTGTTTGTTTGTTTATATGCAGCCTTTTGCTTCAACAGCTTGCTAATACTACTCTATGAGGCTTATTCAGGAGTGAACCCCCATAATAGAGATATGGGTTCCCTCACTGACATTGGAGTTTCTGCGGGACTATACATACTATCTGCAGTGGGTTTCCTTCTTGCATTTGCTGTTCTCAGGATACAGCCTATTAACGATCGGGTATACTTTCCAAAATGGTAGCTTAAAGGGGAAAAGAAGCAGCCCAAGGCAATTGGGAACTGTTTTCTCGAAGTTCGTGAATGCAGATTTGTCAACATATATCCGGTTTCTAAATTGGATGCATGCAACACTGAAAATGCCAGAACCTGAACTTATTGAGCATACCGGACTAGACTCTGCGGTATATGTCCGCATTTATCTTCTTGGGTGAGCATGATATTCGTCTTTTTCAATTTGCACGATTGTTTTTAGTTTCATGTCTTTAAAGTTAAAAAATAATTATTTAGACTGACAGCTTGATATAAGAACATGATCATTTGACTTGTTGGAACATATATATATACACTGGAAAATCAATATATTTAGCATTAGTACATTATATTTCCTGATGCTGAATTATGTTCTTCATTTGCAGTTTGAAAATATTTGTGCCAATTGCGCTGCTAGCATTTGCGTTCTAGTTCCTGTCAACTGGACTAGTGGAACATTGGAAAATGAAAAGGGACTAAGTTATGACGAAATTGACAAGCTTTCAATACCAAATCTAGGAAAAGGTTCAAAAAGGTGTGAACTAAGCCTGTTCGCTTGCTCGTAAACAATCGTAAATTTCCAGCCGGGAACAGTGTTTTTCTCTCACACCAAACCAGCCAGCAGTAAATAATCCACGATACGATACGGCCTCCCGAACAGGCTGTAATTCTCTACTTGCTAATGATATGTGTTGTTTAGTGCATCTTGCAATGCTAGAACTGTGCGTGCCTCCCTTTTATCGAGATAGTTTTGTGCTGCATGATACAACATTTCGATTGGGTCTGTTCTAACCTCTCATTTTCAGATATCTAATATCCATTTTCTCAGTCTTGTTGGAGATTAGCATAGAGTCTTAATTAGAGCACAAAAAGATTGATACACTGCATTTTGCCGAGTGTTTTTCCGTTGTGCACTCGGCAAAATCGCTGTCACCGTGCCATCCCGTTAACTTTTTTTTACCGAGAGTTTATTTTTGCCGAGTGTTTATTGACACTCGACAAACTATTTGCCGAGTGCACGATAAAAAACACTCGACAAACTACTGTTTGCCGACACACAGATGTCGTGTGTTGTATGCCGAGTGTTACACTCGGCAAAGCAGTTGCCGAATGTTTTTGGGCCTTTGCCGAGTGCCCCTGGCACTCGGCAAAACTACTGTATCTCGTAGTGATTGTAAGATTACGATCAAAAGAAACACAATCATTTCTGATATCTTCAAAAAAAAAATTCAAGCATCTGTGCATTTATGTAGTTGAGGATTGAAATATTCTTTCATTTCTACTAGTATTACTTAACATAGTCTGATAAATTTTCTATGTTTTGTCTTTTTGAGTATAGAGATATATCTACTGAATTCTTGAACTATTTTCATAGGTTTTGGGCACACATAGCAATGTCCCATGTGTTTACATTTTGGACGTTCTTTGTGTTGTATCACGAGTATAAGGTTGTGACAACGATGAGATTGTGCTTCCTTGCTAATCAAAATCATCGACCTGATCAATACACAGTAAATGTTCTATCCTTACAATTTCAGTAAACGTGTCAGTTTTACTATATTTATTTGTTGAGTCCGTGTCCTATTCAATGAAAACATTATTTATTTCAGGAAACTTGTTGAACTGTAAAATTTCCAAAATGCAAAGCGAAGTGTGGCAAATGGTAGAGCGTACGAGGATCTTTACCAACATTTAAATACGAAGGAATGAGAGAAGGACATTTATAAGATGGCTAGGGTTCGTGAGAGAAAGACAAAGGACTTCAACCAAGTTAAGTGCATTAAGGATGAAAGGAAGCATCTTTTGGTGAAGAAAGATGAGATCCGACATCGATGACAAGAGTATTTTGATAAATTGTTTAATGGTGAGAATATGGACACAATCTTTCAGTTGAATGACTCTTTTGATAACACCAATAGACGCTTTGTCCAGAGAATCTAAGAATCTGAGGTCAGAGATGCGTTGAAAAGGATGAAAAAAGGTAAGACGATGGGACAGGATGGTATCCCAATCGAGATGTGGAGATGTCTTGGGGACATAGCTATAGTATGGCTAACCAAGCTGTTCAACCATATTTTTTGATCGAACAAGATGCACGATGAGTGGAGGAGAAGTATATTGGTACCGATCTACAAGAATAAAGGGGATATTCAAAGTTGTACTAATTATCGGGAAATTAAGTTGATGAGCCATACTATGAAGCTATGGGAGAGAGTTATCGAGCATCGCTTGAGAGCAATAACGCGGGTCTCTATAAACCAAGTTGGTTTCATGTCTGGAAGGTCAACCATAGAAGCCATTTTCTTAATAAAATAAGTTATGGAGCGGTATAGGGAGAAGAAGAAGGACCTATACATGGTTTTTATTGACTTGGAGAAGGCTTATGATAAAATACCAAGGAATATTATGTGGTGAGCTTTGGACAAACATAAAGTCCCAACGAAGTACGTCGGGCTCATTAAGGACATGTACAATAATGTTGTGACTAGAGTTCGAACAAGTGATGGAGACACAGATGATTTCCCGATTAGGATAGGACTACATCAAGGGTCAGCTTTGAGCCATTATCTGTTTTCCTTAGTGATGGATGAGGTTACAAGGGATATACAAGGGGACATCCCTTTGTATATGATTTTCGCGGACGATGTAGTGCTAGTTGATGAAAGCCTGACAGGAGTGAATCAGAAACTAGAGTTATGGCGGAAGACTTTGGAGTTCAAAGGTTTTAGACTCAGTCGAACTAAAACTGAGTATATGAGATGTGACTTCGGCACTACTACTCGGGAGGAGGAAGATATTAGTTTGGAAGGTCAAGTAGTGCCTAGGAAGGATACCTTTCGATATTTAGGATCAATGCTACAGAGAGACGAGAATATTGATGAAGATATTAGCCATAGAATCAAAGCAGGGTGAATGAAGTGGCGCCAAGCATCTGGTTTTCTATGTGACAAAATGATATAGACAAGGCCTGATCTTCTGAAAGGTATGATAGCATCGATTGGTGGAGACTCGATGTTCACAATCTAGGCTTTGAACCAAGACTGATTCAGACCCCCACAACCGTTACACCACAGCTCTGTTGGTTCTTAACCACGCGAACGCGATTGACCTAGCCGAGAAGGCTTTCCTGCAAGCGAATCAGGAACACAAGCAAGAATGGGGTGAACGCAATATGAAATTGCAAATATATATGAGGCTTATGATAATGAGAAGGAGTTCAAGTCTTTATTTGAAAGGACTAATCGCCACAAGCGAACAAGATCAAGAACTGGGGCACTGGTTCACAGCAAGCGACCTTGGTTGCACAGTTGCAGCAAAACGATGTCTATTTCACAAGAAAATTAAGAACTAAACAAAACCCAAACCCTAAGGAGAGCGACGACTGCTAATTATAGAGTCTTGGGCATCACCCCTAGACGCACTCCCTAATGGGCCCAAACAAAATACACGGTCCAACGGACTAAAAGACAGTGTCGCAACACCCTGATAGATTATGGATGCTGACTTGTTTCAACGATTCCTGTTGATTCTGAAGAGCTTTTGACGTGAGACTACTTGCATTGGCTTCCTTATCAAATTATCTTTCCATCTATATGTGGATCATTGAAAACGGAGCCTAAATGCGCCTATGTGACCAGTTTTATGATAAACTAGTCCTGAAACCCGAGATGGGCTCCAACTTCAGTTGGACTGGGCCTCCACCATGAGAAAGATGAATTGGACGCCCATGCTGGACCTCCTCTTCTCCTTGGCTTGTATGCAATGAAGTAGTGATGTCCTCATCACAAAAGGGTACCACAGAAGCTAAAAGGTAAGTTTTATAGGACGGCGATTAGACCTGCTATGTTGTATGGTGCAAAATATTAGCCTACGAAAAGACAACATGTTCAACAGATAAGTGTTGTGAAAATGCGTATGTTGCGTTGGATTTATGGTCATAGAAGAAGGGATCGAGTTCGGACCGATGATATACGTGATAGATTAGGGGTAGCACCAATTGAAGAAAAACTTGTCTAACACCGGTTAAGATGGTTTGGACATGTCCAACGGAGACCTCCAGAGGCATCGGTGCGTAGTGGAATCCTAAGCCAGGATAGTAACGTGAAGAGAGGCAGAGGAAGAACAAAGTTGACTTAGGTAGAGGCAATGAAAAGAGACTTGAAAGGATGGAATATACTCAAAGACTTAGCCTTAGATAGGAGTGCTTGGAAAACAGCTATTCACGTGCCTGCTGGGTTTCAACTCTAGACTACCCCAATTTATTTGGGACTTAAAGGCTTTGTTGTTGTTGTTGTATTAGATGACGTTTGGAATTGGATTGATCTGGAAGCAGTGGGCATATTGTATCCCCTTGAAGTGGAGCACAACAGAGACGCAAAGTGGTTCTCACAACAAGATCCAAAGCGGTGTGTGGTCAAATGGACGTAAGAAAAGAGATCAACATGGCATGCTTGCCCGATGATGAGGCCTGGCAGCTATTTCAAGACAAAGTCGGACAAAGTCGGACAGGGGACTCTATCGTCTAGTCCTCGTATTGAAGCTCTTGCAAAGGAACTTGTGGAGGAACTGAAGGGCTTGCCATTAGCTTTGATAACTGTGGGAAGGGCAATGTACGGCAAAAGTAATCCGAAACAATGGGAATCTGCTGTGCATTACATGAAACAGTCATGCTTTGGTGGGGATGATCAGGACCTCCATATGGAAATTGTTTTCAGACAACTCATGTGCAGAGCTGAGTGCTTGGAATGAATTGGAATGGGAGGATGAAGGTGTCAAGTCTTTCCTGGAACAGCAGTTGGGTGTGGTGGATTCAGATTTGGATTGGGGTGTGGATTTGGATTCTGATGCATGATGCTAGGGCCTAGGAATACTAAATTGGAACCAGAGGATTAATGGTACGTTCGTGTGGGTTTGTCTACCATGTACCTACCTAACTTAGTATTGTGCAGGCATGCAAGAGCGCATTTGTTTGTGACTACTGAGCAGTATGAGACACGCTATTATATTGCTACCTTTATTTCGCTGATGACCTCTAAAAGAATCGGGAGAACCGGGCCATATTTATTTAGGAGTCACAATTCATAACTATTGTTCTACTTTTTTTATGATGTTTTCTCGTAATAATGCGGTGACGTGTGACAACTAAATATTATATGTTGTTTCGTCCGAATAATCACTTTGGGCATTTTTGGATCACACCCGAATTATTATTATAATCTAGATTATTATGTATAGAATTATTACTATAATGATGATTATGGAATATAATAATTTGAGTGTTTGGCTCCTTTGATTATTGTGGCTCATTATGGTCGGCTAAAGTGGGAAAATCCTATGTTATCTTTTGATTTGGTAAGTTGGACAATCGATTGGGGGACAAGTTGCACTTTTAGCACCTATAATCCCCCTAAATCATGTCTCATCTCAACTATAGGATTATGAGAATAATGGGTTTTGATTATAATAACAGAAATGCTATACAACACACATATGTTTTAGCAAAAAAACACATGGATTAATTTTGTCTCTCTTACTCTCCCGTCCTCTCCACTGCTGATGGCCCTCGGCGCGAGAACCACCGTAGCCTCCATCACTAGTGGCGCCAGAGCCCCTCTGTTCGTCAACGCCGCTGCGTGCCGGCCAGGAGTGCGGCGCCGTGGCTAGGCCCAACTCTGTAGAGACTCATCCCTCCAGGGCCCTCCAGGCGCCGATTCTCCTGCTCAAGAGCAAGATGATATGAAGAAGAGCGAGGCGGTGTCAGAGGCTGCTGCTCAGATTGCCGGAGGCAGCGGCGGGAGGTTTAGCGACTGGAGCACGTCGGTGCTCATCTTCGGGATCTGGGTGGGATCTGTGATTTGTTCTTCCATAGAAAAAAAAATTGTGATCTATGATCTGTGGAAGCTGGAGGCTGGAGGTAGAAGAAGGGTGGGATCTTAATCTTATGGTGCAAAAAAATTCATGTATTGAAACTACATAAAACACATGGTTGTGTAGTAGACAGACTCAATAATAACCCATCATATAGTCTATCATTTTTTGTATCGTAATCTGATTACTATGATCTGTTTATTACTCCAGTGGAGCTCCCAAAGAAATTTATATGCATCTTAAATCAACTTAATGTTAATTAGAACTTTGTAATTAATTTTTCAACGGGTTTATCCATACCCTGGTTGAGTCTTCCAGCCTATGCACACCAAAATGTTGACTGATCTTCTATCATTTCGCTTGTTCTTTACCATATGTTGAGCGATGGCGGTAGCGCCATTCGTCCAACTAGCGACAGTGCAGATGGAGTGGGCGAGCAGCGCCAAGCAACATGTCGCAGAGATACTATCGGCCCCTCAATTTGAGAGTCCTAAGTGCATCCGTATTTGTGTTAGGATCACACACAAATACGCACAAATCACAATAATGATACACAGATATATAATAAAAGGTTCCGAGCTTTATTGATATCTAGAAATAAGGTCTTATAATAGTGGTCCCAAGGGGCATGGTCATAGGCTACATATCTAGCGGAAGACTACGGCCATGAAATGGAATTGTTGGTGGTCTCTAGAGCGAGATTATTATATAGCAAAGCAGTGTCCTATTCCACAGACAACTTGAGCGCGGCCGAAACCCTAGCCACGATGTCATACTCCTACGAATGTATTTCCTCGCGGGAATCCTAATCCTCGTGGTACGCTTCCTCATCGAAGTCATAGTCTTCTTCCATGCTGAGGTCTGTGTGTCAACAATGGGTGAGTACATGCGTACTCAGCAAGCCCTTACCATAGGGTGAAAATAGAAGTGTAGTGGTGATTATAATTAAGGGTTGGGTCATAGCGGAGTATTACCATTCCCACTAGTACCTGGATTAGCATCAATTCTATTACTAGTTTCATTACATATAAAAGTAAAACTAATCATAGTATCCCATCCTAGCATTTGCTCATTCCAAGGACGAGGCTATTCGAATAGGTTTAAGTAACTCTGTAGAGGTGTACAAATTTCCCCACACAATAGGTGCAACCCCATCCATGATCAGTAAACGAAATAGACCTAACGAGACCTCGTACCTAAATGTACGCTACCTTAGATATCCATATAACTCTACTATGACTTCTCAGGGGTCGGAAACACAAATATCGGGAAGATACCAAATCCCTCCAACATGATGATACCAAATCATCACAAAAGAAAGCATGGCTCGAACACAGCCAAAAATAATCAAGGGCTCGAACGCCACCAAAAACCATAAGCTTTCCCAACTAGGTGACCATTTACCAAACTTGCTGTCCTTTGACCCGATCGGTAATTTTACTCTCCAGACCAAATTTATCTTAGAAAATTGCTCATTCTTGACCTTTTAATTGTAATATTTTGCAATCCTCAGTTTATGGGCTTTAATGTTTTTTAAGAGCACGCAGCCGAAGGCAACTCAAGTCTTCTAAGTCATCCATCACAAGATTCTTGTAGACTTCGGCTGACAAATCATTCAGCTCTTTTGCTCTTAGCCCTCAAGGGTAATCCATCCCAAGCCTTTTCCAGAGTCTTATTGCCATTGATCGTCATAAGTCCATCCTGGCTCAAATACCTAATGCTATTCAACAAAAGAAACGGGAACCATTGGCCAAAGTCAGAGAAGGTAGAGCCACCGAAGTAGCCTCAAGAGCATTACTGCATCAGCCGAAGAAGACAAAAAATAGATCATAGAAGCTGATGCTATTTGACTATAAGTGTTGAGAGCGATCCAGGATGTTTCAGACTCGTAATTCGTATATCAACATATGCCTTTGCATAGAATCAATGACAACTACACTTTCCGTTGTCTTACTGTGTTTTCCTTTGTTCTGGCTAAAGAGCTTATTTTGAAAATAACTGATTCTAGACTCTTGGTCTTAATCCTATTTAGGTCTGAAAACATGGCCTTTATTAAGAGAGCCCTTCAATCTTCTATCCTTAGTCATCCGGCGTTGTATTCTCTTCGATATTAGCGAGGTGACGCTTCGCCTCCTATTAATTGCGGTTGCCTTTTGCATGACCCGAGGCATCTACCCCTTCGTCCTGTGGCTTCAAATACTGGCCAAGGGCCCTGGCCTTGAACACATCCGCACTTGCAATATTTCATATTTCTTTGCTTTTCTTCGCCCTCGCAGAACTCTATAGCGGCCTTTCTCTCTTCCTATAGACTCGATCAACTTCATGGCCAGCAAGGAGAACTGTGGCAAACGTGCAACGGAGGAACTCCTAGAGGAGAACATGATGATGAGCCAATGCCTCTGATGCATGAGGTAAGATTGACATCCTTTATTCATGATGATGATCTTTTCTGACTCGCCTATAGGTTCATCGTGAATGACAGCCTTTGTCTCCTCCCCAGGGTCGGCAAGCCTTCTAACATTGCATCTTCTGTGCTAGCTTCGTCATTGAATTCTTCCAACTCGTATAACGGCGATGATGCCAGGTGCTTCTTTCGAGAATTGAGGGTGGCCAAGGACCGCTATTCTGAGGCGATTCAGAAAAATGGCCAGCTTGAGATCCATCTAGGGGTCTTCCAAGCGGCCCTTAATGCAGCTGAGGAGGAGGCCAGTGCTGTTCGACCATGGTTGGCTAAGTCTGATGCCGCGGTGGCAGGTAAGACAAGTTCCATGAATGCTTCTATTCTAATTTCTACCGTCTTTATTTTGATAGTCTTCTGTGATCGCTAGCCCTGATGGTTCAGTTGGAGTCCCTCCAACTGGCGGCGAACATGGCCATAGATGCTGTCAACGCTTGGGGTTCCCTCATCAACGCTCGCCTCCAAGATATCCCGGCCCACGCTTAGGAGATCGCCCTCCACGGCATTCATCATGGTGCGTCGGTGGCGCTAACTGCGGTGCAAGTCTAGACCGGGTATGACCTGCACACCATGGAGGTTGGCTTCCTGATTGGCGATGGCCCTGAGGGACATGAGGACCTGCTCGAAGAATTCATCGTTGCCGTGGAGGCCATTGTGGACATTACATCCGCTTAGGATGTAGTGAACAAGGTCTTTCCTTAGTTTGTACTTAGGGTAATCCGATAAACAAAGACTCCTGTTCTTTCATGAATGTGTCTCAGTGCAATGCCCTTGTGTATGACTGTTTTTGTTTTTATTCTTTGCTCTAGAGGCGATACATATCATATCGGCTTTCATGTCTTTTAAGTTTCTTCATTTTTTGAACTAGAGGCGATACCTGTCTGGTACCGGCTATTAGAGCCGACGACTAAACGAATCGGCTATCGAGTATTGATCAAATGTTAGGATAACATCCCTTTAAATATTTTTTGCCATAGAACTTTTCATACCAAAGGTTAAACGATCGATCGATCTAGAGCAAGCATCTCATTAAGTGCAACAAAACTTTGTTTAAGAAATCAATCAATTCTGATCCGCACTTAGGATTCCATTTAGCATTCATACGTCGGCCTAAACCCATACTCAGAACTAATGCTTATTTTTCTTTATTCCAATGGCCAACATGAAGCCGTGACTATTCATGAAAACAAACTCTTAGAGCCAATCGCTTACATCGGCTGTTGGCTTTCATTGCTGATCTTGATGAAGCCTCCTTCCCATAAACTTGCCAGAAAAGCATTCAAAGTCTTCTAGTTCCCAAAAGACTGGATCGGCTATTGCGATGCTCACAAACTCATCAGCGCAAACTAGTTCGACATCATCCCCATGCCATTGAATCAAACACTGATGCATGGTCGATGGCACACAATAGTTTGCATGAATCCAATCACGATCGAGGAGCAGGCTATACGACCCTTTTCCATCGATGACGAAAAATGTGGTGAGCAGAGTCTTACTCCCGATTGTTAGTTCGATGTTTATTGCCCCCCGGGTCTTAGACACATTACCTCCAAAATCCTTAAGCATCATGTCAGTCTCCATTAGATCTCTTGGTCCCTTGCCAAGTTTATGAAAAGTGGTGTAAGGCATAAGATTGACAGAAGCACCTTCGTCTATCAACATCTTCTTCATCGGCTTCCCATCAACCAAACCTTTCACATAAAAAGTTTTTAAGTGCCGATGCTTGACTGGTTTATCAAATATTGCTTGCTATATAACCGTCAACTTGGCAACTATCTCCTCATACTTTGATTCATCAAAATCTGAATACACTTCTTGATCTACCGGAGCTCTGAATTCTAATGGCAACAGAAAAGTCATTTGGTTATTATGCGATGGTTGCTTTCTATCGGCTGTTTGCTTAGTACGCCATACTTGAGGTTTACCGAATGCCTGAGCCTATTCTAATTCTTTGTTCCTTAGGCGTTGCACCCTTCTCTTCTGGCTTCTTGTCAAACCTCCTGGACACCATTGGCCTTCTAGCCAAATATATTTTCTCTCGTTGCCCTCTTCTTCATAATCAGCCCAGTCTTGATCAACTATTCTTTTTCCAAGCCAATTATGAATACTTCCATTTTTTAAGCGTCGATCCATGTTATTATGTCGATATGCATCCTAAGCATGGATAGACCGGCGGTTGGTTTGAGATTGCCTAAACTCCTAATATTGATTACTGCATTCTAGACAGTCATGTCTGGTAGGCAACTTCAAACCTTCATTCCAACAATGTCTGAAGAAAGGATAATTCTAATGTGATTCGGCTTGTTTCCTTTCATACCTCTCTTTTTTCAATTGATGCTGGTATTCTTGATCTTTTAACCAACATTGATAATTCTTTTCCTTCTGTCATTGTCACTTATTCAATAGGACCCGAGATGTAACTCATGGCTTTGTTGCCCCATCTTTTGATGTCCCCCCCCCCGCTCATATCGGCTCTTTTGCTTAGCGTGACGTCTTCTAAGCTCCCTATACTCATCAGCTGATATTTGCATCTTGGGATCGACTGTTCTAGCTTCTCTTGATTTGGTCGATGTTAAGACCTTAGTCTTTCCTTTGAGCAGCTTAGCATGAACTATGTTTTGATCTCCTAGGAAAGGATTATCATCAACTTTTATTTTTCGAGGCGTATCAAATTTGAGCCTTCCTTGCTAAATAGCCCTCTGTATATGCTGCCGGAAAGTTCTGCATTCATTAGTGGAATGAGAAGTAGCATTATAGAATTTGCATAACTTCTTATTCTTCAACAGATCAGGGGGCAACATAACATGATTATCGGGCAACTTGATCTGTCCCTTCTCAAGCAAGAAATCGAAGAGCTTGTTTGATTTGGTGACATCAAAGTCATAGCTCTCTTCAATCCTCTACCCTAAGGAGTTTGCACCATTACTGTCTTTTTGCCCTAATTCCATTCAGCCACAGCAACCTCTTCTTCTTCATCTTCATAGCCATCATCGACTGAGTATGGATTATAAGCTTCGGTAACTATGGTACTCTTCTGGAATCTAGTGTCCCTACACATGCTCTAGAATTGGCTATTGAGCGCTGCCACTCATTGAGCCAATTGACCCAAGTTGTCAAATTCTTGTTCCAATAGTTTCTCTTTTCACATTGGCAGCATACCTTGAACGGCCAAAGCAGCTAGCTGATCATTAGCCAAGTTTAATGAGAAGCATAAGTTCCTTATTTCTCAGAACCTCTGAAGAAACTCAGTGCTCGATTCATTAGTCTTCTGCCTTATAGTTGTCAAATAGATAATCTTCTTTTCTCTAGTCCTAGTATAAAAATATGTATGAAATTTCTTCTCAAGGTTAGCCCAGTTGGTAATGGAGTTGACTGGCAATGATAAAAACCAAGTGAAGGTTGGCCCTGATAGGGACAAGGAGAAGAAATGAACTCGATAGGCTTCCTCAACTAATGCCTCGCCCAATTGTGTAAGATACTAACTGACATGTTCTATCGTGCTTGTACTGTCTTGGCTAGTGAACTTAGCAAACTCTAGGAGCCTGTAATTTATGGGAAGAGCGACCAAATCATACCATTTTGGATATGTGCATTTATATGAAAAGGTCAGCTCTTTTGGCTTCAGACTGAATGGATTCTTCATCATCTCGGTCACCTTTAGCAACAACTCATCAACATGTGAATTTGGATTTCCCTGCACCTGCTGACCCATCTGTGGATTGAAATCCCATGTGCCTTGATACCCTGCATTTAGAATCATGTGAAGGATGTTATAATCTATGCCATAATGATAACCCTGTGGAATCTCTATCTGCTGGGTCCTTTGCTGGCTTGCTGCTTGAAGTCTCTGATTGTAGACATGAGGATCTATATCTCTATGGATCCTTTGAATTGATGGTGCTATTTTTTGAGCCAATAATGGTATGTGGCCTGATGTGCCAAAATTGATTACCTAGTTCTGACCTTGCCCTATCGGTTGTTGCACATGCTATACTGATGGTCTAGGATTATACTATATCTAATTCATAGTAGTACCTTGAGCTTGTTCAAATGAACCCTGAACTACATGGACATCACCATTACCAGCTGGTGCTCGTTCTTGATGACTAGTATGGACTTGATTAGTCCCTTGGGTCAACGGATCTGGAATGTTGTAATAAGCCGACCAAACTTGACCAACTGAAAAACCCATGAATCTCTTCTTTCATGGTGTTGTGGAACGTGTCCAAGAAAGCTTCATTATGGTTTGATATGGCATCACGAACAGATTTGTCTACAACTTCCATAAAGAAATGCCTATCTTCAGCTTCAGCTGTATCTATCTACCCGTGTAATAGAACTCTTGGTAGTAGATATTTCTAAACAATTGTGTTGTCACATATTTTGGTGTAGGACAACAAACACTTGTTCTGAAATTCTTCTATAGCTTTGCTGATGACACCTTTATCTCCATCAGGTAGATCTTCATAATGTACCATAAGGATGTCATTGTTGTTGTGAACCGCCATGATGATTGTGGGGTCCCACCGGGCGTGCCAAAAACATGTGTCGACATGGAATTTCATCCCGTGCTAAGGGCACATGAGTAAGCCGGAAGGGTCCGCTTGATGGAGCTAGAGATCTACCCAGCTTTAGCGCAGGGATGGTCGATCTTGCACACTCCTCCTAAGACGTGCTAGTAAATTTGACCCTGCAATTGACAAGGAGAGAAAGTTTATCAGCAATTTAGGGTAGAACGTGTCAGTGTTGCCAGACAGTCCCGAATGTGCGGCTCTAAGAGTCGATATGAAAGGAGATCGTCTAAATAGTCGATTCTAGCATATTCATAAGAATAAATCAGTTAAAGCTCATGGGGTTATATAAGAAGAATCGGTTATCAATCAAGATGAGTATCATTATTTAGACAAATATTGGTCAATGGGAAAAGGATGTCCACAATGATTAATTTATGCTAAGCCAATGACTGCAAGTAACTAAACCCCTTTTATATAAAAGAAATAGTTCATCACCATTCAACCATTTAATAAAGATAAATCTAATAAACATATTAAATCTCATCTATCTCTATGACAAGTGGGGCATGAGGTAGAATCATGCAGGTCGTAGAAACAACAAAAGACTCGACGACCCTAACTTATCACTAATATCAGTGGGGCATGAGACAAAATCATGCAGGTCGTAATACAATAATAAGATCATGGGGCTAACACATCTTTTAACCTATCCCTACTTCCACAATCTCGTGATGTGAAACTGTTCGTGAAAGCGCTCGATATCGGCTAAAATAGCCGATTTAGGCATAGCGCACAGTTAAGGTCATGCCCTCTGAGGAACAAATCTACTAAATAATGATCCCCACTCTACGGTGCTAACAGTGGGGTGTGAGGTAGAATCACACAAGCCGTGATAACAGGCCATGGAATAGTTTTCGATAGCCAATAGATCTACTCAAGATCAGACGTGCCTTAACCACATGATATGCACGATCATGATTGATATAAAACAACCAATAAAACATAACTCATCATTTAAAGTGCAGATTAGATCGGTTTAGATTAACAAATGATGGATTAAAAAGGATATAAGGCCAATCTAGATCAATCCCAATCGAGCAAAGTGATATTGTTGTAATTAAATAAACAATGGAAGCGATAAGCAATATCAGTAACTTAATGAATTTATCTGAAGGAATGCCACCCTTAGATAAAGTCGATAACTTGACCTTAATCTAGTTCGAGCAATGGAGGTTGACCGGATCGATGTAGTCATACTTGAACTAGACAAGAATCGATAACTAGCTTATACCAGAGTCGGAGTGGAGGTCAACCGGATCGATGCAGCCGTATGAACAGAGGTATAAGCCATGATGGTACTCATAAACAAGCAGTGGAGGTCGACTGGATCGATGCAGCCATACTTGCTGAAGAACTCGCCGAGATCTACTCTACTCCTACTCCTAAGGGGTGGCCGGAGCCAAAAAAAGTAAGTAACTTGTATTTGATTAATTATTTTTTTTACAATAGTCGGGGTTTGATATTTATACCTGGGACCTACGTCTGACTCCTATCTAAGCACGACTCATCATAATCTTTGGCCCTAAGAGAAAACATTCCTAATTTAAGATAACTTAGACTCTAATCTTTCCCTTTTTGTAGAGTCCAACATGCTTTGTCCTGGCACCGATTGTAGCCTTTGTCGTTATCTACTGGCCTACCTGAAGAAAGCCGATTCCAGTGCTGCATTCGAATCAGCTGGTTCCAATCTACACGCAATTGATTCCTTGATGACATGATCTTGGGAGCTTTTGAGTCCCTACGACTCTTCTTCCAAATTTTAGTGTAAACACTTTGGACTTGGTGGAGGCATGAGGAGGCTCCAGCGATGGGATCTCCAAGTCGTCGGTGGGCACCTTCTTGGCGCTAGCGACCACACTGGCCATCTAGATGGAGAGGTCGATGGCTTTGGCAAGGGCGACACTCTTTGTCTCGCAAGCATAGGCGATGGAGAGGTTGGCCCGTAGGGCCAGGACTCCTGTAGGCGAAGGCATCTTTAGTACTAGATAAGCATAGTGCAGTACAACCATGAACTTGGCCAGAGCTGGCCGACCATGTATGGCATGATAGGTGGTGTTGAAGTCGACGACGTAGAAGTTGATGTGCTCGACGTGGTAGTTGCTTGTCGTGCCAAACTATACTGGTAGGGTGATCCCTCTAAGCGGTTTGGATGCCCTACCAGGTACCACACCCTAGAAGTAGGAGTCGGAGGATGTGAGATCTGTTATCCTGAGGCCCAGCTCCTTTAGGGCTCTAGCGAAGAGGAGGTTCAGAGCGCTCCCACCATCGATGAGCACTTTTTTGAAAAAGCTCTTTCTAGATGGTTGTATCAAGGATGAGGGGGAAACGCCCTATGTAGGGGATGTTCACCCACTGGTCGGCCCTACTAAAGGTGATGGGGACCTCGAACCAAGGGCGATAGCTAGGGTTGACGGCGACGTCTTCCGTATTGACAGCGAGCACCCAACGGGCGGTGAGCTTCTGTTCTCTTCTGCTCTCGATGGAGGCAAGGCCCCCGAAGATGGTGGTGACCACCTTGTCATGATCCTAGAAAGCATTGTTATTGCCCCTAGGTGGTCGGTGGCTTCTGGCACTGTTGTTGTTGTCATCGTCCGGCTTTTTGGCCTAAAATTCCTTAGCCAAGCTGAGGCAGTCCTTCATCTTATGCTTGGCGTTTTTGTGGAGAGGGCACTGGCCATCGAGGATCTTCTTGTATTGCTCATCATAGTTGCGCTTGGCATGAGGTTCATCGACAGCGGCGACGATTTGGTCTGGTCGGCGGTGGCGATATTAACTAGACTTGGATCCTTCTTGCTGATCACGGCCACTGTCCCGATGGTTACTGTGGTCATTGTAGCAATGGTCGCTGTGGCGCTGGTTGTTGGGGCGATCGTTGCTATGGTGAGTTGGGCGATGAGTGCCGGTATCCTCATTGAAGCGCACCTCAACTTCCTTGGCATTGGCATACTGGTTGGCGGTCGTAATCATCTCGTCAATCCCCATTGGCAGCTTGCGATTGAACTTAGAGTGGAGGTCATGGTGGTGGAGTCCTCGGACGAAGGCGGTGATGATCTCAGCTTCCATGATGTTAGGAATATAATTCATCATCTCCAAAAAGCATCTAATGTAGCTACGGATGAGCTCGGACGGCTTCTAGTAGATGCAATTCAGATCATGCTTGGTGCCCGCCCGAGTACACGTAGCCATGTAGTTGTCGATGAAGGCCTTTTTAGCTCTTCCCAGGATCCGATGGAGTCCGGGGTAAGGCTTGTGAACCAGTTCTTGGCAGTTGGCATGAGCATGATGGGAAGATAATTTGCCATGACACTAGTATCTTTTCTGGTGGTGCGCACAACAATGGCGTAAGCTTGTAGCCACTGTGTGGGGTTCATCCTTCCCTCGTAGTTCTTGACCCCAGTAATTTTGAAACCATGGGGCCACTAGAGTGTTCAGAGTGCCCTTGTAAATGCTGGGGGACCTTCGGGGTTGTCGACGCCGTGATCTATAGCATTGCCAACGTTGAGCGGCCTAAGAGCCGAGTCTGGGTTACCGAACTCTTGCTGGTACTCTTGATGGCGGCATACTTCTTCTTCATGGCGATTGAAGCGGCGCTCGTCGATATGTCATCGTGCGTCTCAGAGATTATTGAGGTGCACTCAGACGTCTAGGTCGACCTCCTGGTCGTGTTGGCAAAGGTGTTCGATGCGATTGCCCCTAGCTCCCCCCTGGAGGGGTTGTCTGTCATCGCAGTGCTGGTCGGTGAAACAACTTGGGCGGTGACCAGATCTTGGTGCGGCTGATTGGTGAATTGAGCTTGTGGAGTATGAAGGTCTCTGATCCTGGCAGATCTTATTGACCTAGCAGTGTCCCGCTTTAAGCATGGCAGTGACCTTGGCAACCTCTAGTGTCTGTGGGAGCTAAGCAAGCTCATTGGCATCCATGACCAGGTTGGCGCTTGGGGTCTTATAGATGTCGTGGCTGTCAACACGGACAAATTCATCATTAAGGTTGGGGTGGAGTTGGCGTGGCCTTCCTTGCAAGTCAAGCTAAGCCTCAGCCATCACAAGAGTAGCCTCATTTGCTCAGCGCTGCTCATTGTTGATGTTCCTGTTGACGTGGTGGCACGGTCCTCTTTAGTTTCCCATTCACACGGGGGGCTGTTGACACTAACATTGAAGATTGTGCCACCATGGAAAGGAGGGAGAGGCAGTTGTTCGGTGGTGGTCTCGGCGATAGTCTCTATAGAGCCCTAGGACTCAGAGTCTAGATTCTCCTCCAAGATGGTTTGGAGGGATGCTCCAGGGCATTGGCCAACGTGCAGCATGTTGACAGCCGATGGGAGCTGGCCGACGATCTGGTCAGCGAAAGGATGGACATCTCCAACCTGGTCGGTGAACTTGCCCCTTAGGGCATCTTGGTAGGTGGTGGCGACATTGGTGAGCCCGAAGGATAGGGCCATGACCCCTAGAGTCTCCTAACCAGCCTCCGATAGATCTGGATCGGAGGGTGGTCGGTACTAAACTAGAGTGGTCAGAGCCAATCCTATGATGGAGAAACAATTGATGAGCTTTTGGCCAACCCGATCGATGGATGCGATCAGATCGTCATTGTTGATTTGCCTCCTCTGGTAGTAGGGGAGCGAGTGGCGAGTTGTCGGTGAAGATGACCTCAGAGGTGGTTCTGAGATTGGATCTAAAATCGCAGGTGTTGGGGTGATCAGTGCAGTATCGATCTACACCGGCTCGATGAGCTCTCCAACTCCATCAGCGTTGATGATCCATAAGATTGATCCAACCATGAAGATCTAGTCGGGCTGTGGGAGAGACAAAGAGCCTACAGAATGTACCATCTTGTTTGATATAGAAATAGCACGCACACCCCTAACTGGCACACTAACTGTCGATAGAATATCGTTGGCAGTCCTTCGAGGGGTATCCCACGAAGGTAGATTGATCGGCAGAGATGCATGTAATCGAGAACAAGAAGATAATAGAGACACACGAGTTAGACAGGTTCAGGTTGTCAGTATGATGTAATACCCTACTCCTGTGGTCTGTTGGATTGTATTGGCTATCGTATGATATTGCGTGAGTTTAGAGGGGGTCCCTGCCCGCCTTATATAGTCCGGGGGTAGGGTTACAAGTCAGTTAGATCTAGGAGATAACTAGAAAGTAATAGAAGATTATAGGAATCATGAGATCATATGTATCCTAACAGATCTCGTAGTATCTTCAGGATATCTTTCTGGTGTCTTGCGGGAGACGCCGGGCAGCATCATGCCCCGCAAGGCTTCATCTTGTGGGCTAGGCCACCCTAAGGGGCACAGACCATGTGGTCTGCCATGGGTATCTGGGGTCGTACCCCCCACACATGTATGCTAAGATGCTTGATGCCATGGGCATCGACCGGTCGCACATCCGATCGACCGGGGTGCCTTTCCATGGCGTCGTGCTAGGGAAACAAGTCATATCGCTCGGGTAGATCGACCTGTCCATCACCTTTAGGGATCTAGCCAACTATAGGATGGAGACCCTCACCCTCGAGGTTGTTGGGTTCCGCGAAACCTACCACGCCATCCTAGGATGACCATGCTATGCGAAGTTCATGGCCATCCCCATCTACACTTACATGAAGCTCAAGATGCTAGGCTCGCATGGGGTCATCACCATCTGCACCTCCTTCTAGCATGCTTACAAGTGCGAAGTTGAGTGCTATGAGCATGCCTCGGCGATTATCACCTCTGAGGAGCTCGCGGTCATCAAGGAGGGGACCACCAAGGAAGCACCTAACTCCAAGCGGTCGGCTAGATCTTTTGAGCCTATGGAGGGCATCAAGGAGGTCCTCATAGACCCTAGCAGCTCCAAGGACAAAGTGGTGCACATCAGCATCATGCTTTCCTCCAAATAGGAAAGCGCACTCATCGACTTCCTCCACACCAACAGAGATATCTTTGCGTGGAAACCCTTGGACGTGCCAGGCATTTCGATAGAAGTCGTTAAGCACACCTTGAAGATCAGGCCAGGCTCCAAGCCAGTAAAGTAGCACCTGCATCGCTTCAATGAGAAGTGTGGGGCCATCAGCGAGGAGATCATGAAACTTTTGGTGGCCAAATTCATCAAGGAAGTATATCATCCCGAGTGGTTAACCAATCCCGCCCTTGTACAAAAAAAGAATAGGAAATGGAGAATGTGTGTTGACTACACGAATCTCAACAAGGCATGTCCAAAGGATCTGTTTCCTTTGCCACATATAGATCAAGTAGTCAACTTGACCTCGGGGTGTGAAACCCTCTGCTTCCTTGATGCATACTCTAGGTACCATCAGATCGTGATGAAAGAATCTAACCAGCTCACGACTTCTTTCATCACTCTATTCGGATTGTTCTGCTATGTCACGATGCCATTCAGTCTGAAAAATGTAGGGGCTACATACCAGCGTTGTATGCTCAAATGTTTTGGGGACCTCATCAGGCGAACTGTTGAGGCTTAGTGGATGACATCGTGGTCCAGTCCAAACAAGCTGACCAGCTTGTAGCAGACCTAGAGCAAACCTTTGCGAAACTCTAGGCAAATGACATCAAACTCAACCCTGAGAAATGTGTTTTTGGTGTCCCAAGGGGTATGCTGCTTGGGTTCATCGTCTCTAAGCACAACATCAAAGCCAACTTGGAGAAGATCTCGACCATCATGAGGATGGGCCTGATATAAAATCTAAAGGGAGTACAACAAGTTACGGGGTGCCTCGCTGCACTTAGCCATTTTATCTTGTGCCTTGGTGAACGAGGCCTCCCCTGTACCGACTCCTAAAGAAAACCGACCAATTTGCATGCACGGTTGAGGCTTAGGAGGCACTTTACAAGGTCAAGGAAATCCTGATGAAAGCCCCAATTCTGGTCCCACCGACTAATAGGGAACCACTCCTACTTTATGGCCACCACGCAAGTGGTCAACGTCGCCCTGTTGTTAGAACAGGAAGAAGAGGGACACGCCATCAAGGTGCAGTGTCTAGTATACTTCATTAGCGAAGTCTTGTCTGATTCCAAGACTTGCTACCCCTAAATCCAGAAGCTCTTGTATGTCATCCTGATCGACAAAAGGAAGTTGCATCACTACTTCAAGTTGCACCCAGTGATGGTCGTGACATCCTTCCCTCTCGGTGAAGTCGTCCAAAACTAGGATGTCATAGGAAGAATCACGAAGTGGGTACTCAAGTTGATGGTTTAGGGCATTTTGTATGCCCCTCAAACGGCCACCAAGTCCCAAGCGCTGGCCGATTTCATTGTAGAATGGACCTAGATCCAGATGCCGCCAGTAGCCATCGACCATGAATACTAGGTGATGTACTTTGATGGATCACTAATGAAGAAAGGCACAGGCGTGGGACTAGTCTTTGTTTTGCCCCTTGGGGTGCGCATAAGGTACATGGTTCGTATCCACTTCCCGATCTCCAACAATGTGGCCAAATATGAGACGCTCATCAACGGCCTACACATTGCCATCGAGTTGGGCATCTGACGGCTTGATGTCTTAGGTGACTCATAGCTAGTCATTGATTAAGTCATGAAGGAGTCAAGCAGCCATAGCACCAAGATGGCTACGTACTACCAAGAAGTCTGCTAGCTAGAGGACAAGTTTGATGGCCTTGAACTCAACCACATCCCGAGCTGGCTCAATGAGGCAGCCAACACGATAGCAAAAATGGCGTCCGACTGAGAGCCGGTGCCAACGGGTATCTTCACCAGCGATCAGTATAAGCCCTTGGTCCACTACAAGGAGCTAGAATAGACCGGTGATGGGCCGCCTGTCCTAGGCTCCAGGGCTAACCATCCGTCGGCTCCTTCTGACCCCGAGGTCATAGAGCTTGATGAAGATCTAGTGGCAGAGCCAAACCCTCTAGCTGACTAGAGGACACCTTACCTCGATTACCTCCTCTGTGAGGTGCTCCTAACGGACAAAACGAAGGCCTAGTGGCCCACACACCATGCCAAGTCCTTTGTCATTATTGAGGGGGAGCCCTACAAGCGAAGCCACACCAAGATCCTACAGTGTTGCATCCCCATTGAATAAGGGAGGCTATTGTTCAAGGACATCCATGCTGGGGTCTGCAGACATCATGCCACTCCTAGAACCTTGGTCAAAAACATGTTTAGACAGGGCTTCTACTAGCCAACCATGGTGGCTGACGCCAAGCAAATTGTGCGCACCTATGAAGGGTGTCAGGACTACGCTCGTTAAACCCACCTACTGGCCCAAGCGCTCTAGACATTCCCTATCTTGTGGCTATTCATGGTCTAGGGGCTTGATCTAGTCAGACCCCTCAAAAGAGCACTCAGGGGCTACACGCACTTGCTTGTCGCCGTGGACAAGTTCACAAAATGGATAGAGGCTCGGCCGATCTCTATGATCAAATCCGAGCAAGCCATGCAATTTTTCCTCGATATCGTCCACCGCTTTAGAGTCCTAAACTCCATCCTCATAGACAATGACACACAATTCACTAGGAAAAAATCATTCGATTTTGTGATGACTACCACATCCGCGTCGATTGGGCTACCATGGCGCACCCCCACACGAATGCGTTGGTTGAGAGCGTGAGCGATATGGTCTTTTAAGACCTTAAGCCTAGGATCTTCAGTCGACTAAACAAATTCGGTGGACGATGGGTTGCAGAGCTTCTCGTGGTACTCTAGAGCTTGAGGATGACCCCCAGCCAGGCGATCAAGTACACACCTTTCTTCATGGTCTATGGTTTCGAGGCAGTCCTCCCATCTGACCTCAACTACGGAGCACCGAGGGTTAGGGCATATGATGAGCAGGGAGTCAGGTCATCCCTCGAGGATGCCATGGATCAGCTTGATGAAGCACACGATGTTGCCCTCCTCTGCTTGGCCAAGTACCAGCAAGCATTGCCTTGGTACCATGGCCGTCAGGTGCGGGTCAGGCCTTCAACATGCAGGGACATGGTGCTCCACCTCGTCTAGAGCAATAAGAATCGCCACAAATGCTCTCTCCGTCGTGGGAGGGACTGTACGTCGTCATGGAGGTGCTCTGACCCGGCACCTGCAAGCTCAAGACCATCGACGGCAAAGTCTTTATCAATGCTTGGAACATCGAACAACTACGTCACTTTTACCCCTAGCCTACACATTCACTTGCAGAAATTAAGAATGATGTTTCTAAAATGCAAAAACATTTTTTCTTATCGATTTCGCTATTTGGCTCATCGATCTTATGTGACACCCGATCCCAGCAATGACAAGGGGTCATGCCTCACTCGAGGTCTAATAGGAGTATATCTACCCAAAAACATTCTCTGTGTCTGATCCTCTCTTACATTAAGATCTAGAAGCAAGGGCTACAAAACAAACACTAAGTAAAACTGGCCGGACCACAAAAAATCTATGCCCCAGCGGCTATGGTGTTTTTGCTCACCAGCGTGATTAGAGTTTTTTCACCCGCACCCCGAGCTTTATAGCCTTAACTATGGAAAGGGTCAGAACACATTAACCTTTTTATACGTAAAAAAGGGGAGAAGAACCAAAAGTTTGCTCAGCCATGACAAAAGTTAAAACATTGTCTACTTATTGCAAGTTCGCTGCCTGGCCTATCTAACTAACTAACCCCTTGGGGGGATGACCTCATCCTCGATCTTGATAGATAGGTCATGCGCTAGGGGGCCACCGACTCTTCGATCTCCTCTATCTCGGCCTCGGAGTAACCGGGCGTGAAGACCTGACTCATCGTCGCAAGATTGTTGTTCTCATAGTGAGAACGAGCGATCGCAAACGACCGATAAATGCCAAAGCAAAGTGCGCCCCTTGCGATCTCACATGCTCGACCCATAATTCGGATGGCATGGACTATGAGCGAGCTCATCTCCTACTTTGGGGCCCGCTTGAGGTCATCGTAGACCAGCTAGATGGTGATGCGCAGGGTATCATGCTCATCGCTCTCCTTCAGGAGGGAGGCCTTCACCTCGTAGAGCTCCTTCTCTAGGTTGTGGCTCTTCGTCACCTCCGCCCCAAACTTATCGTCGAGACCTATCCAAGTCACATACTGCCCGTGTCAAAAGGCCTACCACGGATTCCATGGAGAAAGACAACAAGGGAAGCTTGCGTACCTCATCACACTACCGGGCCACCTCGGCCTCCAGGCACCGGACCTCTTCCTGGCACTGACCGACCTCCGTGGCAAGCCTGGTAAACACGCCCTTGGCCACAACCTTTAGGTCCCTCTCCCCCTCAAGCTCACCCTCGAGGAGGTCGATCCGCTATTGGGCGTTGGCACGCACCTGGCGAGCCAAGTCACACTCCATGCGGAGCCCCTCTATGGCCTAGAGCAAATCATCCTACTACTTTAGTAGCCGCTCGACCTTCATGGTGTCCATGCATGCCCTCTTGATTAGGGCCATGAGCTTCTCCCCGGCCTCGTAGGCATCATCGCGAGCATCCTTCTCCCAGACTCAAAGGTCAGCTAGCTCCCAATTAGCGAGGGCAAGCTCAGCCACCCCCCGATAGGCGGTAGCGAGCTATGCTGCTAGCCCCTCACACCATCATGTCTCTTCGGCGAGGTGGTCCCAAATGTCCTTCTCATGATGAAGGAATTGAGACTTATCCCAGCTGCGGACCATAAGGGACTACAGAGAGGACAAGACTTAGAGGTGTAGAAAAAAAATGATAGTCAGAAACATGGTCATATCATACCTGGCCAACTGGGGCGACGACGTCGCGCAACGAGCTCTATGTAGTGGTCAAGGCGTGAACCATGGTCCCAACCTTTGTGTGGACGCTCCCCAATTTCCTCTCCTCCACGGCATTATCAAGAGCAAAAAGCATCACCCACAGGTTCTACCGATCTGTCCACCAGATCTAGGATCCTCCCCACATGTGCGGGTCGTTGCCCACCCGGACTAGAGACTGGGATGGCTCTACGCCGATACCAAGTGGCGCTGACCCCTCTTGCGACAGCAACTCCTCCAAAGTGGTCCCTCTAGTGGTAGATGGGGCATGTGACATGGATGCAAAGGCCTACCATGTTGCCACATCCACTAAGGATGCCTCGAGTGCACCCTCTTCCATCCACCCTGCCACAGACATGGCCACCTACATGGACGACGGCTCCGGTTGTGCTCCATCTATGACATCGCGGCCACACCCGGCCATGCCATGTCTGCCACGGATGCCTCGGGTGCATCCTCCTACATCTGCCCCACCATAGAGGTAGCCACCTGTGCAGATGATGGCTCTGACCGTGCCATTTTCATCTATGACATCATGGCCACTTACGCGAATAACGACTCCGACTGTGCTGTTTCTGCCTGGGACATCGCGGCCACACCTGGTTGTGCCACATTAACCATGGGCGCCCTAGATGTGCCCTCCTCCATCTGCTCCCCCATGGACGTAGCCACCAGCTACGCCCCCTAGTCGACGCCGCGGCCACCCCGGTGCCACTCCCGCTCACCTCCGGCATAACACCAGCCGACTCCTAGCGCGTCTGTTGGAGGGTGAGGCTCTTCTTTGGTGCAAGCCTTAGGAGAGTCCTGTGTCCTCCAATGCTATGAAGGACATAACGTTCAGTTTACGGCAAAAATTCATTAGAGCAAAAGGATGAAAAAACTCTTAACTCACATCGATGCCATTGGACGATGACATTTTAGGGTCAGTTCGCCCAACCCTGGCTACGCCTCGTCAGCGCATTGCCACTTTGAGCCCTCCCTCTGCTCGAAGGGTCTAGTTGAAGTGGAGTGGTCGGTTACCACTGGCTCCAGGGGCACCTCGGAAGACCCAGACGGAGTGGAGCGGCCGGTTCTCGCTGGCTCCGAGGGTGTTGAGGAAGGCCCGAGCGGAGCAGGGCTGCTTTATTCCATTGGCTCTAGGGGCGCGCCCTCCCCCTCCTACCTTAGGGCATGCCACAAGAAAGGCCCCACCTATGACAAAGATGGGTCCTTGTCCCTTCCTCCTAGCTCGTCCCATTGGACGAGCGACCCAGTGCCATCTCCTTCTTCATCTTCTTCTTCCTCCTCATTCGAGCCTTGCCACCACCTTCCTCGGTTTAGCTTCACCCGCTCCTTCGCTTGCTACTTCACTTTCTTGTCATCCTTCTTTTTCTTCCTCTTCTCACTTGCAACGCGGTTCGCTGCCCTCACGGCCACGTGCTCTAGTAGTGGTGCGACGAAGGCTCAAAAGCCCAACCCTACTAGCAGCTCGATGAAGCCTACGTCTGGCCACATCATGGGATGTCCCAGTATCGGGAACACGGCATCGGACTCCTCCATCACCTCCTTGATGCACTATGCACCTCGTCAGAGTTATATCATGACTCCATGGGAAGCAAGGGAGGAGGAACGAAAGCTTCACTGATGGCGGAAGAGCAAGGGTGGAGGAACAAGGATTTCACTGGCGGTGCAAGAGCGAGGGGCAAACCATCCGCCTAGGTTGACGCGCATGCCGTGCCTTGTCACATCACCTCTCTAGGAATCATGCACACACCACCCCCAACAACTCCTCGAAGGGCACGCTAGACAGCGGTTCGTCCCCTCGATGGGCCAAAAACCACCACAGGTAAGAAGGGATACGGCGCTAAAAATGCTCACATAGCCCATTAAGGCCTAGGAGTTCGAAGGTTGGCCCATCGATGGGATCACAACTACTCCAAGGCACCTTTAGAGTGAGGGGTGGTAAGGGATGGGCTCGCTAGTGGGCGGTACCAGGGTGCACGAGCGCCATAGGCATCCTAGCCCACGTTTGGGTCTTGGCTAGAGCATGGTCCATGGTTTTTCTTCGAAGAAAGGCAACACGCCCTTAAGATTGGTTGAATGGACCTAAGAACTATATGGAATGGCCACCAAGAATCTGAAGTCAATCACCAGCTGACCCATGCCGGACCCCTATAAATAGGAAGCTGGGACCCCACTTGA
The DNA here is from genome assembly GCF_019320115.1 of Miscanthus floridulus. Classification (NCBI taxonomy): domain Eukaryota; kingdom Viridiplantae; phylum Streptophyta; class Magnoliopsida; order Poales; family Poaceae; genus Miscanthus; species Miscanthus floridulus. Next base: position 93,634,304 of record NC_089593.1, read on the forward strand.
ACTAGCCTGTTAACAGCTCACCGAGCACCATGATTCATCCATCATGAAAAACATGGCACGACTTAGCCCCTCCATTTTATCAAAAAAATGTTTGAGGGAGGACGACCATAAAATGAGCTGACCCCTCAACCAGACCCTAGCTACGCGCGGGGGCTCGGGGAAAGTTGGACTCACGAGGAGACCGAATACGCGGCCGCATGACAATGGTGGATCGATCGGGTCCTAAGGGGGGATCGAAATCAAGAGAGATCTTTTTCGACCCCCTAAATCTCATAGCTGCATGCTCCCGAAGAGTCTGAACACGGCGAAAAGGAATTGTGACCCTACCAAGAAATCCCACAGCCCGCAAAGGGAGATTAAGACCCTCAGAATCCTTTAGTATGAAAAAGCCTTCGAAGGAGTATCCTACTCCTCTGTAGGCTCGGGGGCTACTATCGGGTATTAGTATTATGGATACATGGAAGAAGGAAGCTGATGGTTACGAACGCTAACTCGGCCGGATGGTCAAGAACGTATTTTGGTCTCGCCCGACCTCGAAGGTACTAGCTCCGTCTCGCCCGACCCCGAGGGTGCGGGCTTCATCTCGCCCGACCCTAAGGGCGTGGGCTCCGTCATGGCTGACCCCAAGGGCACGGGCTCCATCTCGTCAGACCCCTTGGGCTCAGGCTCCATCACGTGTGACCCTAAGGGCGCGGGCTCCATCACGCCCGACCCCTCGGACACGGACTTTGCCTCGCCAGACCCCTCGAAGGGGGATTCCACCTCGCCCGATGGGGGTCCGTACCGCCTCCAACCACTATGGGTCTAAGAGTACGAACCCAGGGTCAAACTTCTAACACCAGAAATGGAGTAGGCATGTCTTGACGTGACCCACGACCACGACAGGCCATACCTAAGGACTCACGTCGCCAACAGTGTCGGTCGTGCCGACGCTATGCTACCTAATCCCCGTACGACTTCTGACAGAGGTATCTGCAAACCATGCCGCCCGTCGGGATAGAATAGAGTGCCACGACCGGCTGACAATGCCCACGTATAGTGCCAGTGATGAACAGGGTCACGACGTGGAGTTGTCCCCGTCATCATCTACAGGACCGACGGGACATGCGTAAAGGAGATGAAGGGCACCGTGACCCCGGAGGCCTTCTTCCTCCTCGCTTTTCTCTCTCTCTCTCTCTCTCTCTCTCTCTCTTTCTTTCATGTAACCTGTGCCTTCCCCTTCCCCTTCATCTATAAAAGGGGAAGTAGGATGCTCCACGAAGGGAAGGCTGAATGGCTGAATGGCTGAACAAGCTCAACGAGACTCAACTCCGTTCGACCCTTTCACCAGAGACTTGGGGCCTACTCCCTCTCTCGTCTGTTTGTAACTCCTACTACAAACTAGTGCCGGTAATACAAGCAGCAACAGACTGGACGTAGGGACATTCCACCCAAATCAGTATAAATTCCTGTGTACTCCGAGCATACCATTCGGGCTAGACGCGCAAATCACAAACTTACTAGTCGATGATTCAAAACACCGACAAAAGAGTTTCATGAGGATGAAACTTGTTTGCACTTTTCCAACACTTGGAAGTGTTTCACATGTTTCAGAGGTATGGTTCAGATGTTTCATATGGATGTTGCAAGGTAGTTTTTGAATGTTGCACATGTTCCAATGGTTATACACGTATGCTGTAAGAGTTTGTTCAAAATGTTTCATCTGTTTTAGACGTATGTTGCAAGTATTTTATCTGGACGTTGCATTTGTTACAAATGTATGTTCTAAATGTTCATTTGTTTCAAACATATGTTGCAATTGTTTTATCTGAGTGTTGCAAAAGTAGATCTGGATGTAAGGTTGTCGAGCGAGGAAGAGAGAGCTAGCGGCCTAGCGTGGGAGCCATGGTGGTGTCGATGTGGGAAGGAGGCGTAGGCCACGCAACGCCGGTGTGTAAGAGGCGGGGGAGTCATTCAAGCGGCGTGGAAGAGGTGTGGCGCAAAGCGGTGTGAAAGATGTGGATGAGGCGCCGGTGTAGAAGCGACGGCCGATCATCCAGGCATTTGGGCAGCGGAGCGAAAGGAAGCGGTCCGACCATGGGCGCAGGAAGTGGAGCTGGCGTGGGCGGCGCGCGAATTTGAGAGACCAGGGCGAATTTCGTATAAGGCCCTGTTCGCTTCGCTAAAAAGCCAGGTTGAAAAGTACTATTCGCTGATATGTTGTGAGAGAAAAATACGGTATCATGACTGATAAGCTCAAGCAAAGATTAATAAGTAATTAATTACTCCTATGTCTCCCTCGTTCACTCACTTGGAACTGGTTTTGCGGCCAAACGACTTTGATATATAGGCATAAGAGCAACTCCAAGAGATTTGGTAAAATTAGATGCTAAATTATGAAATTTAGCCAATATGTAAAATAGAAAGTCCATCTAAAATATAGAGTTTTACAACAGCCTAACTAAATTGTAAAACACAGATAGCAAGCAGGAGTCGCTAGGAAAATATGGCAGCGAGAATGGTGGGATAGCCAGCCGGAAAAAATATAAATCAATATAGATAAAATGTTGAAATGCTTTTTTTGAACACAATAGCTATAAATGGCTCCTCATATACATTTACCCAGCAAGTGTGTTGGAGTTGCTCTAGGTCTGAAGCTCTGGATAAACGGATTATTGCACCGCTGCCAGGTTATCTTATTTCCATCTAACGTGCTGTAGATAGGCGATCCGAGTGAACATATTTTGTCACACATGTCGTATAAGTTTTGCAATTTTTTCACCCAAGATCCTTCTATCAATAAACATTATAATGATATTTTTTTGAAAGGTTTATATAAATTGATATAGTGAAAACCATTTTTCTCAACCCATAAACCATTTGTGGGTAGCCTCTCGTTCATCTTCAACGGCTAGTTTGGTCCGGTCGAGGACTCCCCTCCGCTGTCCGGTCCGTACGAGGCCAATCCGGCACCTGGTCTCTCGTCCCATGTCCTGAGTGGTGGGCCAGGTCAGGAATTCATTCATTACTCCACTCCACCCCCGCGATCCGATGATGAGTGGCAGTACTAGCAGCCTGCGTACATTCAAACGGGAGCAGTTTCCACGCACGCATTCGAATGTTTGATTTCCGTTCGTTTGCCTCAAACATCTTGCATATTTAGAGCGTGTTTAGTTTTCACCTAAAATTTAAAAAAGTGCTACAGTATCCATCACATCGAATCTTACAAGACATGCATGAAGCATTAAATGTAGACGAAAAAAAACTAATTGCACAGTTTGGTTGGAAATTACGAGACGAACGTTTTGAGCCTAATTAGTCCACGATTGAATACTATTTGTCAAATAAAAACGAAAATGCTACAGTAACCCAAATTCTCAAATTTAGGTAACTAAACACGCTCTTACAATTATTTGACGAATCCAAACATCAAAAAAAGCTTCGCCTACCTTAGCCTTTTTAACAGCTCCATGTTGGACAAAACCGTCACTAAAATCGGCTAAGCATTTTTGCGTGTTATATGATGGCTTTGTAGATAAAAGGCCGATCGAGTAGGGGGTGAATGTTTACGATTATGACAAAGTAACTGCGTAGAATCTCAAAACCACAAATTGATGATACGTGACCATGTACAGGAGTTGGGTTTTGGAAACATTATTCACCGTTACAGCTCAACATATATAAGTCTGATTAGTTGTTCGTATTAGCTTGTATGCAGACTTATGCATTACATTTTAATTGGTCTTTTTCTTACTGGTGGGTTATGCATAGTTCAACGTCCGGTTCGTTTGAGCTTGTTTGACTTATAAGTCATACTTTTCAGTCAACGAATAATATCTTTCTTCACTACCAAATCAAGTCAACAGTACTTTCAGCTATGACTTATCAGCCAAACAAGGCCAAACGAACGTGACGAAAATAGGTCCAGGGATGCATTAGCCAGTACGCTAGATTTATCTTATTGGATAATGCAGGTTTTCACAAGCTGATGCATACACATAATGAAATATTCTTCTTATCCGTCGTACCTCTACTAGAACCACGAGGTCTCAATTAGAACATGAAGGTGAATATATATAACAAAATATAAATAACCAAACACTTATCAAATACAGTTTCCCTGTACAATATAACAAAACATCGAGACACTACGTATGACTGCATAAGATCTTATACTTACTAAAACTAATATAAACAACTAATCAGATTTATAGTAGTAACGACGATACTTTTTTTTATGGGATAGTAACAATATTTTGGCTTTGACAATCTATCACATTCTTTTCTCAAATAGGAAGAAAGGATTATAGCATAGCATAAAAGCTTTTCTAAATTACTCAAATCTCTGTCTTCTACTCTATGCTTGGGGAGGGAGAAAAAACAAACAAAAGCATACGTCGTGGGCCGTGCCTACGCGGCGCTTCTCGCTGACATCTGGGCCCAAGCAGGCGCCACAGCATGTGGACTCACTCGCCAGTGGGCCAAGTCACGGGAAGCACGTCCATCCGGGTCAGCCTTTTTCCCGTCAGAGCTCAGACCTAATTAAAGGCTCAGTCCTCTGTCCTTTCTTCTTTCTCTCGCACACTCCACTGCTCCCCTCTCCTCCTTCGAACCCTCCCAAGAGGCAAGACCCAAGGACAAGGAGAGAGAAGCCGCCTCCGCCTCCGCCTCCGCCATGGACAAGAATGAGGCGAGGAGGTGGAAGAGGAAGGGGAGAAGCACCCGCTGCCAGGGCGGACAGGGACCGGCGGGCCTGCGCGCCGTCCTCGTCGCCATGGCCTTCGCCCTCTTACGCTCCTCAACGCCCGCCGCCATGGCCCTCGCCCCGGACGGTACGTCTGCTTACTGCATTTCCTTCAGCCAGCCCCGGCGATGCTATTGTTGTCCCCTTGCTGAGTGCTGAGTGCTGACCCACCGTTTCTTGTTTGCTTGCTTGCGTGCTTCCAGGCGAGGCGTTGCTGGAGCTGAAGCTGGCCTTCAACGCCACCGTGCAGCGGCTCACCAGCTGGCGGCCCAGCGACCCCAACCCCTGCGGCTGGGAGGGCATCTCCTGCTCCGTCCCCGACCTCAGGGTCCAATCCATGTGCGTTCCTCCTCGCCCCATCTGCTTCCTCTTCCCATTTCTAGCCTTCTTCTTCTTTCCCTCCCTCCCATATTCTCTTAACATTTAAGTTCTTTCTCTCTGTCTCTCTCTCTCTCTCTCTCTCTTTTTGGTTGCCTCGGTTATTTGAATCAGATGTCCCCCCAAATGTGTGCCTCATGGCTCGGCTACCGACGCCTTCTTCTTGGATTCCTTCCTTGTCCCCTGCTTTGCTTTGCTTTTCTTTGCCACTGATGAATAACGATAACAATAATGCGCCATGCGCGTGCGTGCTCTTCTCTGTGCAGAAACCTCCCATACATGCAGCTCGGGGGCATCATTTCGCCCAGCATCGGGAGGCTCGACAAGCTGCACAGACTGTAAGGCTTGTTTGAACGATTTCTAGGATCAAATGTTTTCTTCACTGTTTTGTTAGATTTAGTAGTATTGTATTTCCCTGAATAAAAAGGCAGACATATCTGTGATACCAACTGCATTGTCTTTTTCTTTTTGTGTGCTGCCTCTGAATGTATTTATGCTGCTGCCTGTTGACGGATGGGCTTTTTCCCTTTTCAGAGCTCTGCACCAGAACAGCTTGCACGGCCCAATCCCTGCAGAGATCAAGAACTGCACCGAGCTCAGAGCAATGTAAGATACTACTAGTATGATCTATTTACTACTAGTATTTGTCTAGTCCAGTGTCGTTGATTTGTTAAGCTGAATCGGCAGAGTGTTCAAATGTTTACTTCTTTTATGTGTATGCTCAGTTACCTGAGAGCCAACTACCTGCAAGGAGGCATCCCTTCAGAGATTGGCGAGCTTGTGCACCTCACAATCTTGTATGGCCCTTCACATTACCATTGCTCATTGCCTGCTTGTGATTTTAATTTTACAGTGTTATGATTATTTTATCTAATGTGTTCAAATCGCAGGGACCTGTCCAGCAATCTGTTGAGGGGCACAATACCGGCCTCGATTGGAAGCCTTACTCACCTTCACTTTCTGTAAGTTTTCGTGTGATGTTCTCGCGTGCCCTTGTTGGAAACACAATGGTCATGATGTAAAAGTAAAAACTGATGAGAGGGCACGCACTTACAATCTCCCAGGAACCTGTCTACTAATTTCTTCTCCGGAGAGATCCCAAATGTTGGTGTCCTCGGAACCTTCAAAAGCAGCTCGTAAGCTCCTTTGTCCCTTCTTTCCCTGCGTGCTTCCTAGTTATGATGTTGGATAGCTGTATTTATTGTTGTTATGCATTTGTTCACGTGATGCAGGTTTGTTGGAAATCTGGAGCTTTGTGGCCTGTCCATCCAGAAGGCTTGCCGTGGAACCCTCGGCTTTCCTGCTGTGCTGCCGCACTCCGATCCACTCTCTTCAGCTGGCAAGTCTTCCATTTCTATTAAATCATAGTGTTGAACTGTTTTTTCAAGATTTTGGTGGACGTGCAATGTGTGTGACTGACTGGTGGAGTTATTTGTTTCTGGTTCAAATAGGTGTTTCTCCAATCAATAACAACAAGACATCGCACTTTCTGAATGGCATTGTGATCGGCTCAATGTCAACCTTGGCTCTTGCCTTGATAGCTGTACTTGGATTCCTATGGGTTTGCTTGCTGTCCAGGAAAAAGAGCATTGGTGGAACCTATGTAAAGATGGACAAGCAAACTGTTCCTGATGGTAATGAATTGACACCATTTCCTACTGTTTCCATAAAAAAAAAAGCCAATTACAGCCGCTAACCACTATTTTTACTTATGATGCTGTCATCATTTAGGTGCAAAGCTTGTGACATACCAGTGGAACCTTCCATATTCGTCAAGTGAGATTATTAGAAGGTTGGAGCTGCTTGATGAAGAGGATGTGGTTGGCTGTGGGGGTTTTGGCACAGTGTACAAAATGGTGATGGATGATGGAACATCATTCGCTGTCAAGAGGATTGACCTCAGCCGCGAAAGTCGTGACAGGACCTTCGAGAAGGAGCTCGAGATTCTGGGCAGCATCAGGCACATAAATCTTGTCAACTTGCGAGGCTACTGCCGGCTCCCCACAGCAAAGCTACTCATATATGATTTTGTTGAACTGGGCAGCTTGGATTGCTACCTTCATGGTAAGGATGCCTATGCATCTCTTGGCATGATCATGATTGCAATTTTTTACACCAGTGTAATGCCTTCTTACCTGATGCTTACATGATGTGGTGCCTACGGCAGGAGATGAACAAGAGGACCAGCCATTGAACTGGAACGCGCGTATGAAAATCGCCCTTGGCTCGGCTCGAGGCCTGGCATATCTGCACCATGATTGCTCTCCTGGGATTGTGCATAGGGACATCAAAGCCAGTAATGTACTGCTGGATAGAAGCTTGGAGCCTCGTGTCTCTGATTTTGGCCTTGCAAGGCTGCTTGTAGACAATGCCGCCCATGTTACCACTGTCGTGGCGGGCACCTTTGGATACCTAGCACCAGGTACATCTCTTATCTTGCTAGTTGGATGATATTGTTGTGATTCAGTACGCTGTGGAAAAAAAACATCTAGTAGCTATCAAGTTGGAATTAAGTTTTACTGGTCTGGAACATAAGATTGAAAATGCATCTTGTAGGGCAAAACTACCAACAGCATGAAGTTAAACAAGAACAGTAAAAAATGTTCAGTAGGAAATTGTAATCCGTAGACATGTATTTCAAGACATAATGTTGAACAGCTCCAATTGATGAAACTGAAACTGGTTGGTTGGTTGGTTACTCTGACTTTGGTGGCAGAGTACTTGCAAAATGGGCATGCTACTGAGAAATCAGACGTGTATAGCTTTGGAGTGCTTTTGCTGGAGCTGGTGACTGGAAAGAGGCCAACCGATTCATGCTTCATCAAGAAGGGACTGAACATTGTTGGCTGGGTAAGCAGTGTTCTTTTTTCCCCTTACATTTTCTACCTTAAAAAGTAGTAATGAGTAAGAGTCATGTGAAATCCTCAAAATCCATTACCGCCTTTTGCAGCTGAACACCCTTACAGGGGAGCACCGGCTGGAGGATATCATCGATGAGCGGTGCGGGGATGTGGAGGTGGAAGCCGTGGAAGCCATCCTGGACATCGCAGCGATGTGCACCGACGCAGACCTGGGGCAGCGGCCATTCTATGAGCGCTGTGCTGAAGATGCTGGAGGAGGAGATCCTGTCCCCCTGCATGAGCGAGCTGTGCTACGAGCAGCACCTGGAGCTGTGAGCTGAGGATTCTGACTATGATGCTAGTAGCTGCTGCTCAAGCGCGTGCATGATGGATGAGACTCAAAAGTTTTGTACATGCAGTGATGATGATGAACCGTGTTAGGTGTTTGTGTGCTGGCTGGACAAGTGCAGATTTCTCATCTTCTTTTTTTGTGCTCAGCAGCCTCAGCTCAAGCAAAGTCAAAAGTGGTTCTTGGCACAGAACCAACAACCTAATCGGCATGATCTGTTGTACATAGATCTTCTCTCCCTTTTTTTCCCTTTTTTTGTTGCCTTTTTATTCCCCTCAGTTTTCTTTTGTGGCGCCTTTAGCTTTCTGCCGGTAATTTTCTGATTAGTTTGTCAGAAGTCTTGCGGTTGCGATGCCCATTTGTGGCCTGTTTGGAACGCAGGAACGAGACCTGTAGAAATTTCATGAGAAAATGCCACGTTCTAATCGGGGCGCCTTATCAGAGAACCAGAGCTTGTAGAAGCAACGAGTTGTAGGAGCAATTATCAGAGAACCAGCAGGTAACAGGATTGTGAGCACCTTGGCAGAGTGCTCTACCGCTAGGACTACTAGGGCCTGTTTGAGAGCACCTTGACAAAGCTCCAAGAAATCAAGCAAGGAAGAAAGAATGAGAGTGCAACAGCTGAGCAGCATTGAGATCTGAGAATGAAGCAACGATAGCAGCAGAGCAGGACAAAATAAAGATGGCGCATGCTTGTTTTCACACAATGAACGACGACCTGCATCTGTATACCTTTTTTTTAATATGCGTGTATTATATTATATAACTACGCGACGACACATCGATCATCGCGAAATGTACGGTAGTAGATGGACACACAACAGTGTGACATGGCGTCCTATATTTGACGTATTTGTGTGCCGTTGTTGTAAAGAAAGCTTAACCGGGACAGCAAAGATTAGGGTGGATGAGATGATGTATCTACTCATTATCATGGGACCCGGCCGAAGTAAAATGAAACCCATGCTGCCCCGGTCGTTCAGTCATGCAATTTTTTTTTTCCGGTTCAAATCAACCTATTTTACGTATATTAAATTTATAAAAACAATATTAACAATTATTGTTCTAAATAATAGCTATAATGTAATAACAATACATATATTATTACATAATAACGAGTCTAATCTAACGATGCGTCTTTCATTCTAGGACGGAGATGGCAGTGGTAACAGGCAAAGCAAAAGCCTGTCGAGGAAGACAGGAACCTGAGCTTTTGGCCCACCCGGTGTCTCAGACCAATAACGTGCTATCGATCTGCTGCTACAACTTTTGCGTAGCAGCATATCCAATGACGATCCATCGGGGAGCACGTTAGTTATTATTATTATTATTATTACAGTAGAAATGACAATCGTGATAGTACACTACTTTCAGTTATGTACACACACGACGTGTCCTTAGACAACCAAACCAAACTCAAAACGTTTTGTTTATTATCAATCAAAACAGAACTGTACTCTGAAAAATGCCAAAAATCTCAAAAAGGATACAGAAAACTAAATTTAATCTACTAAATAGTCCAAACCCCTAAACACTCCTATCATGTACTTTGGAAAATGCCTTGTCTAGATCCTCTCTGTCCCGAGTTCTCACCCGTCCACCACCTTCCGTCCAGCTCCAGTACTAAAATAATTTCAAAGACAGTATTTTAGATTTTCAGAGACAGACCAGCTCTGTAAATCAATTACTAGCGGACGTTTTAAGTGCTCCGTCTCTGTTAACAATTCCAGAAAACTTGTGACCTCAATACATCCATGAACAATGGACATCTCAAGTGGCCCGCCTCTATTCAGAAAACTTGGTTGTCTCTACGCAGGGCGCTATCCTCTGATCGCTCGGATCACTGTCCGCTATTGTTGCAGACCAACTCCGTGCTGTGGGCAAGAGGCCGGTTCAGGTTCGAACCATTCTGGGCAAAGCTCCCTGATTTTCTCGATGTCGTCGCGGTGGGGTGGTCGGCAACACTCCTCCACGCCGACCCTTTTCGGGTGCTGGACTACAGGTTTCGCAGCGTGGCGAAGGCGCTCAAGTCGTGGAGTTTAAAGAGAATCGGCAGCATTCGCTTACAGTTGTCGTTAGCAAGAGAAGTTATCCTCAGATTAGATGTTGCCGAGGAGTCTCGTGCACTCTCCGGCGAAGAAAAGCTGCTGCGAAATGAGCTCAAGATGAAATGTCTGGGTTTGGCGTCGCTGAACAGAACCATACTTCGACAGCGTTCGAAGATTCTATATCTTGCTGAAGCTGACGCCAACACTAAATTCTTCCATCCACAAGCTTGCCACTGGAAGAGAAAGAATACAGTGACGAGCCTGAGGGTCGAGGACTCTGAACTAGTACAAAATGAGGACATGGCGTCCGCTCTGTTCGCACACTTCGACAGTATTCTGGGCCAACCCTTCGCGAGGCAGGGGAATGTCGGGTTCAACGCTGTTGGTTTGCCGTCCCTGGAGCTTGCACATTTGGACGTCCTATTCTCTGAGCAAGAGGTCTGGGAGACCATTGCAAGTCTACCACCCGACAAGGCACCAGGGCCTGAGGGATTCACGGGGCTTTTTTATAAGCGCGCCTGGCCGATCATCAAGGACGACGTCATGCTGGCCTTCAATGCCTTCTGGTCAAGAGATTTCAGAAGTCTCAATCTTCTCAACGAGTCTTTCTTGATACTTCTGAGGAAAAAGGTCAATCCGGAAGAGATAAGGGACTGTAGACCAATTAGCCTCATCCATAGCTTTGCTAAGCTGGTTGCAAAATGCTTGGCCAACCGGCTAGCCAGGTTCCTTAGTGACCTGGTGCGCCCCAACCAGAGTGCTTTCATCCGCGGACGAAGCATCCACGACAACTTCCAAACGGTCCAGCTTAGTTGCCGGCTACTGCATTCAGTCAAGCGACCGTCTATGCTATTGAAAATTGACATCGCAAAGGCTTTCGACCGTCTCCTGGGCTTTCCTTCTTGAGCTGCTCGAGTTCATGGGATTCAGCCGCCGGTGGCGTGACTGGATGTTAGCCTTACTTTCAACTGCAAGCACAAAGATTCTTCTAAATAAATGGCAGACCGGGAAGCAGGATTTGCCATGCTCGAGGCCTCAGGCAAGGCGACCCCTTCTCGCCTATGCTGTTTGTTCTTGTGATGGAGGTGCTCAACGGCCTTATCTGCTATGCGGACCGGAATGGTTTCCTCAGCCCTCTGTCGATCAGGGCAGCAGGATGTCGTGCTTCCCTCTACGCAGATGACCTGGTTGTCTTCTTAACCCCGGTGGAATGGGATGTTGCTGTCATGAAGGAGATCCTGCGGATTTTTGGTGAAGCTTCAGGCCTATTCACAAATATGGACAAGTGTGTGGCCACTCCGATTCAGTGAAAACGGAGTTTTTTCGGTCACTGTTTGGATTGGTGAGCTATGATCCAAATTCAAGATTGGCCGAAGCGAAGCGGCCCATTAACGTTAAGATGGACTACACCATCTATTAGTTCTGTATTGCTAATAGACGAGGGTGTGGGGTTTTTTCTCCCTATATATATGGACCACCTCCCTCATAGGCATCATAAATTTGTATACGGGAAGGCCCCCAGGTTAGGGTATCCCTAAGTTGTAAATCTCCGGCGTTTATAACCTCACCCGATATAGTAAAGATTTGCTGGCTGGTGCCCGTGGTTTTTTCTCTTCCACCTTAGGAGGGGTTTCCACGTTAAAATCTCGTATCCCCTGTGTTTGATCTACTGTTCTTCATCGTTTATATTGCCTATCGTTTATAACAAGTGGTACCAGAGCTTGGTTTGACCTTAGGGTTTCGCGATGGCATCGATGAAGTTTGATCTACTGCTGCTGGATTACAAGACGAGATTTGCACTGTGGCAAGTCAAGATGCGGGAGATTCTGGCATAATCTTCGGATCTTGATGAGGCGCTCGTTTCGGAGAAAAAGGGCAGAAGTCATGGATCGCTGAAGAGAAGCGGAAGGATCGTAAGACTCTGTCTCTGATTCAACTTCATCTACATAATGATATTTTGCAAGAAGTGCTGCAGGAGAAAACTGCCGTAGAACTTTGGCTCAAGCTGGAATCGATCTGCATGTCCAAGGATCTAACCAGTAAGATGCACGTGAAGATGAAGTTGTCCACGCACAAGCTACAAGAAGGTGGTTCGGTGATGAACCACTTATCGATCTTTAAGGAGATCGTTGTCGACCTAGTGTCGATGGAGGTAAAATATGATGATGAAGATTTATCTCTTCTACTATTATGCTCACTGCCTACTTCGTTTGCAAATTTCCGAGATACCATACTATTAAGCCGTGATGAACTAACCCTTGCGGAAGTATATGAGGCCCTCCAGACGAGGGAGAAGATGAAATGTATGGTTTAGTCTGATGTGTCGTCCTCCTAGGGCGAAGTGTTGCAGATTAGAGGCAGGCCCGAGCAGAAAACCTACAACAACAACAATAATCGAGACAAGAGCAAGAACGGTAAAGACCGTTCGAAGTCCAGAGGCAGGGATAAGTTCAACAGGTATTGTAAGAAAGATACTCATGTCATTTAGGATTGTTGGAAGCTGTAGAATAAGGAGAAAAAAAACGGTACGTATAAACCAAAAAATAAATCCGATGGTGATGGTAAGGCCTCTGTTGTCTCCGTTGTTGATAATTCTGATTCAGGAGATGTTCTGGTTGTTTTTGCTGATCGTGATGAATGGATACTTGATTCTGCATGCTCATTTCATATATGCCCTAACAGAGATTGGTTCAGTTCTTACAAGTCTATACAGAGTGGAGATATCGTGCGTATGGGAGATAACAACCCACGTGAGATTGTGGGTATTGGCTCCGTTCAAATCAAGATGCATGATGGCATGATACGCACACTGAAAGATGTGAGACACATACCAGGGATGGCCATAAATCTCATCTCCCTCAGCACACTTGATGCCGAGGGGTACAAACACTCCGGTTCAGGTGGAGTGTGTAAGGTATCAAAAGGCTCTCTCATTTATATGATAAGTGATATAAACTCTGCAAAGTTATATGTTCTTAGAGGAAGTACTTTACATGGTTCTGTCACTGCTGCTGCTATTTCTAATGATGAACCAAGTAAAACTAATCTCTGGCATATGCGTCTTGGGCATATGAGTGAACTTGGTATGGCAGAATTGATCAAGAGAGACCTGCTGGATGGCTGCACTGTGGGTAAGATGAAATTCTGTGAGCACTGTATTTTTGGTAAGCATAAGAGAATAAAATTCAATGCATCTGTTTATACCACCAAAGGTACACTTGATTATGTACATGCTGATTTGTGGGGGTTGTCTCATAAGCCCTCTTATGGTGGTGCTCGTTACATGCTTACCATTATTGATGATTACTCTAGAAAAGTATGGCCTTACTTTCTGAAAAATAAAGATGATACTTTTGCTACTTTTAAAGAGTGGAAAGTTATGATAGAAAGGCAAATTGAAAAAAGGTAAAATTGCTTCGTACTGACAATGATGGTGAATTCTGTTCGGATGCTTTTAATGATTACTGCAGGGAAGAAGGCATTGTTAGGCACCACACCATCCCATACACTCCTCAGCAGAATGGTGTGGCTGAGCGCATGAACCGAACGATCATCTCAAGGGCTCGTTGCATGTTGTCCAATGCTCGTATGAACAGACATTTTTGGGCTGAGGCTGCTAACACCGCCTGTTACTTGATCAACCGGTCACCTTCTATCGCACTTAATAAGAAAACTCCCATTGAGGTATGGTCTGGTATGCCTACTAATTATTCACAGTTGAGAGTTTTCGGTTGCACTGCTTATGCTCATGTTGATAATGGAAAGCTAGAACCTAGAGCCATTAAGTGTCTATTTCTTGGTTATGGTTCTGGAGTTAAAGGATACAAGTTATGGAATCCTGAAACTAAAAGGACTTTTATGAGCAGGAGCGTTGTTTTCAATGAATCTATTATGTTTAATGACAACTTGTCCACAGATGTTTCACCAGTTGGTTTTGATGAGGAGCAGGAACATGTTAGCATGTAGGTGGAGCACGTAGATGATCAGGAAACTAAAATTGTTGATAACAATGTTCATGATATTGTTCAGCACTCACCTCCTATTTTGCAGCCTCAAAATCAGTCTATTGCAGATAGCAGAACAAAGAGGAGTTGTGGACCTCATCCACGTTTAATTGAGGAATGTGATATTGTTCATTATGCCTTTAGTTGTGCTGAACAGGTTGAGAACATTCATGAGCTGGCTACGTACACTGAAGCTGTTGTTTCTGGTGACCGCGAGAAGTGGATTTCCGCTATGCAAGAAGAGATGCAGTCACTTGAGAAAATGGCACATGAGATGTTGTGCGCTTGCCTAAATATAAGAAGGCCGTTTGTTGCAAATGGATCTTCAAAAGAAAGGAGGGTTTGTCTCCTAGTGAACCTCCAAGATTTAAGGCAAGGTTAGTAGCAAAAGGTTTGAGTCAGATTCCTAGCATTGATTATAATGATGTGTTCTCTTCAGTTGTAAAGCATAGTTCAATTCATACATTTTTTGGTATTGTTGCTATGTAAGATCTTGAGCTTAAGCAGTTAGATGTAAAGACTGCGTTTCTTCATAGAGAGTTAGAGGAGGAGATATACATGGACCAGCCAGAAGGGTTCATAGTACCTGGTAAGGAGGATCATGTTTGCAAATTAAAGAGGTCATTATATGGTTTAAAACAGTCTCCTTATCAATGGTATAAAAGGTTTGATTCTTTTATGATGTCACATGGTTTTAAGAGGTCTGAATTTGATAGCTGTGTGTACATTAAATTTGTTGATGGATCACCTATATAGTTGCTGTTATATATTGATGATATGTTAATTGCTGCCAAGAGCAAGAAAGAAATCACTACATTAAAGAAATTATTGAGTAGTGAGTTTGAGATAAAGGATCTTGATGCTACTAAGAAGATTCTAGGTATGGAGATTACAAGAGATAGAAATTCTAGTTTGTTATTTCTTAGTCAGTAAAGTTGCATTAAGAAAGTTCTTCATCATTTCAACATGCATGATGCAAAGTCTGTTAGTACTCCTATTGCTCCTCATTTCAAATTATCAGCTTTATAATGTGCTAGTACAGATGAGGATTTTGAGTACATGTCAAGAGTTCCATATTCTAGTGTTGTTGGTTCTTTGATGTATGCCATGGTTTGCTCTCGTGCTGATTTATCATATGCTATGAGTTTGGTTAGTAGATACATGGCTAATCCTGGTAAAGAACATTGGAAGGCTGTTCAGTGGATTTTTAGGTACCTTCGTGGCACAACAAATGCCTGTTTGAAGTTTGGCAGGACTGATAAGGGACTCACTGGCTACGTGGATTCAGATTTTGCTACTGATTTGGATAAGAGGAGATCTCTCACAGGTTATGTGTTCACTATTGGTGATTGTGCTGTGAGTTGGAGGGCAACATTGCAACCCATTGTTGCCCTGTCTACCACTGAAGCAGAATACATGGCTATTGCTGAAGCATGTAAAGAATCTGTTTGGTTGAAAGATTTATTTGCTAAGCTTTATGGAGATGATTCTTGCATTAATTTATTTTGTGACAGTCAAAGTGCTATATGTCTCACTAAAGATTAGATGTTCTATGAGAGAACAAAGCACATTGATGTCAAATACCATTATGTTCGCGATGTGGTCGCGCAAGGTAAGCTGAAGGTATGCAAGATAAGCACACATGATAATCCTGCTGATATGTTGACAAAGCCAGTTCCTGTTGCTAAGTTTGAGCTTTGCTCAAGCTTAGTTGGTATAACTGTTTAGCCCAAGAGGCTATTTGGCACCGGAAGTATTTCTTTGTTGTTTCAGGGTGAATGTTCATTTTATGCTACAAGAAGGAATTTATCTCAAGGTGGAGTTTGTTGAGCTATGATCCAAATTCAAGCTTGGGCCAAAGCGAAGCGGCCTATTAGCGTTAAGATGGACTACACCATCTATTAGTTCCGTATTGCTAATAGACAAGGGTGTGGGGTTTTTTCTCCCTATATATACAGACCACCTCCCTCATAGGCATCATAGACTTGTATATGGGAAGGCCCCCAGGTTAGGGTATCCCTAAGTTGTAAATCTCCGGCGTTTGTAACCTCACTCGATATAGTAAAGATTTGCTGACTAGTGCTCGTGGTTTTTCCCTTTCACTTTGGGAGCGTTTTCCACGTTAAAATCTCGTGTCCCCTATGTTTGATCTACTATTCTTCGTCATTTATATTGCCTATCATTTATAACATGGATGTCATGTGGTTAAACTTCCATGCCGATATCTAGGAATACCGCTTTCGGTTCACAAGCTAAAACTGTCACATGAGCAGCCTTTAATCCATGCAGTGCCGAATCGGATACCGGCATGGAAAGGTAGCTTGCTCAACCTTGCCGGAAGAGCACCTCTGACGACAGTCACTCTGTCCGCCATTCCTACACATCTGTTTATCGCCGTGTGCTTGTCACCATGGGCAGTGACACAAATTGATAAGCGGCTTCGGGCTTTTCTTTGGTCTTACAAAAATGAGTTTAGTTTAATTACAGAATTGCCACTCACTTCAAAAGCTCATATCTTGCAAACCGTAGCTCCAATTTAGGTGGTTCTTTCGCTCACGAGTTTACATCGATGAGTATTACGTGTTAGTAAACTGTATAGCATGTTTTTACACTGTTTGGTGTACTATTCTTATTATGTTTTGTGGACCATGTTTGTTGCTTGTCAGCAGAAGGTGCTGAGTGCGAGAACTTACAGGATCAGGAGTTCGATATCCCGAACCAAACCTAGCTTGAAGGCAAGTGTCCTTGACCATACTTGCACCTACATTTGTTTTACTTTTGAGTTAGTTTAGTTAGACCATTAGATGCATGCAGAGTCAAAAATTGAATCCTATGATAAGGTTTACTAGCTTTTGTCATATTATCCTTGTAACCAGGTTTGGATGGGTAGAAGTCAATGCTTAGTTTGAAGTCTTGGGCTGGGAAGCTTATAATTTTAATATTGACTAATGATCTATGCAACATGTGGGTTCGTTATCTTTTAGCAACATGGTGATTAGGGAATCTGAGCAGGATGGACGGTCTAGTATGATAGTTATTTGGTTTTGATAAGTACTGAGGTTCCTTGGGTTGGTGCTCGTTACCCGCTCTAGATTCTAAGGACCGGTTCATGGACAAGTAACCCAGCAAAACAGCACAATCATGAGGCTGGAATGGGCTGTACCTGGCTAATTAATTAGTTTCTCCAAGTTTTGCTTTACATCGGGACGGTTTACGTGGCTCAAGAGGGGTCCCTTGGGGTCTTTGACTTATGTATAAGGGAGAAACCTTAGAGGAGGTGTAAAATAGGCTTGGAGGGGCTTTGTAAAGGCATTGTAGTGTGACCCCGCTAGGCACCTAGGTAGTGTTTAGTGTAATGGGGGAAAAACACGACTCATGGTGAAAGTGTGCAACCTCTGCAGAGTGTAAAATTGATATATCAGCCGTGCTCACGGTCAAGAGCGGGCTTGGACTTCTTCGTGATTAGATGGCTCTGGTTCAGTGGGTGGTTCTCTTGGTAAGGGAATGGTGGTTCAGTTGGGAGGCTTGGATGGAATCCAAGTGTTGGTTAGCTTGGATGGAATCCAAGTGTTGGTTAGCTCGGATGGGATCCGAGTGTTGGTTCAGTTTTTCTGAGGACCTGAGGTTTCACTTAGCAAATAGGTGCTAAGGAAACTAAGGTAATAGGTGTGTCGCTTAGGTGCTGGTGTCAAACAAAGTTATCATATCCTTTGTTATAGCCTCATGTCATATTTTCCTACACTTGCTCTGGTGTCACACATTTCGATGTACTCACCCTTCCTCTTTGTCCCGCTGCTACCCCACCTAGACGTTGGAGACGATGAGGAGGAGTACGTCGAAGACGGTGCCTTCGACCCCGATGACGTGTTCTAGGCTGGTGCTACCCCTGGTCAACCTTCCTGTGAAGATGACGTCCATTTCCGCTGGAAGATTAATAGATTTTCTTTTAGACCCACGAGTCAATTTTGTAATAATGTTTCGTTATGTAAGCAACTCTGATTTTGATACTATAATGAAGTCAATATTTGTATGAAAATTGATCCTGGCATACATATATTGTGCATTCGATTTTGTCCTTAAAATCGGGTGTGACATAGATCTATACCGACACCACTTTCAGCGACTCCAAGTAAGTATCGGCATAGATCTATACTGATCGATGGTGCATCGCTATATCGACGTATACCGACCAATGGAACGTTGCTATTCTAGGGCTGTGTGAAGAAGCTCTACGTCCTAAGACAACCACCTTTGTATTGATTAATAGAGGCGGTTTATTTAGGATGCCCATCTCAATTAATCAGGACCTGTCTTCTAAACTCTTTTTTTGGCACCTCCGCTCTCCACCATGACCACTCAACCCTAATATCATCAGAGATCATCGCACCCCTATACATGACAAACCTCCATCCTCTACCGCTCCAATTGGCAGTGGCCTCCTCATCCACACCCCTACCTTGCCCCTCTTTACCCCTACCTTCATCATATCGTCCTCACTATGCTATCCTTTTGTATGTACTTACATGAATCTTTTTTAAACATTTAGACACCTCAAGCAACGATTTCACGTGTAGTTTCCAAAACACACTGAAAGTTAACTAGGTGCAATCAACTTTATTGGAGTGGCTGGGAGTGGGCGCCGGAGCTGTGGCGTACTGGCGTGCTTGGGGCGACCGCGACGAGGATACACACGTAGGCGCGATCTCCTCCTTTAGAAACTGTTAGAGAAATCCTTCTTGGTTAATCATCCTTTTATTTTTGGCGACCTAGAAACCTAAAGGATTTTTTTGTATACTTTCGGAGATGCTCTAATTTGAATCGAACATGGCCTCGATCAAACCATGGATATTTGGGAACTCAAATAGACCAACATGCACCTGATCAGATCGAAAGCCAACAAACTGTGAGTTTGGAAAATGGTATCTAATGGATAGGACCCACGGGTTGCCAAATAAATTGGGTTTGTTTGACTTGACAGGAGATCACGGATTGGAGTAGTTTGGTCCCGCAATGTTTGGGTTGATTTAGTGTTGTTGAGACAAAAGCTGCATGCGGACACCAGGTTGGTGTGGGTATAGATTGGATTACGGCCCGCTAGCAGGCAAGGAAGATGAATTTTTTCGGTGTCTTTTATAATAGTCCACACGGAATTCTCTCGAAAATCTTAGCCGGTCTGTTTTTTATTTTTTTAGAGCAAGCTATTGGAAACTATTGTGATGGGGTTATTTTTTTATTTTCTAATATTTATATTGAAAAAGGTTACAAAACTAGATTTTTTGAATTACTTGTTTTAGTTACTGTGCGACTCCAAAAGTTTCCAAAACTTACCACCAATTTTGATTTTTTATGTAAGATTGAAAAACCGCTCTCCAACAACTCATCATTAATTATTTAAGTCTCAACTCCGAGCAACACATTATCTCAACTCTCAATCTTTCTGCATTTGGGAAAATTGATCTAATCACACCGGAATATATGTGTATCAATGAGCCAATCCGAAGGTGGAAAGACGTGGGGAAGAATAAGAAAAAAAGACATTGTTCAGAAAGAAAAATATATAAAAGCTCTTAGGATAATTCAAAAAATAGTCCGAGATTAAGGATGTAAAATTGCCGTGTATCTTTTATAAGGTAGGTTTTCAAAATGGTTAGAAAAAACCCAACAAATTTTTTAGCCACTTTGGAAACTCCAGTAAAATCGCGAGGGGCCATGTTTCATCCATATCCCTAGATTGATACGTACTACTTAGATTGTAATATCTTGCGGAAGAAGAAAAATGTATATATATATATATATATATATATATATATATATATATATATATATATATATTAAAGGACAGCCATTAGCCATATATACATAGCCCACCAGCGCCCACCTCGATCGATCCAGAAATCCATCATCTATCTCCTTCCTCCAGCCGAGATCTAGTCGCCGGCGGCCTGCCGATCCCACCCACCACCGACGCGAGCCCCAGCCGCCATGCCTCGCGGCGGCCGCAGCTCTGGGGGTACGTGAACGTCGTCGTTCATGATCACTTATATATAATGCTGACGATCCTCGATCGATCATGTCATTGTATCTTATATCATCATCATCTGCGTGAATATACATATAACGGATCGCGGATCATTTTCTTTTTAATTTTATTGAGTGAAGGATATGATCAATCGATTGATTGAATTTGGTTTGGTTTGCAGGAGGAGGTAGAAGATCTTATTCCAGTGCCAAAATAGCCAAAGCCCCTCCGCCTGCACCGGGTATGAATTAATCAATGCGTCCGATACAGCAGCATCTACTACCAATTCAATCTATTTATTAATCCAATTCAGTTTGATTCCTTGTCTATTTAACTAGCTAGTATACAGTATATATGATCAAATGAGTTGTCGACAATATGCATGCATGTATAACATTTTTTACAAGGAAGAACTACATATATATATATATATATATATATATATATATATATATATATATATATATATATATATATATATATATAGAACTACTATCCTATAGCTGGCTACAAAATAACTTATTCTGTAGCCACTTTGAGTTACGATAATTACTATGTTAATTTATGAGATTATAGTAACTCCTTACTAAGTGGTTTACTACAACGTTATGGTAAATATATCCGTGTGTTATAGTAACCCAACTATAGTAAATATATATTGACATTATCGTAAATTAGTATATAAAATTATGGTAAATGGAGGTGGCTACAGTAGCCGGCTACAAAATAAGTTATTCTGTAGCCACCTCCATTTACTATAATTTTATATACTAATTTACCATAATGTCAATACATATTTACGATAGTTGGGTTACTATAACACATGGGGATATTTACCATAACGTTATATTAAACCACTTAGTAAGAAGTTACTATAATCTCGTAAATTAACATAGTAATTATCATAACTCAAAAGTGGCTACAGAATAAGTTATTCTGTAGCCAGCTATAGGATAGTAGTTATATATATATATATATATATATATATATATATATATATATATATATATATATATATATATATATATATATATATTATAACATTGTGCTATTGCATGCATGCATTCCGTTGCAGCGGCCAAGGGCGGCGGCGCTCCTGCTCCGGCAACTACTACCGGCGGCGGCTCTGTGTTGGGCAACATCGCATCCGCCTTTGCTGAGGGATGGGTTTGGTCCACCAGTTGGGCCATGGCAAACAGGGCCATGGATGCTGTCCTTGGCCCCCGTACCTTCCGCATCGAACACACTGCTGCTACTACCAGTGCCATTGCTAGTGGTGGTGGCGATGATGGTGCGTCGTCGCCGTCTAACCCCTGCCAAATCCATGCCATGGCCTTCCAAGACGTATGTGATGCTTCGATCGATCTGGTTTATTATTTGCTAATTTGTGTTTTTTTTTTTTGTTTTTTGTTTTACTTTTTCACGTACATATACATCTGAATGTTAATTTTGCATGCAGTGCATCAACCAGCATGGGAGCGACATCAGCAGGTGCCAGTTCTACGTCAACATTCTCAATGATTGCCGCCGCAGAGGTCAAGTGGCCGCCGTAGAAACATCCGGATAGCTAGCAGGATCCATGAATTCAATTGAATCCCATCGATCCTAAATCTGGCTGCATCGATCACTATACTATATTTATCTGTTCAATTTGATTTGCATGATTTCTCTTGTTTGTGGACGGTGGATCCTCTAGTTAGGATTATATAAATTAAATAAATCTCAGTTATTCTTAACTTGATTTATTTATTCTTTGGATTTCCGTGGTGCCAAAGTCCCATCATGATACATAATAATAATAATCTTAATCTGCTATTTCGGTCGCAAACATATGGTAGTACTAGTCACACCGCCGCACACAAAGTTCTGATGAGATCCAAATATCAAAATTCTTATGCTAGGGTCGCCAAGGTTACAAGGCCAGTGGAAAAAGTTAGCAGAGGGATCGGAGGAGAGAGTTGTTACATTGCACCAAAGGTCGGCTACCCAGCCTATGCAGCGCGGGAGGCGGCATCTCTTTTTTTTCGCGATTGTGCCTGGGCACATATTTCATTAAGAAGAGTAGTTTGTTACAGGAGGCGGACGCGATGGTAATTCGGGGTTACCGAGGGCCGACCGAAAGCGAGCACAAAGGCAACTTTCGGGCTTCGTGCATCTGCTAGGCAGGTCTCGGGACGAAAGCCCTTACGAGCCTAGTGCTTCGGTCGTCGATGGTGGCGTCCGAGGACGTCATTTCCCTTCTTGAAGGCATCGACACAAGCACACCGGCTCCCGTTCGCGCCCGTCATGTCCTTGTGCTCTCCGTGGTTGCCCCACGCCTGCTCCCGTTTGCGCTCGACATGTCCTTGTGCTCTCCCTCCCCATCTTGTTACTAGTCTGACTACCCTCCTACCCCTTGGATTTTGCGCTCACTGCTTGCCGCCAGGTGCTCACCGTTAACAGCTTGCTCTGTCGTCCTCTAGTTCACTTGAGTGCTTCGCCTCATCATATGCTGGGCTGCGGGGACCTTGATCTCTTCTCTGGATCTCCTCGTTCTCCTCCTGGCAGTCCTATCCCTTTGAAGCTTCCTCCCCCCAAATGGCGTTAGTGGGCGTCGGGTGGAACCCAAATGCTCTTATAGGCGATGCAACTCACGGTTGTCGCTAGTTTGTTCTGACTCAATACCTTACAACCGCTTGGCTGTCGTCTGTCGAACCCGACTCGCTTACAACTCCTTGCGAATTAGAGATCTTCAGAGTATGTCTTTGGTGGCGACACAGGTCGGAAACGTGGTGCTCGCACTAGCTTCAGATGTAGGCTGAGCCTATAACTGAACCATGTCGTTGTTGTTTGTTTTGTTTCTGTTGGTGTTGTATTCCTCCTATCTTCCTCTATGTCATGTATTTCTGTGACCTTCAAGGGTCGTCCATGTACTAGGTACTTTGCACCTTCCATTACCAGCTTGCTGGAATCTGTGGAAAATATATTCAGGTGGAGCCTCTAAGCTCCCAAGGTGTTGACTTAAAAAAAAAGTATCAATGTAACAGCATCTGCTTCTCACGAATAATGAAGAGAAGGAAAACGGTGTGGTAGACCTTCAGTCTTCAGATGCTGAACTCATCCAGGTATGGTTGTGCAGATGCTGAACTTGTCATTTTAGCAGCTGCACCAATGTTGGACGAGAGGATGAGGGAGAGAAAGCCATCGATCCCTACAAAATATATATACCATGACGGACACATGCTTACCTGCATTGATTTTATTCACACATGCTTACCTGCATTGATTTTATTCAAACATAATTGAGTGGTGGTATAGTATAGATCATATATGGACTGCACACTAGCAAAGGCCATTATGATAGAATTTTTCAGGCAATGGAATATTAAGGGAGTGTAAATCTCAGTTTTTGGACACGGCTGATAGGTACAGCTATTTCATGCCGTGCACGCTGACTCACTGGCCACTGCAATGCGCCTATGTGTTGATCAAATTAAACGTGCACCAACGGTAATCCAACGGTTTAGTTTACATCAAGATTCGTGCATGTCAAAAGTTGCGCATCCACCAAGAAAGTAGTCAGTATCTGTGAACACGTGTCAAACACAGAAACACTGGGAGCAACTTTAGGGATGATGGACGGCCACAGATAAGTGGAGTTGCAACCCATAGTTGTTAGATTTGAGTTTTTGCATATAGTAAACTGCCAGCTGATATTTTGTTGTCTTGATCAAATTAAACGTGCACCAAGATCAAACTAAAAAAACAAAGCCCTATAGAACCAAACTAGCAATTCTGTCATGTTTCAATAGATTGTTAGTGGGCAGGTTAGCAAGGTACTGTACTAGGTAATATAGCAACATCAACTTATATACTAGTTGCAGCTTGTAGCCTCCCAAATGCCAATGGAAAAAAAATCACCCATGGCAGTGTTAAGTGACAGGTTGCTTAAGCTAATGCACGATTAAGGAGACTATTGTAAACAAGCAAACAAGACACATGTGCAACTTTTCATGGTCTAAAGTTCAATTTTTTTTTCACGGTCATATCTAAGCATGTTTTTTATTAAGAGAAAGAGAGTTACACGACATAGCAACGAGAAAACCCTGACAACACAGATTACAAACCACCGAGCCAGTGGTAAGCAACCTATAGAAAAAACAAAGCAACTAGAAAAAGACAAAAGTTTCCCACTCAGTATCCATGCACTGTCACGCATCCATGATCCATGTATTTCCCACCAAGTACAAACTTTTGAACTAACTGTAGCTTTTTTCCAATATAATTACGGTGCCATCCTTAGAGCAAGTATAATAGCAGGCTGTAAGCCGACTAAATGCTGAGGTGGAGGAGAGAGGGGAGGAGAGAGAGGAGAAGCGGGCTATAAGCTTACAGCCGGCTTGGGCACAAGAACCAAGAAAGTCTGTGAGAGAGACAAGTGGGCCATGTATTAACTGTAAAGAGCCAACTACTGTATGAGTGGGCTAAGAGAAGACTGCAATGAACCTGGCTGTATTATTAATCTTGCGCTTAGAAGAGAGCACGCACTCTGCTGCAAATGCGACGGACCCAGCTTGGCTACTCGACGACAACAGTCCGCAGCCAGCCATGGCCACAGCGAGGGCGTTCGCCGCGCAGGTGCTGCGAGGGCGGTGGTTCATGGCGTACGGCTCCTTCCTCCTCTTGTCCACCGCCGGCGCCACCTACACCTTCGCCATCTACTCCAAGGACATCAAGTCGACGCTGGGGTACACGCAGGAGCAGCTGAACACCGTCGGCTTCTTCAAGGACGTGGGCGGCAACATCGGCATCCACGCAGGCCTCATCGCCGAGCTCGCCCCGCCCTGGCTCGTCCTCGCCGTCGGTGCCGCCATGAGCCTCGGCGGCTACCTCATGCTCTACCTCTCCGTCACAGGCCGCGTCAGCCCCGCCCCGCCGCTCTGGCTCGTCTGCCTCTACATCGCTGTTGGCGCCAACTCCCAGCCCTTCGCCAACACCGGCGCGCTCGTCACCTGCGTCAAGAACTTCCCCGAGAGCCGCGGCGTCATGCTCGGCCTCCTCAAGGGCTTCGTCGGCCTCAGCGGCGCCATCTTAACCCAGCTCTACCTCGCCTTCTTCGGCTCTGGAGGCGGCGGCGGCGACAGCAGGCCCCTCATCCTCCTCGTCGGCTGGCTCCCTGCCGCCGTGTACGTCGCTTTCCTCGCCACCATACGGGTCATACGCGCGCCGCGGTCTCCCGTTGCTGCACGCCGGGAGTACCGCGCCTTCTGCGCCTTCCTCTACGTGTCGCTCGCGCTCGCCGCCTACCTCCTGGTCGCCATCGTCCTGCAGAAGCGGTTCCAGTTCACACGGGCAGAGTACGCCGCCAGCGCCGCCGTCGTGTTCCTCATGTTGCTGCTTCCGCTCGGAATCGTCCTGCGCGAGGAGGCCGCGCTGTTCAAGTCCAACATCACCAACGCGCCAGCTGAAGAGCAAGCTGCAGAAACACCGGCTCTGCCCGCGGCGACCGCGGCCACGAAGCAGCAGCCACCACCAGCACCAGGGACGGCGAGCCAAAGGTTGCTGCTTTCACTGCGGCCGCCGCCGCGCGGCGAGGACTACACGATCCTGCAGGCGCTGGTGAGCATGGACATGCTGCTGCTGTTCACGGCGTCGTTGTTCGGCATAGGCGGCATGCTGACGGCGATCGACAACATGGGCCAGATCGGCGAGTCGTTGGGGTACCCGCGGCGGAGTGCTGCCACCTTCGTCTCCCTCGTCAGCATCTGGAACTACCTCGGCCGCGTCGCCGCAGGATTCGCATCGGAGGCCCTGCTGTCCCGGCACCGCCTCCCGCGGCCGCTCATCCTGGCCGGCGTGCTCCTGCTCAGCGTGCTGGGCCACCTGCTGATCGCGTTCGGCGTGCCCGGGTCGCTGTACGTGGCGTCGGTGGTGATCGGGTTCTGCTTGGGCGCCGCAAATCTGCTCATCCTCGCCAGCGTGTCGGAGCTGTTCGGTCTCAGGTACTACTCCACCATGTGCAACTTCTGCGGCACGGCCACCCCCCTGGGGACGTACGTCCTCAACGTCCGCGTCGCCGGCCGCATGTACGACCGGGAGGCGGCACGGCAGCCGGGCGCGGTGGCCGCGCTGGCGGGGAAGGGGGTCACGTGCATTGGCGTCCGGTGCTACAGGGAGTCCTTTTTGGTCATCACCGCGGTCACCGTGGCCGCGGCGGTGGTGACGCTGGCGCTCGCATGCAGGACTCGGGAGTTCTACGCCAAGTTCAAGGCGGGAACAACTTGCAGTAGTGGTGAAGACAAGTAGAGACGAAAACGGACTGAAAAACTCCTCTTCTGTTTTCGTTTTTATATTTTTAGCGGAAACTGAATCGAGTTCGGTAAAAAACGGAACTAAAAATGATGGGATATACGAAAATACGGAAACAGACAAATACAGACGAAGAGCCAGAAAATTAAGTTAGAATAATATGATCAAATATTCTTGAGTATACATGAACAAAGTCACAAAATAATATACACGTATAAAATTATCGGTCCAGTATTCATGAGCATGCCATGTATTAACATGTTAACATGCATAATTGGTGATTAATAGGTTTACGAGCATATCAATTTCTACACATATCTCATATAGATTGAAAACGGGTGAAAAACGGAATAAATGCAGGTCAATTCCGGATGAAAACGGTATCCCGCTCAAACGGGCAGAAAACCCCCTCTCCCATTTTTGTAAATACGAAAACGGGATCCCACGAATATGGAAATGGGAGGAATAAAATAGAAAACAGAACGGGTTGGAACGGGATTTTTTCTGTCTGTTTTCAACCTTAAAGACAAGGTAAAAGTAGAAGTAGAACCCAAGGAATAGTTATCAGATTTTTTTAGCATAGGAATAGTTGTAAGGTTGAACAAGTTATTATTAGAATTCTTTTTTTTCGAACATGTCATGACATATATTTTATTAAGAGGAAATGCAGGTTACAAAACCACAGAGGTAGCGGTTAGCAACCTAGACCAGCCCAAAGCAAAAGGAGAAGGAAAAGGCGTTGATACAAAGGACCCTACGCCTCAACCTAACCGACTTGACTTGCGGAAGGAAGATTACATCAACGCAACCCTTGCCTACACAGAGATGAAGCCGTGGTGGCAAAGCACCCACCGACAAGAGACGAGACGAACATTCGGCAGTACGGCGTCAAAGCTTCCACCAGAGATGATCAGGTGACGAAGTGGGAAAGTATCCACAACTAGGGACCATCACACACTCAACAGCAAAGCATCTGCATGAGGGGGAAGCCCGAAGCGACGTTAGCGGCAAAGTATCCGCCCGAACAGCAACGATGGCAAAGCATATGCCAAACAAGAGTGATAGCAGCAAAGTTCCACTACGAAGAACCAAACGACTGCACCAACACCAAGCAGGTTGGACAGACCATTGTGAAGAGGAGCTTGACGTACACGCAAGCACAACACAGTAAGGAGCAACTCCGATGAGAGCAGCGGGAGATGGGTTTGCAGAAGTGCTCCAATGAAACCTTCATGAAGGATATTGACATAAGCAGATGTCAACAACGTTGGGAGAAGCGCAAGAGTAGGACTTTCATCCCAACGAACAGAGACTTCGATGATGCCTCCAACAAGATAGATGGTGTAGCAGAACCGACCAATTTATAAGAGCACAAGTACAATGGTAGCCCACAAGCGGTCGCACTGTCATACTTGAACCCATATAAAATCAGTAGTCCGTCGAGTACCACGATGGGTCTCGATTAACCATCAACATACAACCAAGATCGTACATGATTCAACATACATGTCACATGTTACATAAGGTTCACAAATACAGGTCATTCATCAGAGTACAAATTAAGATTATTACAAACCAAGTTCAATAAAATAGTAGCCGAAGCAAATTAAAGTTTGAAACTAACATCTGCCATCATAGTTCAAATACATAGTGCCAGTTCGTGATCACACTCCCACAAAAGCATATATGAAGGATTAATAAGAGATGCCTGCCCAGGGCTCACTCCTCATCCACGGTGGGATATAAACAGTTCTTGCAATAGCTATGATAAACTATACCATTTGCAACAATGGGAATAAAACCCTAACTACGAGAAGGTACTCAGCTAGACTTACCCGTCATAAACCAAAAATCAAGTAACTCCAAGGATTATGCAAAGCTTTATAAGTGGAGCTAGCTTGACAACATTTTGCATAAAAAGCGACTAACTCAGTTGTACAATTATAATTTGGTCATCAAGTTAATTATAGATATTTATCTCTAGATTAGCAACTAACCTGTGCCAAACATGTAGTATATCATTTAGTAGCATACAATAGTAACCATAGTCGGTGTAGTAATTCCATGTTCATCCGAACCATCATGTTCCATATCACAGTTACTATGAGGTTGGTACTAGCCAAGTTTCTCACTGTCTGGGAGAGACGGCGATTCAAATCAATTTCAACCAGCTGGGAATTTATTTCTAACATAAACCTAGGTAGACTAGATCAACGGTCACCTTAGGTCACCTTTGGTACAACTTAGGTCCACATTTCGCGGGTTCGCCCAGCGCCGCACAATCAGGGACAACCAGCTGCCAGGACGTTCAGGCCCGGTCTACCCTTGGGCTCATGTCTGGCTCTCCACACATCCTTACTACCATCCAGAG
The DNA here is from genome assembly GCF_019320115.1 of Miscanthus floridulus. NCBI lineage: Eukaryota > Viridiplantae > Streptophyta > Magnoliopsida > Poales > Poaceae > Miscanthus > Miscanthus floridulus. Next base: position 93,663,324 of record NC_089593.1, read on the forward strand.
TGTGCACTTTTACAGAACAGGGCCCGGCCTGAGTTGAGCTACTCAGCTTCACAGTCGGAACGAGTTATCTGGTTAGCTAATTGAGAGGCATGCGTTCAATCTTGTCAGAAGCGCCCAACAACGGTATGATCCTTAATCGGCACAGACAAAATCATATAAATCAACCTACACATAGACTCCGCCCTGCCTCCATTTATATCTGAAAGTGCATTTAGCCCTTTAGTGGGTTTTGGATGATTGAATGACAACGTGATTAAAGGTCTAACCCGTTTGCTAAGTGTGGATAGGTAATAGGTTATCTCATAGGTACTTAATGAAAGCTAAAATGATGTGTTGTTGTATAAACAATCTAGTTCAAGCATAAGACAACAATGCAAATGGAATTCATGCAAAGGCTTATTTTATTGTGGGATTTCTATGTACTGTGTGAAAGCAAGCTCGTAAGAATTAATTAATGAGACATGAGGGATTGCATATGGAATGGTCTTATTTGAAGCTTGCTAAATTGAAATGAAAAATATAACAACACAAATGAATGGATGATTCAACACAAGATGTGATTTGATGGCTTGAGATGGTGAAGATAGCAAGGAAAGGCTTCAAGGTACTAAGCAAAGGTGAAGGGCAAGCGATGGCTTGGCGGTCGAAGAACCTAGCTAGGGTGAAGAAGGAAGTACTTGCATTTAGTTGATGTACTAATCAAGCTATGATGGTTATGTTTATGTGGAGGATCAAATCATTATTAGAGTATTTGATGAAAGTGACTTGATACATTTGGGATTATTCAAAATTGATGAATGGAATCAAGTCGCGTGCTCAAGATGGTTATGCTTAAGAGAAAAGATCAATATCAACATGTTGGCACCCTTACTTGATGAAGATTAAAAGAGACGGCATTAATTCAAAAGAGGTCAACTCAAGTGGTATAAATTCATTTTTCCTTTAATCTTGAGTTTAATAGGTATGTCGTACTATTAAGAGGGATGCATCATGTTGATAGATAATGTTTCATAAGTGCTCAAGCCAACCCATGTGAGTTTTGAGTGTTTGAGAGACAAAAGAGCTAATCTATTTTTTGCTGGTCTGGTAATACCAGACGTGTCCGGTATTTGCCCAGCAATGATAAAAGTGTTGTTCTCGGGTTGGTTCGTCGAGAGTTCCAACATGAGTTGGAAGTTTCGACGATCGGGAGTTCCGACGGTCAGAAGTTCCGGCAATGGTCGGGAGTTCTGACGTCTCACGCTTAAAACTGACTTGGAGGTTCACTGTCCTGGTCATACCGGACGTGTGGATGGCCAGAAGCCAACGACTATTTTTCAAATGCCTTGAGGGTCGGGAGTTCCGACAGTCGGGAGTTCTGGCATTCATTGGGAGTTCCGACGCCTCACATTGTCACTGTAACCTAGTTACCGTTGGCGCAGTGTAAGTCATACCGGACGTGTCCTGTATGGCAACGGCTATATAACGGCTAGTTTTTCCAAGGGGGCTATAAATAGCCCCAAGCCTCCACCTTTAGAGGCTGCTAATTCTGCTAATACACATACATGTTTTTTAGCCTTGCTAACTCTCCCAAACCCTCTCTTAGTGAGTGTGTGATCCAAATTGCTAAATCAATTAGTGGATTGAGAGAAATTCAAAAAGAGAGCAATCCAACCACTTGAGCACTTGTGCATATTGTCAATCTCGTGATTCGCATTTGTTACTCTTTGACTCTTCGGTACTAGACGGTTTTCGCCGGAGATCACCTGAGAGATTGTGGTGTGCCTCGGAAAGTTTGTAATGGTCGATTTCGCAGCCTCAGAATCAACTAGTGGAAGGAGGAAAAGGAGTTGAAAAGACTCCGGCTAGAGTGACCTTCATGGTACCCTCTAGGGCTGACCTTTGCTGGGTCGCCCGCAGCCCCCTCAACAGAGAGTAGGACTCAAACGAGTTCGAACTTCGGTAAAACAAATATCGTGTCTCAATTCGCATTTCATTTGATATTTGTGTTGCTCCAGCTCTTGTGCAGGCTCTCTGTGTATATTGTCATCTCTAGTAGGTGTCTACAGTTTGGTTTAAAGATAGAAATCAAAAGGAGCAAGTTCAGGGCTGATCTACAGAAATCGTGTATACCGAACACGTCCGGTATTAGAGCTCAGTACTGAAAATATTTATTCTCTATTCTAACTTTGTGTTACAGGGTTGTAGCTTCTAGATATATTCTTTATACCTTATTTACTCTGTGGCTAACTTATGAGGGTGGTATTATTCTTAATTTAGAGTTTCCATTTTGGAAACTCCCTTTTCTAATTATTTCCGCACTTAAAGGTATTAATTTTTAGAAATGCCTATTCAGCCCCCCTATAGGCGGCATCCTAGGTCCTTTCAATTGGTATCAGAGCAAGGTTCTCACCTAAAGCTTCACCGCCGTGAGAAAAGAATATCGACGCCTATCGAGTTGGAGCTGGTGCTTCTCCAAAATGATGGTTCAAACTTTCTACCTTGGTCAATTCATGTACTCAATGCTTTTAGAGATATTAGTCCTCTTGTTGAGCATACTGTGGATGCAAGCATACCTCTTCCTATAGTTGATTGGAGCAACTACAAAAATTTGTCAAAAGAGGAAGAGATATGCGTGCAACTCAATGCTCAAGCTATTAATGTCATGTTGAGTACATTGAGTGTAGAGGTTCAAGATGAGGCAATCTTCAATGAACAACCACCTTCGGAGAGTGCTCATCTCATTTGGACTAGACTTTTTGATTTATATGGAAAATCCAAATGTGATGATGCACTTGAGATCGAGTCAAAGGAAAGTATGTCCATTGTGTCTTCATGCAGTGAAGAAGCCTCACAAGACCTCAAGAGCACTGAGTCGGAGCAAGAAGTGCAAGCAACGCATGACTTGTTGTCTGCCTGCACATACCGGACATGTCTGGTATGGTCGAGGCAGCAGACCAGCAAGCAGCTATTTGCAACGATGCTCAAGCCTAGTGGCGACCAAGTGATCAGTCAACCTTAGTATCTCATGATACTCATCACTTATGTCTCATGGCCAAGAAAAGCAAGAAAAAGAGTAACAAGAAAGATCAAGAAAAGGAGAAAGCACAAGTAGATGATCAAGATGAGAGTGATGTTGAAGTTGAAGACAACTACAACCTTGATCATCTCAACCGCAAAGACAAGTTCATCATCATGAAGATAGTTGAAAAGAATGATGAGCTTGAAGAAGAGATTGAGAAGCAAGAGCAATCACTTCAAAAGCAAGAATTATTTCTTATCTCCAAGATGGAAGAACTAAAGGCTCTAAGTGAAAGGTATGAAAAATTGTCAATTGAGCATACTTTAGTTACTAACTCCTCTTCTAGTGTTTCACAACTAGAGAAGGAAAACTTTAAGATCAAGGCAAGGATATATGAACTATCAAGCAAGTATAATGTGCTACAAGCAAACTATGTTCATCTAAAGTGCTCTCATGAGGAAGTAGTAGAATCAAGCATCTTGCTTGAGGTAGCTCATGAGGTTGTGATCACATTGGTAAAATTTTCTCAACCTCTTACACATTCACTCACTAGTACACCATCTCAATTAAGTATATCTTGTACTAATGAATGTGCTCCTCAAGCAAGCCAATCTTCGATTGAGCTACATCTTATAGAAAACATAGAGCTCAAAGAAGAGGTGAAAAGGTTAAAGAAAGATGTGATTTGGTTGAAGGGTAGGGAGAAAGCACAACCTTCTCAAGATAACCGTGATAACATGGTGAAGAAGCTTGAGAAGGGTTCAAACCTTGCTTCCTCCAAAGCCCAATAAAAGAATCACATTTCAAGTAAGGCCAACACAACCAAGAGCAAGAAACATGAAAAAATGTTATGCTATGGTTGTAGATTATATGGACATGAGTGGGCAATGTGTCCACATAAGAGTTGGGCCGACAAGTGTGAAGTGGCCAAACAAAAGGCCTCAAACAAGTTGGCCAACCAAAAGAAAAGTGATGGACAAAGCGCTTGTCTCATGAGCAAGAAATTGGGGCATCCTACCAAGAAATGCCCAATGTATAAAGAGGCAAGAAAGGAAGCCCAAGTTACAACAAGAAGATGCTATGGATGCAATGAGATGGGCCACAAGGTTGATAAATGTCCATACAAGCAAAACAAGCATAGAGCAAACAAAGGCCACATATGCTATGCTTGTAGAAGAAAGGGGCATCTAAGCTATGAATGCCCAAATGGTAACGCTCCTAAGCCAAACACATTTGTTTATAATGATAAGCTTAGGAAGACCACAAATGGAGTTAGCACTAGCAAGGTAATGTGTTCACCGCAAACTAGTACTAAAGCCATTTGGGTGCCTAAGCATTTATTGACTAATCCAAAAGGACCCAACAAGTGTTGGGTACCAAAGTGTGCTTAGGTTAATGATGTAGGTACTTGGAGATGAGATGAAGGCGTCAGGGTGGTTGAGCAAGTAAATTGAAAATATTCACTCAATCTATCAACCAATTCTCATCATAATCTCCTATATGGTTGACCCGAAGATAGTTTAATGAATATATCATTTACTTCATTTTTCACCATTGGTAACAAGTACCTAAACCTCATAGGATAGCCACTTTGTTTGTTTTGTGCTCAATGACTCTCAAATAAGCATTCTTGTGAAAAATTGAAAGTGGCTAATTAGTTTTACTTGATAATTATTATGTTTGCCATATGGTGCTTTTAATAGTTCTCCAGTAGAGCAATTCATTTGTTGAGATACAGGTATACAATAAATAATAAAGCTAAACGAAGAATCACAAGCAGCGAATTATTTGTTTCTGTCCTGCACCTATCAGACGTGTCTGGTATTACTATCGGACGTGTCTGGTATGGCCAGGGACAGAGAGAAAATGTTTCTATTCTGCATATTCTGGACGTGTCCGGTATTGCAAGAACCAGAACACTAATTGGATTGCAACCGAGTCTTTGATCCATATATTTTCATATATCATTAACTTACTCAGAAGCTTGTGGTTTACAAATCTGAGTGGATTGTGAGCATCTCTTGAACTCAAATTTAAATATGGCTAATTACTTGGTTGTGGTTCAAAATAGAAAATTGACTCCCAAATTCTTAATAGAATAAAGTGCTAGATAAAAGTCATTCAAATTACGTAAAGCACTTATTTAGGGGGAGCTCAGTTTCTATTTTGCACCTTTGTGGACTAACAAATTTATCTAGCATTCTTTGTAGTCTTTGAATGAAAATGTATCTAGCATGATTATTTGACAATTAAGGTCAACATAAAGATTATCATGCTATATATCTTCTTAGTGGTATTCTTGTGGACTCAAGGCAAATGTATATAATTACATACATGCATTGTAAGTGCATCTAAGGCCCTTTATATGTTAGAATGTGCATTTGTGTGACATAGGAGAGATGTTTTTCAAAACCCATAACTAGCATGTGTAGGTGGTGTGAATTTGAAAAACTATTTGAATCTTGGTCTTTGTGACCTAGCCTTGTCATGTGATGATTATAGATCTCCTTGATTGTTTGATTGGCTAATCACACATGACATGGCTTTCTTAAGTCCACAATCTACTATGTCTCATAATATCTCTCTCAAGTAATCAAAATCTATATATGCCAAATATTTGGAAAAGAGAAGTGATACTCATGGCATTTGGATAAGAAAAGTAATTACATCTTATTTGGATCAAGGATATACAAGTTTTTGGATCAAGAAATGATAGAGAAGGGGATTGGAATTAAGTAAATGAAATTTGGAACAAGAACAGCCAGCCTGCAAATACCAGTGTGTCCGGTATGCGGTATGAGCGGGGTTATAAAAACGGCCAATACCCCTTTGACCAAGTTAGGTTTTTCTTCTTCCTACCAAGCCAGCCGCCTCTCCTCGACCTTCATTGGCGATTTCAAGTTTCCACCTTGAAAAGGAAGAGAGGGAGATTGGATCAGAGGAGATTTGCATTAAGATCGAAGGCCCTGGGACTTGGATTTCCAATCGCATCTTCATTCACTCTCTCAAGGTACCCTAATCCCAGACCTCATCTGATCTAAGTGGTTAGGGCATGGTTTTTGAAATCCCTTTGGTAGAGATGCTACATTACCTATCTAGAAGCAATGCCTAGAGTTTGGATTGGATTGGTTGAAAATTGAGCCAAGGACCCCGGTTAGGGTTGTTGTCCGCTCATAACGGACGTGTCCGGTATGGGACAGCAGAGCAGATTTTGCTCCCTTATTTCAATCCTCTTAGTGGTTGATTCTTAGGACTAAGTTTAATTGTCTATTGTGTTTTATGAACCTTTTGACCTAGTTTGGTTAAGGTGATTACAAAGCATAGGATAATTATTCTTATTTCTATATTTCAACTAAAATAAGGTATCGTTTGGGCATGTATCTAAAATTCCTTGCAAATCTTTGGATACAGGACAGCAACTATGAGCGGAAGACATGAGCCTAGGTCCAAGCATAGGCATGATCCAGCTTTGGAGAAACACAAGAAGGCAAGACAGGAAATGCATCCTAGATTCAGTCAGCAGGAGCAAGGCGTAGCAGGAGACCCTCTAGAGCCACTAGAGGCGCTCCACAGTATATAGAGGGTGGTGATGGTGATAGCAGCCCCTCTTCTGGTGATGAAACTAAGGATTATAGACTTGAGCATAGGAAAAGGAAGAGCACTGATAGAGACTCAGATAGAGAGTCAGATGATGGTGATAGCTCTGAGGAGATGGAGGAGCAGCAGGCACCTCCAGTGCACCACCTAGGTCAAGGCATGGACTATGGCCTTCTTGAAGTACATGCTCCCATTTTACCCAACTATGTTGTCAGAGTCAACTACAAAGGAAAGGGTACGACTATGAGAGCAAGAGATCAGAGGAGGATTGATCCTAGGGGTTTACCTAGGATTCAGTATGATCATCGCTTTCACACTATGTTCCATCTGGATTATTATACTAGTGTGATACTTGCTAGGAATCCTGTGGTAGCCAAGTCTCAGTGGATAGATTGGAAACATGTCAGAGAGCTATGGAAGTCCTCCATTGACTATGCTATTACCACTTATCAGCGCACAGGTGTATACACACTCATGGAGTTTGTGCATGATTGGAACTCTGAAGTCATTGTATAGTTTTATGTCACTCTATTTGTGGAAGAGGAGCTGAAGCATATGCATTGGATGCTTGAAGGCTAGTGGTACAGTGTTGACTACAACGCCTTTGTAGCTTTTCTTGGCTTCTCAAAGGAGGACCTCCAGAGAGACAGGATCCACACCGAGCAGGTGTTACCTCCTAAGCAGCTCACCTACATGTATTAACCAGGAGGTGAGAGAGGAGCAGTGGAGAAGGTTTTAGGTCTTCACCCTACTTACAGATACCTAGACAGGATATTCAGAAAGACTATTGACTGCAAGGGTGGAGACAAGGGCAACATTGTAGATTATTCTAGGAACCTGCTCCATAGGATGGCACCTGATGCTCAGCCATTTAGTGTGTTTGACTTAATTTGGTCAGAGATCAGGAGTGTGGAAGAGAGGCCCCTCAAGGGTTTTGGATTTGTACCTTACATCATGTTTATGATTGAGAAGGTCATAGGACACACATTTGAGTATGACAAGAAGCATAAAGTCCTAAAGATTGTAGATGACTTGATAGAGATTGGGGTGCCTCTAGTAGGACTAGGAGGAGGAGCAGCAGCACTAGAGGCAGATTCACCTATAGGTGGTGCAGCAGCTAGATGAGCTTCTCCTCTACCACATGCTCCTTCACATTCTTCGTCTCGTCGCCGCAGTCCTTCGTCTCCTATTCATAAGATGTTCAGTGCTATCTTTGGGATGTGCAAGGACATACGGACCTATCAGCAGAAGGAGAGGGAGGCTAGGAGGAAGGATACTTGGACTTTGAAGCATATTGCTTCTAGACTTGAGCTTGATCCTCCTAGGTCTCCACTTTTAGATGAGGCATCTACTGAGCCTAAGACTAAAGAGCAGTAGCAGGGTAGGTACGATGTAGAGTATGCTAGGTTTCTTTAGCGACAGCAGCAGGCTCTAGAGCACCCTGATACTTTACCACTATAGGCTCGTGTGCCTACTCACTCTTAGCCACATCCTAGTGCAGCAGACAAGTATGCTTTAGACTGGTGGAGTAACCTCATGGATAGTTTCTATGATCCATCTGGTGCGGGTGGTTCTTGTCCTCCCGATGCTCCACGCTCAGATGATGAGGATGTTGGTAGAGATGAAGATGATGATGAGTGATCTCAGCCTTCAGAGACAGCTTGTAGCCCCTTTTATCCTTAGTATGTCATTGTTGGACCTTTATGGTGATAGATAACAAAGGGGGAGAGAGACTGATTAAAGCTTTAGGGATACTTGTTTTATTTGCTTATCTTTGTACCTGAAGACATGTACCGCAGGCTATAGTTTCTTGAGCTTCATTTCAATTTTTGAGCTTCATTGATGTATCTGAAGTTTGAGATAGATTGTATCATGTGAGAGATGAGACTTACTTATGTTTTATCTTTGTATCTCCTGAGACATGATCTTTATTTATATATTAGTGACTTGTGGACTTGAGAAAATGTGAAATGAGTGCTATGTGTGACATACATGTGTTGTATTTATTTTCATAAGGACTATGCATGCTAGAATGAAAATATTTGATGTGATGCTTTTATATTTATTCTTGTGTGATATATCTTGCCATATGCATTATGGTTTTACTTTATCACACACATGCACCCCACGGATGCAATGATTTAGGGGGAGTCTCCTATATGTTTTAATGTGTGCAATTAACATTTGAGGTCATTTTGTGAATTCTAATCATAAGCACATATTAAGGGGGAGCCTCTCATAAATCATTGAACCCAAAAACTTAAATGTTTTTATTCTTTTGTAAGCTTTAATCAAGTTGTCATCAATCACCAAAAAGGGAGAGATTGAAAGTGCATCTAGCCCTTTAGTAGGTTTTTGATGATTGAATGACAACATGATTAAAGGTCTAACCCATTTGCTAAGTGTGGACAGGTAATAGGTTATCTTATAGGTACTTAATGAAAGCCAAAATGATGTGTTGTTGTATAAACAATCTAGTTCAAGCACAAGACAACAATACAAATAGAATTCATGCAAAGGCTTATTTTATTGTGGGATTTCCATGTACTGTGTGAAAGTAAGCTCGCAAGAATTAATTAATGAGACATGAGGGATTGCATATGGAATGGTCTCATATTTGAAACTTGCTGAATTGAAATGAAAAAGATAACAATACAAATGAATGGATGATTCAATATAAGATGTGACTTGATGGCTTAAGATGGTGAAGATAGCAAGGAAAGGCTTCAAGGTACTAAGCAAGGGTGAAGGGCAAGCGATGACTTGGCGACCGAAGAACCTAGCTAGAGTAAAGAAGGAAGTACTTGCATTTAGTTGAGGTACTAATCAAGCTATGATGGCCATGTTTATATGGAGGATCAAATCACTATTGGAGTATTTGATGGAAGTGACTTGATACATTTGGGATTATTCAAAATTGATGAATGGAATTAAGTCAAGTGCTCAAGATGGCTATGCTCAAGAGAAAAGATCAATATCAACATGTTGGTACCCTTACTTGATGAAGATTGAAAGAGACGGCATTAATTTAAAAGAGGTCAACTCAAGCGGTATAAATTCATTTTTTCTTTAATCTTGAGTTTAATAGGTATGTCGTACTATTAAGAGGGATGCATCATGTTGATAGATAATGTTTCATAAGTGCTCAAGCCAACCCATGTGAGTTTTGAGTGTTTGAGAGACAAAGGAGCTAATCTATTTTTTACTGGTCTGGCAATACTGGACGTGTCCCGTATTGATACCAAACGTGTCCTGTATTTGCCTAGCAATGATAAAAGTGTTGTTCTCAGGTTGGTTTGTTAGGAGTTCCGACGTGAGTCAGAAGTTCTGACGGTTGGGAGTTCTGGCAAAGGTCGGGAGTTCCAACGTCTCACGCTTAAAACTGACTTGGAGGTTCACTATCCTGGTCATACCGGACGTGTTCGGTATGGACGGCCAGAAGCCAACGGCTATTTTTCAAATGCCTTGAGGGTCGGGAGTTCCAACGTGAGTCAGGAGTTCTGACGGTCGGGAGTTCCGACGGTCGGGAGTTCCGACGCCTCACGTTGTCACTGTAACTTAGTTACCGTTGGCGCAGTATAAGTCATACCAGACGTGTCCGGCCGGTATGGCAACGGCTATATAACGGCTAGTTTTTCCAAGGGGGCTATAAATACCCCCAAACCTCCACCTTTGGAGGCTGCTAATTCTGCTGATACACATACATGTTTTTGAGCCTTGCCAACTCTCTCAAACCCTCTCTTAGTGAGTGTGATCCAAATTGCCAAATCAATTAGTGGGTTGAGAGAAATTAAAAAAGAGAGCAATCCAACCACTTGAGCACTTGTGTATATTGTCAATCTCATGATTCGCATTTGTTACTCTTGGACTCTTTGGTACTAGATGGTTAGGCGTCGCTGGAGAGCACCCGAGAGATTATGGTGTGTCTCGAAAAGTTTGTAATGGTCGATTTCGCCGCCTCAGAATCATCTAGTGGAAGGAGGAAAAGAAGTTGGAAAAGACTCTGGCTAGAGTGACCTTTGTGGTACCCTCTAGGGCTGACCTTCGCTGGGTCGCCCGCAGCACCCTCAATAGAGAGTAGGACTCAAACAAGTCTAAACTTCGGTAATACAAATATCGTATCTCAATTCGTATTTCATTTTATATTTTTGTTGCTCTAGCTCTTGTGTAGGCTCTTTGTGTATATTATCATCTCTAGTAGGTGCCTATAGTTTGGTTTGAAGACAGAAATTGAAAGGAGCAAGTTCAAGGCTGATCTACAAAAATCATGTATACTGGACACGTTCGGTATTCATACCGGACATGTCCGGTATTAGAGCTCAGTACTGAAAATATTTATTCTCTATTCTAACTTTGTATTGCAGGGTTGTAGCTTCTAGATATATTTTTTATGCCTTGTTTACTCTGTGGCTAACTTGTGAGGGGTGGTATTATTCTTAATTTAGAGTTTCCATTTTGGAAACTCCCTTTTCTAATTGTTTCCGCACTTAAAGGTGTTAATTTTTAGAAATGCCTATTCACCCCCCCTCTAGGCGGCATCTTAGGTCCTTTCAACATCACCCTATGGTTCTTTTCCACGATAGCAAATATAGCCAATCGTACTTTGGTATCCACCTATATCTCGCAGGTGATAGAAAATCACCCGACTTCTACCGGTCTAAGCATGGCTAAGTATATATTCAATCCTGGACCTACACAGGGTTAAAGGTATATATAACTGGACATGGTAGTTCTATGCATCAAGTGTTTCCAATAAACTCTTATAACCTAATGCATCAAACATAAAGGACTTAAGTAATATTTTGTAAAACATAGGAGACTTAGAATGCTCCGGGGCTTGCCTTTGAGGAAAGAGGTTGGCCGGTGATTTAGACACTAAGAGAGATCTTCGAGAGTCTACTCCTCTTCTCCTGGAGCTGTGGTCTAAGGCGTCTCCTGCTGATCCTCCTCCTTTTCTTCGTTGAACTCCAATAGAGTTATTTCTTCGGACGATCCTATACGCATGAGCATGAAATAAGCTATCATGAATGCATATATGATGACATGTACAATATGATATGATGTGATGAATGCATCCTCCCAAGTGTTTTCAATAGCTTTGCATTAAAGTAATAACAAGTTGCATCTTTTTTTACTGAGTAGATGCTTATCTCTTCTCTAGTAACTTAAGCAAACACTTATATAAATCATTATCTGGACTGTAAGACAGCAGTCACTTGTTTTGACCATAAATAGAGTTATATACATCAAAACAATATATTTGTGGACATACTAGAAATCTTATGAAATTACCTACAACTTTATTTTAATCATCTTAATGTGATTCAACAGTTATCTAGGTGAAACAAATCAATCCTTAAGATCTGTCCAGAGAGCAAGCATTCCTGATAGCAAACTTCTAACAACCATAATTCTTAAACCATAAGGCCTATGACTATGAAATTTTAATAAAAGGTAGATAAGTAAGTTATCTACAACTTTGTTATTAATAAGTTTTATAGAAAAGACCATTATTATCATGAAATTATCAACTCAATCGAACTATACATGCAGTCATCTAGTTGAATTATAAAGCAATAATTAACTAGTTGCATACAACCAATTGCTTTTAAGTCTTACTAATAATATCAACAGATCACATGCATTACAAGCACCATAGAAAACATCATGGTTAAACATAACTAACTTATTTATATCCATTTATTAATTTCCTTAAATAATAGGGTGATTTAAAGGATAAATAATTCTAGTGCATAATAAATTTTGAAAAATTAAAGTAGCCTAAAAATGACCTAAATAGTCTACTATACAAATTTCATGTCATTTGGATGAGTAAAACTACCTCTGCAAAAATGACAAGTTACATAGGCTTATTTTAGCAAAAATAGTTTAGCATAGTGAAAAGTGTCAAACAATAGATTTTAAATTTTTCTTACATTCCTCCATGCATAAGAATACTGTGTAAAAATTTGCATGATCATATGTGATGTATTTTTACCCCAATTAATTTCACTAGAAACCAGCAATTAATTAGGATTAAATATGAAGACCATATTCAAAGTATGACCACTACAAGTTTAGTATTTTTCCTAGCTAGAGCATGTCAACACAAGATGAGCAAAATTTGAATCATAATTTTATCACCTTTCTAGCTCAAGTTATGCATTTAACAAGATAGAAACCATTTAAAAAGCATTGATCTAGCTACATTTTATTCTCCTAGAAAATACTAGAAACAATACATCTCATATTTTTTTCAAATACTACACTTCAAGATGAAACTAAAAAAAATTGGTTCACCAAAATTGGACACTCCTAGCTTGAGATATGAATTTTAGAAACATGCATTCAAATTTGTGAAATAAATCCAGAAAATTAAATATCATACACACTGATAGCCGGGGCCTGCGGTCAATGGGGACCCACCCATCAGTGAGACCAAAATAGAGGACAACGCTGACCAGCAAGAACTCACCGATCGTGAGGTCTCTGGCGGTAAGGTCTTCACCACTACACTCATCTCACCCACACGCATCGACTGGTAGGCTTAGTTGGCTCGGTGGCTCAACGACGGCCATGGTGGACGGCGGAGGTCAGCGGTGGTACGCCGGCCATATCCGGCTATGGCACACTAAGGCGAGGATGCCTACTCCATCCTGGTGACCTAGCAAAGCTACACAGTGTAGGTGAGGGCTAAGGGTGGCATCGGTGAGCTCGGCCGCGTGCATGGCCATGCGGCGGCGCATGGAGCACGGCGGCGCTCACGCTATTCCGGCTAGACGACGGCAAAATGTGGGTCTCTATCATGCCACTAGAGAGGTCTAGGGTTACTCGACCTAAGGCATGAGAGAAAGGAGGGAGATGGCGAACCAACTCGACGGCAGCGAGCTCGAGTGCCACAGCGGCCATGGCAGACGCGAGGGGAGCAGCGACTCGTTCCGGCGCCATCAAGAGGTGGCGTCATCCCTAACTCTGGCCTAAGATTCTATACTATATCATGGTGCTAGACCAAAGAAAATGAAGACATGTGGTGTGGTAGAACGGCGGGGCTACGGTGAGCCACGAGCACGACGGCGCTCCGATGACGACGATGGTTGCGGCGAGGCAAAATGCTGCTCTACCTGGGGTTAGTAGGTGGTGTTGGTGGCTCGAGGAGGTGGAGGTGATGGTGTAGCAGCTGTGGCCAAGACGAATTGGATGGTGGAGGTACATCGGTGATGAGCGGCTATGGCAAAGCTGTGGTGCTGTGGCGGTGAGCTCGGTGTGACGCTACGGAGGGGCAGAGCGAGCAAGAGGGAGTGAGACTAGGCGAGTGGATGGAGTGGCGGGTGCACGGTGCTTAAGCGCACGCTCAGGCCTGATTGGCTGAGCCAACGCCAGCATGCTACCACCATGCAGCAGCCACAGCCTATGGCCGGTCGGCCATGACGCCGCGCGTGGGCGCGGTTCAGACACCGCCATCATCGTCTGATAGTGCAACTTAATGATGTTATACTTTCAAATCTGTTCATCCATTGCAAAAAACTTCCTTAATAACTATTGTAGAGGTACATGAGATCTCCAACTTTTATTTAAGAACCATCATCTAATTCTCACTAATTAACAGACTACATTGCTCCAAAGTGAGGTACTTTGAAACTGAAAATCATTTCAACACTGAAATTTTTGCAAGTCTCAAAACAACATTTTGTTGATAGTTGTGAGCTATTTTTGAGCATGCTATGCATTGAATTAGACCTTGACCCAAAAATAAAAGTTGTTACCCTAGTCAAGTACTAGAACTCTTATTTAGGTCACATAGCCATGCAAACACTCTAAGCTACTGTTCAACTTTGGTCAAACTAGCATCATGAAAATGGCATTTCAAATGAAACCAACACTTAGAAGCAAAATTGGCCTAGGTCATGAATATAAACAATGTTTTATTTATCATCCTAGATGTGTCTAAGGTGTTTTCATGACCTCACAACCATCTCATACATTGGTCATACATGATTGCAAGCATAAATACATATATAAGTCAACATTTCATGTGACAATGTATAAGAATGAGATGAAATTTCATATGCTCATGTTCATGAATGCTTGGATGATGCTTGTGCTCATGAAATGCAGGTGTAAAATGCAATGCTTAATACTAGGGTGTTACAGCCCCTCCCTCTTATAGAAATCTGATCCTGAGATTTGAAAGACCTACCATTCCTCATAAAAGGTGGGATAAACCTCACATAAATAATCCTCCCATTCCCACGTGGCATCTTGTTCACTGTGGTTATTCTACACCACTTTGTAGAACTTAATGACCTTGCTCTATGTTACTCTTTCCATCTCTTCTAACACTCAGATTGGTTTCTCTTCATACGTCAAATCTGATTGGAGCTTAATGTTGTTCGGTGCAATGGCTTCCTCAGGTATACGAAGACATCTTTTCAACTGAGAAACATAGAAGACATCGAATATCACACTCATTTCTAGAGGAAGTTGTAACTTGTAAGCGATACTTCCTTTCCGTTCAATAATCTTGTCTGGCCCTACATATCTAGGCGCAAGCTTTCTTTTTACTCCAAATCTCTACACTCCCTTCATAGGTGACATTTTTAAATATACATAATCTCCCACTTTAAAATTTAGTGGTCTTCTTCTTTTATTAGCATAACTCTTTTGTCTTGATTGGGCTGCTTTCATATGCTATTGGATAACAAAGTCTTCAAAAGGAACATCTTCGGTGACAAAGTCAATACCAAAGTATCTTCTTTTGCCGGGTTCAATCCAATTCAAATGAGTTCTATATTTCCAACCATACAAGGCTTCAAAAGGAGACATCTTGATGCTTGCTTGATAACTATTGTTGTAGGAGAACTTGGCTAAAGGTAGCCATTTATCCATGAACCCTTGGAAGATATGACATAGGCTCTCAACATGTATCCTAAGATCTAGTTTACTCGCTCGATCTGTCCAGAAGTTTGTGGATGGTATGCTAAACTTCTGATTAGTTTAGTTCCTAAAGCTTGGTGCAAGTGTTCCAAGAAACAAGCTATAAATTATGGTCCCTGATCTGAGACTATGGTCCTTGGTACTCCATGTAGTCTTACAATTTGAGAAACATACTGTTCGGCGTACTTCCCGGCTAGATATGTTGTGTTAACTTGTACAAAATGTGCTAACTTGGTGAGGCAATCTACAATGATCCATATGGAATCATGACCTTGTTGAGTCATTGGAAGGCCTGTAATAAAGTCCATACTTATTTTCTCCCATTTCTAGCCTGGAATAGGCAAATGCTGAAGTAATCTAGTAGATTTCAAATGAACGGCCTTTACTCTATTGTAATTATCACACCTAGCGATATAGGCGGCGATCTCTTTCTTCATTTTGGTCCACCAAAAATAGGTTTTCAAATCTTGACACATTTTACTACTACCCGAATGGATAGATAACTTGGATGAATGAGCTTCATCTAAAATTTGATTTCTAAGCCCATGGTCTTTCGGTACCACAAGTCGGTCCTCAAACCATAGCACACCTCTTTCATCCAATCTAAAATGCTTGGTTTCTTGTTCTTTCATCTTTCTCTTGATGTGAAATACACCGACATCTGTCTTCTGCAGTTCTATGATTTTGCTCTCAAGTGAGCAACTGACAGTGATATTGTGTAGCACAATAGGATGTAACAAATTAAATCTATCTTCCAACAAGGCTTCTGTTGACACAAAATGTGACGCACTGTGCCTCACACACAGCAAGCCGAAAAGCAGTAGCTTCAATTGGATTCCCGGGTGTTTCGTTATCCGGAAGCGTGCCAGTCAGTTTGACCTGAAAACTAACAAGGGATAAAACAATTAAATGTCAAACCGGAACATGTCGGGTAATACCAGACAGTTCCACATATACGGCCCTGAAGCC